>NW_020799123.1:1194781-1376357 GCF_003259725.1 Athene cunicularia
GAACTCCAGCTGTGTGAGGCAACCCACCACGTTTCTGTGACAGCTGCTGTGTCAGAGTTCTCGTGCTGCATCCTGGCGTCAAGCTCCCCCTGGTTGTTGCTCACACTGCGTGCATTGGTACAGATGCACTTGAGATGAGCTCATGAATCCTTTTTGTGAGTGTGGGCCCCAGTCCCTACCAGACCCTTCTCAGGTGCTTCCACGGTTCCTAAACATCTATCCCTTCTTTCAAATGAACTGTCAGAGGAAGAGCCCTCACCAGTCCACCATCCTTCAAGCCCTGACATGCTTCCCTTGAGCTTGTTCCTAACAGGCCCAGTTATCTCCCTGCCCCCCCTCATATCTAGTTTAAAGCCCTGTCAATAAGCCCTGCTAACTCCTGCCCCAGAATCCTTTCACCCCTCTAGGACAGCTGCATCACACCTGTCCCAACTGCTGCCAGCAGATCAGGTGCCTTATAAACCTCACCGTGATCAAAGAACCCAGAATTCTGACAGTGGCACCAGTCTCTGAGCCACCTGTTAATCAGATGTGTTTTCCATTCTCTTTCAGTGGTTTTCCCTTCCACCTGAGGGAGTATGAACCATCTAGTTCTCTTGACTTGGGAAGGTCCCGGGAAATTCTGTGTATTTCTACACGATAATGATTTTATCCACCGTTTTCATATGATATTTGTTTCTGGGCTTCACCTTCAGCAGGACAACACTAAATGCCTCAGCACTGTACTCGGTGCCACTGCTTCTCTGACACCAGCTGGCCAATGTCTATAGGGTGAAACTTTGGTTCAGGCCCTCACATAGAAATAAGCTGGTTTCTCCTGTGTGGTACCAGGATATATGTGAACACTGAATGGGGGAAACTGGTTCCCCAAAGGGTAACACAAGTCTCCAGGGAGATAGGGACTGGCAGAAAGGCTCTGGGCGAAGAAGGGGAACCAAGGAGAAAAGGAAACCAGCACTGGGCATGGTTTCCTCTGACGAGCACACTGGTGACCTGGAAACCTGCTAGAGTCTGAATTGAGGCCTGTTCCTTCCTGACTGTGTAAAAGAATAACAAGGAGCCTCAAAATCTGTGATCATATTCAACCCCCCTGGGATGGTTTTGTATGGTACAAGTACTGTAAAATCTAGCTGTAATAAACCAGCTTAAATTTGCTGTCACATCTCACTGGAAATGTTTAGGGTGAGGGGAGGCTGGTAACTGCAGTCCAGGATGATGGGCAAGAAGGGGCTGGAGTAAGGTGAGGTAAGATCTGCAGGAATGGTGGCTCTGGCTCCTTGTCCTTGGACTATATCACTTACTGTTACCAATATTACTGTTGCAGGGGTAAGGTTACCCTTCAGTTCTTTGTAATCCTTTGGGCTCATCAGAAGGTGTTATCTGTTACTTACCCTCTGTAGTAGGTCCCGTCTGTGGTTGAAGTCCAACACTCCTTTGCCTTTCATTTCTGTGGCACCTTTTTATGCCTCTGGGTCCCGCCATGCACTGCAGAGTTAAATTGATTTGTATGCTCCAGGCAATTTACCCTTGATTAAAGAAGGCAGGTCTCTGCAGTGACAGAGTTGTGGACTATGTAGAAAATGTGTGCCCTCTCTGGAAGGAAACAAGATACCTGGTTACCTGGATCATGGAGGATGCTGAGGTACTCAATGACTTTTTTTCCCTCAGTCTTCACTGGCAAGTGCTCCAGCCACACCATCAAAGATGCAGAAGGCAAAGGCAGGGACTAGAAGAATAAAGAACCACCCACCATAGGAGATAGGTTCAAGACCATCTAAAGGACCTGGTGAGGTGCATCCCCAGGTCCTGAGGGAAGTAGCAGATGATATGACTGTCCATCATATTTAAGAAGTTGTGGCAGTCCAGAAGCTCCCCCTGTTTGGAAAAGGGGACATATAACCTCAATTTTTAAAAACAGAAAAAAGAAAGTCCCAGGGAACTGCAGGCCAGTCAGTCTCACATCTGTAATTGTTTGGGATCTGGTTACCTGAGACAGTTTGGTTTCAGAGCTTCACCTTCCTTCTGTCTTACTGTCTGCTATTTCTCTTCCTGAGAGAGATCGAGATGCCAGCATCTGGTTATGGGATGCTCCATCACACACAGCAGCACAGCACCATGTGGTGCCATTGGGGTGACTGAATAACCTCGTCAGTCCTCCTTGATGAGTGTATTTTGAAACTGGTACAATACTTTTAAATAGGACTCTGGGTTCATGGCCCCTATGCTGTTGATAGTAATGCTGTTTGTCACTGTTTTCATGTCACCACTGTCCTCAAAGTGCTGAGGCTGCTCCAGGAGCCCCAAGAGTAACATCAGGAAGGAGGAAAGCAGGGTGCTTAGTCCAACAGTGCAGGACAGCTAGAAAGGGGTCACTATGCTGCAGGAATTATTATTATTTTAAATGTTATTTAGACTACAAAAAAAGAGAAAAAAATATTTTTCTTGCCTTTTTATGCCTGGAAGACTTTCTGTTCTGTCACCTTATTGCCCCACCCATGGGAGAGTGTTAACTCTCTCCTCACAGTTCCCCATGCACCTTCCTCCCCAGCCTGGCAGCAGGGGAACCTGTGCTCTACCACCTGGTACTTCCCTCCTGCGCTGGGTTGCCCGGAGCAGCACTAGCAGGAAGCCAGCCTGCTAGCAGGGAGCCTTGCATGGTGCAAAGCTTAAGAAGTGGAAATAATTATCAACTTAGCAAGCCTGGTGTCCAGAATTCACATTACATTGCTTCAGACCTTGATTTCTGGACATGTGTTAGAGTTTTGCAGGTCTGGCCAGAATGGCTTGAATGCTTCTTGTGTGTTCTTGGTAGCAGCATGAAAAGTCTTTGACTTTCCATGATTGTCCTGTACATGTAGAGGCCTCTTCTGTTTCTATTTTGTCTATCTATGTCCAATATATTTCCATGTAGAGAAGTAGTATGCATTTCTTCCATGTATGCCCCTAAGAGCATGTTGCGGTGCAAAGAAAAATGTAAATGTGTCTCTCCACTGGACCATCTAACCATTTGACTTTGAATATCTTTGAAGAGCTACTCTGTTACCAAAAATCATTTGGCTGTGTGAGGTAGGACTTACTGATACTGTGGGCAGTACCAGAGCTGTGCACCTCGCTACAGAAAAATGAGTGATCCTTTTCTTTGTGTGTGACTTCACATTAAATCTAGAGCACCAGAACTTACAGGTGAAGAAAATGGTATTGCATGGAAGATGGTCTGTTCTGGAAGGCTTCTTAGGTTCCGGGGAGAACGAATGGTTGGGGGGGGATACAACTCAAGGGAGCTCTCTGGGGAGTGTGGCTCTGCCAGCTCCATGATTTTTGAGACTGTTTCTGGTCAGAGGATAGTGATAACACAGGGTTTGAGGTAATGCTGGGGGTTAGGACTCATTGACGGAGACGCAGTGGGAATTGTCCTGACCCGGGCCAGGGTTCCGTTCCTAAATGCCCAGATCTTCTGACAGTGTAAAGTCCAAGCTGACTGATACTTGTCACTGTTTGCAGAGCTCTGATGGGCAGCAGGAAACTCTCCTGAACATCCCTCAGCACAGCTGTGGTGGGTGCAGAGCATGTGAGGGCCTGTTGGGACGGGACACACTCCCTGGCAGGCTGACGGGGTCATGGGTGCTCTTCACTGTCCTCCTTTTCATGAAGACCATGGGAAAAAAAACAAACAACTGGCTGAGGTCAGGTCCTGCCTTGTCAGAGCTGAAACAGCCCGTCTCTGCTGGCAAGTTGATGCGTCATGACAACACCACAGACAAGTCTTGCTGGGATGATTAGCATATTCCCCGTTTCCATGCCAAATACGCATCGTCTCCTGGGGTGATTATTAAGCTGCTGAGGAGCCTGTCACTCGGAATCACCTGGTAATAAATCCCGATCTGATGAGTCTCGGCCGGAGAGCCGCAATCCCCCTGCAGCCCGGTGGCGATCCCCTTGCACCCCGATGGGCACAGCTGCTCCTTACAGCAAAGACTTCTTCTGGCGTCTCACTGGTTTATCTCCCATGTCATGATATTTGGTATCGCTGTCTAGAGAAGTCTCAGTGTGGCAGAAAGGGCTTCCTAACCAACTTCTGGCCTTTTTGGTGAGGAGGATCTGAAAGATTTGGCTGAAATACGACCTGAGGACTCAACAGCCAGAAGGATAAAACTTGCTTTGATGTGGCAAAGGGCAAGGGATGATTTTATATATATATATATTTTTTTGTTTGTTTGTTTGTTTGTTTGTTTTTTTTGTTTTTAACATTGGCACCACATCCATCACAGCTGCAGTGACCCATGGACATGCATCCTTTGTGCATCCCAGGCACATGCACTGTGGCATCTCCTGGAAGCTCAGTCTCACACACAGAGAATCCCCATCGCTCTTTGGGGATGCCCCTGGTTGTGTTCATGGAAGAGCCTGGTGGCTCTGCTGAGAGGAATGAGGAGGGTTGGGTTTGTAAAGTGAGAAGAGGGGACATGTTCAGGTGTTAATAAACTCATTAGAGATTTGTGAAGGGTGGATTTTCTTCCTCTGAGGTAGCCTTACACATGCTTGCATCAAGAATACAACAACTTTTGTGGCTTGCAATGCCTTTAGAGTGACTGAATGATTTTTTTTTTTATTTTTAAGGTCAGTTTAGGATCTGATGGGTTTCACCTTTCTGTCTTCCAGTCATCTGAATTTACACTGGGTTTTTTCCTGAAGTAAATAAAATGGTAATTTGGCAGCTGCAATGACAAATGTGAAACCCAAATGATTTGAGCCATGGGCCAGTGAGCTCAGAGGGACTGCTTTACATTATTTTTAATAAATTTTATATTTTATTATAAATAATTAGATGCTAGGAATAAAAGCTGTCTATTTAATTCATACCATTGAAAACCCTGTGTGCTGTTAATAGGCTTATTTATAGGCAGCACCTCTTTGAAATATAATTATTTTATGCATTTTAATAGAGTTCATGGTAAACATACTGTAATAAGCAGACAGCAACTAATATTTCCTGCAGGCAGAATGCACCTAATTAAAATTAATTGATTAAAACCCAAAATTATTAGCACTAAAAATTCTGAACTCTTTTTTCCTTGTTGACAAAGCACCTATGGTGTGGTGTTGGGATGCAAGGAACTGCACGTCTGGGCTGGTGTCTGTGTGCATGCTCTTTGCTGCTGAGATCAGGATCACCAGCCCAGCCAGGCTGCACTGGGGATGTTGTTTGGGGTATAACGATGAATATAACAAATATAAACTGCTTTGGGAGATTAGGGGTAACAAAGGGTGTGTTCTACTGGGGCTGCTGAGTAGGGGCTTATCCAGAAATTCAACTGCAAGTTGATATAATAACTACATTTAGAGTGATTCATCCCTCTTCCATCACGATAGCCAGGATGCTGGGGGTGAGCTTAGTTCCTCAGAGTCAAGATGGTGTTTACTGACTGTCTCTGCTCCCCACAGGGCCTTCTGTTCTCTACCCCTGAATGTCTGAAGCAACCCCAAGACCTACTGAAACTCTACCTTCATGAGTCTAACCGGGTGTACCGGGATAAGATGGTTGAAGAAAAGGATTATAGTACCTTTGATAAAATCCAGCTGGAGATGGTGAAGAAATTCTATGATGTAAGTGTTGATGTTGGTAACTCTGATAATAACATGTGTGCCAACAGGACAAAAGTTCCTTGAGAAAGCAAAGTTTGACACAAGGTCTGCCCATCTCTCCCTTGCCTGGAGGTCAATGCTCTTGATGGGAGCCCAGGAGCAAAATCTCAGTCATCCATATTCTGAGCTGCCGCTGTTGCAACATGGGTAAATGATGCAGTCCATAAGGGCATCAGGAAGAGAAGATTTGGGCTCTGTGAATTAATTAAATTCCTTTATTTAAGTGCTTTGAGTCTCATGTGGCAAAAGCAGGAGAAGGGTCAGATCCCTGGTCAGGATGGGAGCAAAGTGAAATGCAGGCACAAATCCCTATTGCTTTCCCTTTTTCCAATATATTTTTCAAATGAAAGATCTAGACCTGCTTTCCTTCAGGTCTGGCGTCACCCAGCAATGCTGCTATATGAATCACACCAGTATGACTGAAGTGATAAATAGTGCAGACAGCACATTTTCCTGCAGCTATCATTGTCCGTGCAACAGCCTGATGCCATTTCTATCGCTGAGGGGCTTTTCTTGTGGCCACATTCTCTTACAATAATGAGTTGAGGTTTTGTGATTTGCAAAAAGTTGTCAGAGCAAAAAAAGTCAGTATTGAGTCTTTTTCCTTTCCCCCTCTTTCCTCCTTGTCCCTCTACCATCTTTTGCACCATTCAGGTGCAACTATATGGGCATAAAAAAGCATTTGCTGGAACACTGTACCTTATTTGGAAAAATGACACAGAGCTGCAGTGTTTTTTTCCTATACTTGTTATATTCTTTTTTTTTCTTTGATAGGACATTGAGGAAACTTTAGAGCAGACCAAGCAAATTAATGTTTACTGCCATTTTGCTAAAGGCATTGGTGAACCCATCTATAGGCCAGTTCCAACCTGGGAGGAGTTGAACCAGATCCTTGTGGATGCCTTGGACAACTACAATGAAGTCAATGCTGCCATGAACTTGGTACTATTTGAGGATGCCATGTGCCATGTGTAAGGGGATTTTTTTGATTTATGGTCTCATCATCTCAAGCAGATTGCTTCCATGTGGTTTTCTGAAGGATGTAGGTATCCCGTAATTAGAGCTGATGGAGCTGAAGGTGTGCAGAAGCTTCATCTGTCCGTGGGGTGTGTCCAGCACAAATGCTGCACTGCTTCTCGAGCTGCTGTTTGGAGGGCACTTTTGAAACTGTGAGGATGCCTGGGGCTGTCAGATGGAGTGACTACAAGCTGGTGGTTATTTTTAAGTCTGATTGCTGTTACAATATCTTTGGTCCTTGATGTTCTGCATATGCCACGAACATTTATTGTATGTGTCAATGTTCAAGTGATTTATTGTCTTCACTTGACAACCAGCTACAGAACTAGTTATACTGGGATTTCCCTAAATGCTTTCACAACTGGTTTAGAGCTCTGTTTACAGAGGTTCTAAGTAGGATTTTCAAATGTATATAAAGTGAGAGTATGTGCATTAAGCCTACTAGTTTAAATGGATTGAGGCATTTAAACTGCTTTGATCCTTTGAAAATCCTGCTTGTATTTAGATGCCTGGAGATCCAGATGGATTCCCTTTGGAAACAGGACATGTGGGACTATATGAAAATAGCAAGCCTCCAGTTGATAATTATGAAGCTGTTTACATGTCTGTGGTATAGATAGTGAGGCATACTTCCATCTTTCAAATATGATTTAAATGCTTGTTGGGGATCCCAGCAGAGAGTCTCATTTCTGGAGGCTGAAATGCAGAGCTGGCCTTAGATCACTTCAGAAGATGGACCTGCCCTGTAAATCAGAGTTGTAACTGATTTTGTATGAAAGCATTGTATCAAGAAGTGCAGGTTTGATACTCCAAGCTAGAAAGAAGCTGCTGTCCTGCTCCATACCACTGTGGGTGATTTCAGTTATTGGACCTTGTAACTTAATGCTATTACTCTCATGTAAATTAAAACCATACATACAGTGCTGCTCCTTTTAACGAGTTGTCTAACCATTTCTGTTCTGAGAGCTCAACAAACTGTGACTTTTCCAGTTTTGTGTGCTGGTTATGCTGTGGCACATCTTCCCTTATAACATGGGCATTTAGTCCTTTGTACTAAAGAGTTGTATGCAGCCTGATGTCCATAGGTGTTTCTGCTTCCACTGCTTGCAGAAAGGTGACAGTAATACTAAACTTGTGCTCCTTTTGCACTTTACATAAATTGGGATTTGTGACAAACCCTGGCGCTACCCCTCCAGTTAATATTGTGAGTAACCAGAAAATGAGGTTTGAGTATTCAGCATGATTTTCATTCGTTGCATTTGGAAATTGTGTTTTGCTGAAATACTCAACTTATTCAATCTCAAACAGTTTATGAATGTCAGCTTGAATTTACTGAAACTTTTCAGTTGGGAAAAAAAAATAAAGAAAAAAAAAGGAAAAGTTACGGACTTAATTTATGTAAGTAAGTGGGAGATACCTGTCAGTCACATCCAAATCCAGAGCCCATTGTGCACGTTCACAAAGCAAACAGCCCTGGGGACCACATCAAGGGCAGAGACCACCTGTCATCTCCAGGGAGAGCTTGCCTGGAGAATTGAAAGCAGGAACACTAAAGCTCTCCACACAAACTGGATTGCTTTTCTCCATATAATTGGTGGGAGTCTGTGCATAGATCATAAAATACTTGAGTTCTAATAAAGCAGTATGGTATTTCCCGCAGTCTTAGTAGAAAAAAATAATTAAATTAGTCTAGGAAAATACTCAGTTAAGTGAGCTGAATAAAGGCAATGCTGTGAAGAGGGGAATGGTGTTTGCATTTAAGACACGGGACAGTGATGTTTGCACAGGTAGGATCCTCTAACAACCCTCACTTGGGGTTTTAACACGTGGGGATGTCAGCAGTTGCTTAAAGAGAATAAATTGGAGGCAGACAGAGTTCACCATGCAACTGTCAGACAGGATAAGTGAACAGACCTGGAAAACAATAACAAGTTCATTTAAGAGTGAGAAAATCTCACTTATGAGTAGTGATGGTTTGGATAAATAAGAAACATGGACTGTGTTTCCCGGACAGATTTTATGCTCTTCTAGACATGAATATGCTTTAAAGGATCGCAGGAGTCTTCACCTGAACATGAACCCCAAATGCTTTGTGAAGAGAAACCTTTACCAGGAAAGTGCATCAGAGCCTTCAATTTTGTTCTCAGTTTTTGCATGTCAAAGTAATGTGTTTTTTCCCTTGTCCTCCCTGCAAAAATGACCAGGCATTCACCTCAAAATAGTTCTGTCCAGAAGGACTTTGCAGGTGGAAAAAAAATTGGACCCAATCTGAATTGCCACTGAAATATTTTTTTCATCAGCCATGTCCTTTGTATAAGTCTCAGCAGAGATGGGGATTGATTGCTGACATGTCTCTTAGAATGACTTTTTCCATCCCATTCAGAATACAATTACTTAGTGGATAAAATATGTATTGAAAGGCACAGAGCAGAGAAAAAGCAAAATACCCTTATTAATGAGAGATTTTGTATGCTTCAATTTAGCTGCCGCATCAACCGTATCCTGGAGTCTCCGAGAGGAAACGCTCTCCTGGTTGGCGTGGGTGGAAGTGGCAAGCAGAGCCTGACCAGACTGGCAGCCTTCCTTAGCTCTCTGGAGGTTTACCAGATTACTTTGAGGAAAGGGTATGGGATCCCTGACCTGAAGGTAGGTGACTTTTAAGGCTGAGGTGGAGGGGAAGGAAATAAAAAGCAGAACTTGCCCTGAAAATTTTGCCTTGTTGGATATTGAGTGACACTGTTGTGAAGATACTAAAAAACTCCAGACATGATATGGGACTGTGGAGAGGAGCAACACTTCTGGAAATACCTTTTCTCTGCACGGGGGTGCTGAAAGACCTGATGTCCTCTGCCAGACCTCTGAGCTGGCCAGGCCTGAGAGCATTCCGGCCCAAGGCTTAGTGTCAGCACTGAACTGTGCTAATGAACCCTAATTATTTCTAATGGTAATTAGCTCATCTGTGAGGTACCTCTTGTGAAGTGATTTGGAGGTGGAAAAGGTGTAGGAGAGAGCTCCCAGATCATATCCGGCTCTTTCTCTGGTGTTTTGTATAAGGGTACACTGAGTAGATAGTAGATGGTTCACTGTAGAAAACGTGCCTGTGCTTTTGTTTATGCTCAAGCTAGTGAGCTTAGGAGTTGTAAATTAACATTTTAAAACATCACTGAAATGGTTTAAAAGTACTTTAGCTGGTGGCAAAATGATTCTCATGAAAAATGTAAAAATCATCCCCACTAATTCATTCATTCTGTGCTGCCTGGAAGACGTGATGGCCAATGAACCCCGAGTTCCTTCCCCATCAGTGACACAACCTGGTGACCTGTGGTTGTGTACAAGTTGTTTTCATCACATCACACAAGCCTGTCCCACCATCCCTTGGGTATTTTCTGCTCTCCTCTGTGTTTTTCAGTCCCACTCGTGGAGTTTTCTAGCTCCTACCTGCCTATTGAGAAAGCTTGCACTTCCATCTAGGAATTTAGCTCAATACCAGCATTAATAAACTTGTTTTCAAAGCATGTCTTTGCTTCTCTGTCTGTGGAGGTGGAAGTTACTTTGGTATTCCCTTCACTTTGTGTTAATTTTCAAAGAATTTATGAAATGTGGAGTAATTTTTTTCTCAGATATGGAAGAGCAAGGTGGTGACAGATTACTCAGTCTGCCATTGGCCCTTCCCACTGTTATAATGAATCTAATCCAAATTTCCAAAGATGAAAGTAACAATTATTTATTTTTTTTTTGCAAGAAGTGTTTGCTAAATTTCTAAGAGAGTTTCTGAAACGTTGGCCAGTGCATTCCTTCAGGTGCCCCGCATGTCTTGTATCTTACTTGTAGGAGCAGGAAGGAAAGGATGGAGTTTGAGCTGGATGATGGTGTTTTTCCCATCTCATGAACAGCTTGGATTTCAAAAAGATGGTGTCCTTCATTAGGAGGACATTGTTCCCTTTGAAATAAAGCAGCTTTTCCATGTGAGCAGTCTCTCTGTCAGTGTCACTGCAGTGAGTGGGAGACTGAAGGGTGAGTCCCTGCTCAGACTCTGGAAGAGAAGGAAGAAATACACAACTGAAAATTCCATGTTTGCACAAGGATTCTTCCTCTCTTCCTCACAAGGCAAAAAAAATGTGTTCCAGCATCTCAGAAAAAAATAATTATATCATGTATACTTGTGAAACCAGAGAAATCTACAGCATGGGGATACCAAGGACCAACATTTGCAGTTACTACTGTCTGCCAGTCCCCGTGTTGCTTTATCTTCCCTGTGTATGTGACTTATTGTACCCACAGCCTAGGGCAGAGTGAGCCTTTATGAACTCCCCAACCAGGTTGTCTCCACAACCAGGGATTACACTGATGTCTTCAGCCACAACACTGACCTCTAAGTGTTTCAGCCACAGGCATTTACCTTTGTCTAGCGGTGCTGGCCAGAGTTTTCTTCTCATTTATGTGTTATACAGACCTGGGCATAATGTCAAGTTTTACTTGGTAATGTCTTACAATGATGATAGCAACAGACTCCCCCATATAACCTGGAAGGCTCAGCTGTGAAGAGGGAGAATGGCCAAAGAGCAGTTTCATGCTAATGAATTGAAATTGCTTTGTTCTTGTTTAATGAGAAGATTCTGAAATATCCTGCTTGTAGCTGTGGTACCTAGCCCATGCTTTGCAGATGTAAGTGCAACACCTAAGCCCACTTGCTTTTCAACCTCCAGGCAGACCTGGCAAACCAGTACCTGAAAGCGGGTGTGAAGAACATCGGCACCGTGTTCCTGATGACTGATGCACAAGTGGCAGATGAGCAGTTCTTGGTGCTGGTGAATGACTTCTTAGCATCAGGTACATCTCCCATTGCTTGGGTTTCTCCTCTTCCTCTTTTCAGTGTAGTTTTGCTCATGGTACCATCTGTAGTTCTAGAATATGCAGAAGAGAACTATATGAAGTAAGCTAGAAGATACGTGGGTTAACCTCTAGAGTAAAAGCAGCGCTAAGGTCTCCTTGGTGAGGATGCACTCCATCATCTGGTAGATATATTTTTTTTCTCTGATCTCTTGTACCAAATTTTTCCATACTTCATGGTATACTGCATATGGTTGTTAAGCGACATGTCAGTTGTGATATTGCAGCTGAGGACAAAGAAATGTATCAACAGATAAGGAGTTTGACCTATGGATCCTGTGCATCCACATTCTAGTTGCCTAAGAAAATAAGGCTGTTCCTGACTGGTATCTGCGAGTTGGTGGATGATGCAAAGCCACAAGATAACTGTGTCTGTGTGCATCAGCTAGTTGCTTATCCCATTCCAGTCCTTTTCCTCTTTGTTTTTCCAGATGCGTTTTTGAGTTGTTGCTTGCCAAATCAATTACAGAATAGTCAGTCTACATGCCAGTGCTCTGTTTCCCTGCAGAACATGGCACAAGCATGTGTGGATGAGCACTCCCTGTGCTGGGAGCACTGCAGCTACAGAGCACATGGGAGTGTGCAGCTGTGTCACCGTGACCGCACTAGGTAACCCAGAGTGGGCGTGTTCCCCAGATCCCTGATAATCATTACTACTAACCACATAGCACTTGTTGCCTTATTTATGAGTCTACTCTTAGTGGGAAGATACCAGCTGGTTCAGGTGACCTCCATGGATGGTGAGGGGTGGGAGTTGACAGCACAGTGGAGTGATAGTTTGTGAGTAACTCCAGAGTTGACATATGTGGCTATAAATTGGCCTGATGGTTTCAGCAGCGAACAAACCCTGCCTGTGATGAATTTGTAACCAGGAGTAAGGACAGGGGTTGTTGTGGAGGGCAGTGAATAGCTCCCACCACTTGTGTGTGGTGCAGATGACACAAACACCTCGTGACTCAAGGTGAGTCAAGGGGACAAGCAGAGCAGCCTGGCTTTGGGATATCCAGGTCACCTTACGGTTAGGTGTTGTGTTTTCCTGTGGATGCCAAGCAGGGAAGTGGGGACAGATTAGAGGTTCTCACTCAGGATCCGGGGAGGCAGTGTAGAATCACAGCCGGACTGAGGACGGAACGGTGCAGGGTCTGTGGCTTCGCATGACATGAGCTAGTGCTACCCAGCAGGTGCTGACTGGTGGGTCTGGCTGCCCTCTGCTACCTGTGTGCTTTTCTTACTTGTTTCACTTCTTGTCATCATCTAGGAAGCTAGAATAAAATATATATATTTTAGTCTTTCTTACAAATAAGCAGATTTCTGATTAGTGTGTTTTCCTAAGTGATTAGTGCTCGTATTGACAGTATCTCACTCAATAATGATAATTCCAATCAAAGCAGAAGCCAGAAAGGAAGTGAATAGGTGATAAATTAAGGAACCACAAAAAAACCCTTTTGGTTGGGTACACTTTTGGCAATCATTTGCATAACTATTAACTTAAGTTTTTAAAAGATTTCTGACTGTTAAAATATTTTGGTGATCTGGGAGTTCTTTGTCCACTGCTGGAAATGGCATTGAACAGCTGCAGAAATCGTACATGTAACTAATCGTTTGCAAAACTAAAATGATTTCTTTATCATGTGTAGCATATTAGGTACTTGATTTTTTTTGTTTTGTTTTGTAATCTAATTAGCACTGTAGGTCTGGGAAAAAAAAAAAAAAGGACTTTCTGTACTTTGACTCTATTCTGAGTTTGTTAACTTTGTGCTTTTATAAGAAAGTTTGCTCTCACAAGTGTTTATTTTTTAACAGAATGACCTTCTGTGCCACTTTTCTGCTGCTGGAGCCTGTGAGCACCTGGTGTAATGGTTTTTCTTGAGGAAGGGGCTTCTCTGAGCCCCTGAAGAGGGAGGCAGCCACCTCACTTTGCTCTAAGACTGCAACCAAATCCAGACCAGTAAACCAAAATGTGCCTTCTTTGCTTAGGTGAAATTCCTGATCTCTTCCCTGATGATGAAGTTGAAAACATCATCAACAGTGTGAGGAATGAAGTCAAAGGCCGGGGGCTGGTGGACTCCAGGGAGACGTGCTGGAAGTTTTTTATAGAGCGTGTTCAACAACAGCTGAAGGTGAGAAAGACTGGAGGAGTTTGGGTCCTCACCATCAGCCTTGGTGAAGGGGTACTGGGTGGAGATTCTTTGTGTTACCTTATAGGGAGGTCAGACTGCAGACTGAAAGGCTTTTCTGCCTGTTTATGATATGAACTTTGATTCTCTCACCAAGCAGTACTAAAGCGTGGGAAATGCTGTCTATTGTCACAACTTCTTGGGCTTTAGAAAGCGCTATGGGAGTTGAAAATTTTCTCTTTCAAGAGCTAAGCAGGATCAGCCTTTCCATTTTCAGAGCTATGCAAAGGAGATTAACTGTGCATCAGGACTAGGTCTTGCTGCTTGGAGAGGTTGCACAGGAGATCAGTCTTCATGCTGTTGATAATCTATAGCCAAAAGAATTAAAAGACCATTATCTTAAAACCAGAGTTCTGGAACACAACATGCTTACAGGATTTCTTCCACTGCAGCCCGTATTCCAGCATAGAATGGCCTTATAAAGATGTGCTAAGATCCCCAAACTGTTTCAGGACTTCCCAGATATGCCCAGCACATGGAAAAAGTACAGTGCAGGAAGGAGTTAAGACACTTCCAGAAGGTATTTACCCATTTGCAGGACTGCTTATTGCTGTGGTCCCAGCAGGGAGGTGGGATGGGCAATGAGTGAAGGCCTGATCTTTGCTTAATAAAAGCATATCCTCCTTCTTAATCACTGCTTGGTTTGTGTTGGTGGGATGAGTTCACTAAGGTAGGGTGGCCTGTTCCCATTTTGATGTAGGCAGGTACACGTTTAGGATGGAGAACAGCTAGAGAGTTGAATTCACGAGAAAATTTGGGGACCATGACACACTGTAGCTGCCCAAGGAGATGGGATCCTGTCCTCCTCTCTCTCTCTCTCTCTCTCTCCTAGTGTAGAGGGGAATTTCTGATGAGTGCCGATGCTGTTTTGTAGCTCTTTTAGCACCTTGGTTTTCTTCTGTCTGGTGTCTCTAGATATATTACCATTAGCTATTGAGGTACACCTGAAGGGCAGCATGGATGTGATTTACTCGAGGCTGATCTCTTTTCCTTGTCTGCCCTTCTCCTTAACAGTGTGGTAGAACAGATGGATGAGGTCAGCCAGGAAGTGCTGTTTATTCTCCCCAGCGTTTTGTGACAGCATCATGTGCTGTGCAGAAAGCTGATAAAGCAGTTGCTTGTCCAGGGCATGCTGGACCTCTGGGAGCAGGACAGGAGTGGGGCTTGGCCCAGTGGAGCATGAGCACCAGCACACCCTCTGCCTCGGAGTCTTGAGAGAGAGTAGTGTAGGTGCAGAAGAGGGGTTTTGTACATGGATAGCTTTTTGAATCTTGTCTGGTCCTGAGAGCACAACATAGAGCTGCCCAGGGCTTATGCTTGAAGGTGTAGGAAGGATTTCTATGTGTCTATACCATGTCAGAGGAGCAGAAACTCTGAATTCAGCTGCCTCTTCTGAAACGGAAATGAAAGTGGTTTTGTTACAGACTGGCTTTTGTGGCTTCTGAAAAACAGATCGTAGCTCATGGTGATGATGGTGACACCTTATAGAGATGTCTGAACTGACAGCAGCCTGCCCCATGGCACTTGCAAGTCTGTGCAGGTACCAGCCAGGGCTAATAAGTGGGAGAGGCGTGAAGCATTTAGTGAGATATGCTGCTTCCCAAACCAGCCCTTGCTCAGATATTGCTGCCTCACTGCATGGTGGCAACTTGTCCATGTCCTTCTTTGTGCCTGATTAGCAGAGCTCATAAATCCAGCTGCAGTGGGCTTGTGGGAAAAGGGCTATGATGAATGGGGGTGGCAGTTTCAGTCCTTGGGGTTTATTTTGCTGTTAAAGCTGATGGTGGGGCAGCGAAGAGGAGAGGTACTTTGCCTTGTTCTGAATTTACATCCTGGGCAAAGAGTTTCGTTCTGGAAAAGGAAGAGCTTGTGCCTTCCTGGGAGGAACTGAGCAGGCTGGCTGTGGGGGAAGGAGGCTGCCAGCTTGCAGGGAAAGGTGGGTGGACAAAGGAAGGGTGCTGAAGACTGGAGGAAGGAGAAACGGTGCAGGGCTGGGAGGACAGGGGAGTGACATCTCCTTGACCAGGCCCCAGAGTAATACGAAGAGAGATTTCCCAGAGAGCCATGAACACTGCACGATTTGCTGCAACTCAGAAACTTTTAGCAGCTGTTGGACTGAAATAAAAGCCTGAAAAGCAAAGGACCTGCTGTGCAAAACTGCAACGAACAGGGAAAATGCATTCACAAATGGTTTTATTTCCATAATGCTTTGTTTTGACATTTCTCTATAAAAACTTTCTCATTCTAATAACAGCAGATTTTGAGTTTGAGCCACCTCAACCCTTTTCAGTGCTGGCTTTTGCGGAAACAGTCCAGGCAGGCTTGTGGTCCTGCCAGGAGAATTTAGATCCATTCACTTTAATTCCTCGTTGGACCACTTGTATCTGGATGCCAGTTCCCTGCTGGGCGAAGCTTTGTGTCACTTCTAAAGCAGGGAAGAGTGGTTATATCAAACCCTGGCTGCAGCCTTGAAAGTGTGGCAGGCTTCTGCTTTTGACCATAGCAATGCTTACCACCACTGCTTGTCTTTATTGCAGAGAAAAAATGTGTTTACTGCTAGAGTATGCCTTGTCCAGGCAAAGCTTTCTGCCCTGAAGTACAAGGGCTCAAGGACTGAGGCTGGTGTACCCTTAGCTTCTGGTGTGAGATCTTCCTTCAGAAGTGGCTGACGAGCCTGGGCTGGGCTGTGCAGCTGAAGCCCAGCACCTTCTCCTGGCCGTGTCTTCTCACCCTCTTCCTTGGCTCTGCAGGTCGCACTGTGTTTCTCTCCAGTCGGTAGCAAGCTGCGTGTCCGCAGCAGGAGGTTTCCCGCCATCATTAGCTGCACGGCCATAGACTGGTTCCAGGAGTGGCCGCGGGAGGCCCTCGAGTCTGTCAGCCTTCGCTTTCTGCGAGAAACAGAGACTGTGGAGGTGAGCACCTCACCTGTCGGCATCCTGGGTTTGAGCTCCTCTCAGGGGTGTGGGCTCTGGCCACCCCTGGCCACGCGGTGCTGGTGGCAGCCAGGTGTGACCTCGTCCCCCCCGGTCAGTGCCTCGCATAACGAGGACAGTATTACACAGAGGGTTTGCTCACTTTTATTGCCCTCCAACATGGACCCAGGACATCCGGGTGACTTCAGAGAGGATTTGCATAAAGCTTAATCAAACCATGCTTGAAATGCAGTCCAGGCTTTTCAGGGAGGGGCATGTTCCTTAGCAGAAGTGTGGCCATGGGCACCACACTCGTGTGCGTTTGTACACTCATGGCATTGCCAGTGAAATGACTGCTCTCCTAGCAAGGGACACAGCTTACAAATCAGTGCAGAAAATAACATAATGCTTATGATTATTGCAGGAAACATACACTTTTCCCTCCACATGCATGTCTAAGCATCAGTATTTCTGAAGGTCAAAAATATATCAAGCTCTCATTGATAACAACCTGCTACTAGACTAAAAGACATTCTATTTGTTTATCTTTTCTGAGCAGGATTTTGGAAGTATAAAGTTCACAATGTTTCTTTTTATGAGTGTGCACTTTCCCCATTTGTACAAGAAAAAAGCCCAAATTTATACTTAAAAGGCTGTTATTTTGTAGAACTGAATGCTAGAAAAATTGCTTGGAAAAAGATAAAGTATAAGATACAAAGATATAAAAGAAGGTATAAAGTACACAAGCAGACAAAGTTATTTTAGAGATAACAAATGAAAAGGGATCAACTCAGATGTTACATCTTGGATTTTGCTTCAGCAGAATAGAAACTTAATTCCTTTATATATGGCACTGCTATATATAGTTGTTCTGTCTAAAATCTTTTCTTCTTGTCTTCTCATCTTACCTTTAGGATTCAGTGAAAGAGTCAATAAGCAAATTCATGGCCTATGTCCACACAAGTGTCAACAAGATATCCCGATTGTATCTGAGCAATGAGCGACGATATAACTATACCACTCCAAAGTCATTCCTTGAGCAAATCAAACTATATCAGAATTTGCTACTGAAAAAGGGCAAGGATTTAAAAGCAAAAATGGAGCGGCTGGAGAATGGCCTGGAGAAGCTCAACAGCACATCTGCACAGGTAAACAAACCCCTTGGGGTTCAAAGCTGATGGTTTTCCTTGTTTCTCTGTTAGAGACATCTCTGCACCCTGGTTCAAAGGAGAACTTTACAGGCTGAAACTGTGCAGGGTGTACAATTTGTGCTAGATCCTGGCTCTAGTTGCGCTTGAACTAGTTCCTGGAGGAGCAGCAGTTACGTTCTTACTGAAAAGGAGAGGGGAAGAGATGTTTGTCCAGTCACTGCTCTTTGGGTGGTGCTAATCCCAAATGAAAGTAAGTAAAATGAGATAGGGATCCAGGTGGCTATGTGCGTCTCCTAATGAAATTATATTTCAGCTGTGATGACAAAATAGCTTATAGAATACAGGAAGATCAGTGATTTTTGGAGTTGCATCCAGGAAAACTACAGTGACTTCATCAAGAATCCTCTCAAACTAAATAGAACATCCTTTTAAAATAAGACTGATGTTCATTTTTCTTTGCATTATGCTATCCATCTTTAAGGAATACTAATGCATGTCTGAAATGTAGATTAGCCACCCCAAAATCGCCCTGCTGAAGAGCAGCACTGGCACTCCTCTGTGGTAAAGACTAGATGTTGTTCTGAGAATTTCACAAACCTCTCAAACTGCCTTTCAGAGCTTTGCTGTCTACATCTGTTGCTAAACTCTCATTTTGCTCTATTTCATATTCTATTAACTCTTACAAATGTCCACTTCCAAGCTTCTACTGTGGTAATAGTCTTCTCCTGAAGCTGCTCCAAAGAAATGCAGGTGTCAGTGTGAATGAAGGACTAGCAGGTTCAACCTCTTCCATATATATGCTCTGGATAATGCTGATGTCATAAATCCTATCTGTCACACTCGATAGGATATGTGCCTTACTGGAGGGTGATGCATGGGCTCTATTAGTGCCTCTCGGCTCTGATAATCTACATTTCACTTCAAACAGTTGCTTTCTTCATGCTGCAGGACAGGTCTTTGAGAAGACAGGAGGGGAGTGGGAATGTTTCAAGTCCCCTCAGCAGCTTGCAGCTTCTCCTTTGTAAGGATGTGGCTGAGGCTGAACAGCCAGTAGTAGAGAGCACCCATCACAACCAGTGACATCTACCAGAGTAATAAGTACGTGTCCTCACTGTAAAGCAGACCTTACATCTACCTTAGCTATGGAGGAAAGTAAGTTTGCTGACCTGTGGGGTGCTGCTGTGTCTGATGATGCCCCAGTGGTGGACAAGATGGGTTAGGTCTATTTGTCATTGGGAGCGACTAATATGAAACTAACAAATCCCTGTAGTGTTGGTCAAACAGGGGAACCCTTCTGTATCCTTCAGGCATATCTTCATATGGGTGTTATGTTGGCAAGGGTTCTCTGACAAGCCACAAAACAGCTGCTGAGCAGTGATGGAGGACAGGGGAGGAGATTGGAGGCCACAGCATCTGTGGGTCTTGGAGGTTTTGATATTACAAGAAGGATAAAAGAACTCAAGGTTCATATCTAGTTGGAATAAGGTTGGGGTGAGAAGTGTCTGTTTATGAAGTTGATTAAGATGCAGAGCAGTGAGGACAAATATGTCAATTCTGAATCTAAAATTAGCATTGGGGGCCTAAAATTAAACACCTAAATTATCAGATGTGCGCAATAGTCAAAACTGATCTTGATTTGAAACCAGAGTGTGGATATTTAGCAGTATTGGAAATCATACCAGAACATTCAATCTTAAATATGAATTTAAAAATCTGAACTTTATATTCACTCATGCAAATGGTTGGTCTTGGTTCTGAGGAAGTGACAAGTCTTCTGTCCCACTTCGGAGTGCCATGTTCAGGTTGTGTTCATGGTGCTTGGAAGCGATACGCTGTGGGTTTTTTATTTTCAGAGCAAAGGAGGAGGATTATGATACCTGTGTATGACCTGGCTGTGCCTTAGAGCTGAGGACTAGTGCTTCCATCATCAGCATTCTCCAGATTCCTGCTGCTCAGATGCCCTGACAAGTTAGTTATGATTTTTATGTATTTCCATAGACTGTCAGTGTAGCCTCAGCATGAGGGCGCTGTCGTGCCCAATAATGCAGGGTACTTTTTGACTAAGTCATTCCTGTTTCAAAATAACCTCTCCCTTTCCTTTTACTCTTCTCCCCCCTACCTGCTCTTTTTTATCTTCTGATATTTGTACCTCTTGATACTGTTGAACAACTTTGCTTCTAAAGAAATGTTTTCCATTAGCTTACATGCCTCACCATCTTTCCCTGAAGAGAGTGACTGTCCTCAGTACTCAGAAAAGCAGAAGCCAGCTTCCAGTTATTAGGACGTAATAGACTTGGGAAGATGTGTGGGATGAGTCATTTGTTTTTCAGAGTGATGTTTGCTACAAAGAGGTCAATGCTCTGTTCAGAGCCTGTTACCGAGTAATTTTTAGGATGATTTTGGTTCATATTGCATCACTGGATTCCAGATTCAAGTCTTGTCTGCTCTATCAATTAATCGCTGACCTTTGTGATGTATTTTGTGTTCTTGAAGCAAGGCAGGGACAATCAGATAAAATGAGTCTTCGGGGAGCCTGCCCTCCAGGTTTCCTATTCTTTAATAATTCTTACACTGTCCTGGTGGTAGGCGCTTCTCCCTTCCCTGTTGGAGTCACAGTACATTACCCTTGAATCTCTCATTTGCTTTGCTCTTTCTGTTTCTACCTCGCTGTACTAATTGCTTATCAGATTGTCCTGGACTCAGGAAGCTGGTCTTTCACATTTCTTATCACCGTTTGGGACCAAATACTGACCCTTTTGTGGCTAGTAATGATATTCCATGTGTTAAAGCACACGCTGGCTCTGTCTGCTCACATCTTGATCTGGTTATTTTCCTAGTGTTGCGTATGGGAAGGAGGTTAACAGCATTCTCTCCTCTTTGGCATGACAGTCTGCTGTGATTTTTCCATGTCACCTCAGTCTCTCTTTATACTGTTATTCTCTTGTAGTTCTTGTTTTCTTCTGCTTACCAGCTACATGTTACCCAAAAGGCATCTTCAGCTTTCACCAGAGTTGGCAGACCCTGGAAAAGTCCGTGGTGTTTTTCTCACCATGGATGTGGTAATGACTCTTCTGTGGTGGGTCTGGAAGCACATGTCTGTGACTGCTCCACAGCACAGCAGGGTCCAATGTGCTGGCAAGAACCTGGCAGGACAGGTCACTGCAGCACCCTGAACTCCACCGACAGCTGTGAGAGGTCACATCTTTGAAGAGGTGTGAACCCCCAATCCTGTGCTCTGGTTTTGCACATAAAAGAGTCTCTTCCTGCCCCTCCATATGAAGCTGCTTCTTTCTATCTTTTTTAGCAACATCCTGTGAGCCTGGTGGCCCTGTTGTCCAATGCCAGTGTCCATGTGCCAGGTTCCCCTGCTGCATGAATGCGTTCCTCATGCCTTTTAGAGCCTTCCTGAGCACTTTCTAGGAGACGGATGGGTTTCTGGTATTCAACCTTCCCCTCGCATTGAGTGTTGCTCGTTTCCTTTGCACAGAGGTGGAGTGGGTTGACCTTGACTGGATGCCAGGTGTCCACTAAGCCATTCTATTACTCCCCTCCTCAGCAGGACAGAGCATGGAGAAAATAAGATGGAAAAGAACTCGTGTGTTGAGATAAGGACAGGGAGACCACTCACTAGTTTGCCAGTCACAGGCAAAACAGACAACTCAGGGAAATTAATTTAATTTATTGCCAATCAAATGAGAGTCGGGTAATGAGAAATAAAAAAAAATCTCAAAACACCTTCCCCCCACCCCTCCCTTCTTCCCCAGCTTAACTTCGTTTCTGATTTCTCTACCTCTTCTCCCTGAGTGTCACAAGGGGGGCAGGGAATGGAGGTTGCAGTCAGTTCATCACCCGTTGTCTCTGCTGCTCCTTCCTCCTCAGGGGGAGGACTTCTCACACACTTCCCCTGCTCCAGTGTGGGCTCCCTCCCACAGGAGATGGTCCTCCATTCACTTCTCCAATGTCAGTCCTTCCCACAGCTTGCAGCTCTTCCTGACCTGCTCCAGCATGGGTCTTTTCCACGTGTCCTTTCCACGGGGTGCAGTCCTTCAGGAAAAGACTGCTTCAGCATGGATCCCCTGTGGGGTCACAAGTTCTGCCAGCAAACCTGCTCCAGCATGGGCTTCTCTCTTCATGGGTCCACAGGTCCTGCCAGGAGCCTGCTCCTGCATGGGCTCTCCACAGGGTCGCAGCCTCCTTCGGGCATCCCCCTGCTCTGCTGTGGGGTCCTCCCCGGGCTGCAGGTGGAGATCTGCTCCCCCATTCCACTCCCTGGGTTCAGGCACAGCTGTCTCACCACAGGCTGCCCCACGGGCTCCAGGGGAACCTCTGCTCCAGGCCTGGAGCCCCTCCTGCCCTCCTTCTGCACTGACCTTGGGGCCTGCAGAGCTTTTTTCACATATTCTCACTCCTCTCTTCGGCCACAGTTGCACAGCAACTTTTTCCCTTTCTTAATCATATTATCCCAGAGGTGCTACCACTGTCACTGATGCTGGCCAGCGATGAGTCTGTCTGGCAGCTGGCTGGTGTTGGCTCTATTGGACCTTGTGGAAGCTTCTAGCAGCTTCTCACAGAAGCCACCCCTGCAGCTCCCTGTTACCAAAACCTTGTTATGCAAACCCAATCCATGAGGCCAGATCAATAGGACTTCCTGGCTTCAGTCTCCACAACGTCATCGCTTCTTATTTGTCTTCATCAGTCTTCATCCTCTCCATCTGAGCACCAGCTCCAAGGAACAGGCATTGTTTAATACTTTCCGTGCTGTTCTCCTTTTGCATCATGGTGTTTTGCATGTGATGTTATAGCATCATGGTGTTACCTGGGATATTGTTGGCAGCTCTGACCAGGAGTGCCAGGGACTCAAGAATGACCAAGGAAGAGCAACCTGGAAATATGCTCGAAGGATGGTGGATGGCTCTGCTGCTGATCTGAATGGTTTATAACACTGCTGGTTTTCATCGGGTGGACTAGGAGTATGGGAGGGTGTCAGTGTAAGGAGGGAGACTGGGTGTGACTGTTGGAAAAGCTCTGGGCTGTGAGAGGAGCTGTGCAGAGAAGGTTTTCTGCACACCCTGGGATAATACGTGTTAGTGGTGGTTGGGCTTGGCCACCTCAGGATTTTAGAAGTGTAGTTTAATGGCTGCAGATATAACAAGTATCTGGGTTTTCCAAAGAAACAGAAAATAGCTCTGTGTACAAGCTGCCGTCCTTTTTGGATGAAAGGTCATTTTGGTGTGAGAGAAGGGAAGTTTGATACCTTCTGTTACTGTGACACTTGTAGACTGAAGAGAACTTTCATGCCTTTATTTCTAATGTTGTTCTGCCAGGACTGGCTCCACAGGCCATTGATGGGAGCACACTGAAGGTTTCTGCTGTGCCCGTTGCCTTCTTGGAGGCGGTGGCATGAGGCCTGCCTCCTCACTGGTGTCTCATCAAGCATTGTTATGTCTGGGCATTAGGATGTGTGGGAAGGGAGGAGAAATGAAAGTGCAGACTGTTTTTGCTGTGGATGAAAGTATAGCATTAAGGGAACCTTGTTTGCTATGCTGAGGGAGTGAAACTGGAAGAATAAAGTTCGTAAATGTACATTCCCTGTGCCACCCCCAGGACATCACTAAAGACAGTGTTTCGTTATTTAGGCATTGCTTCTGTTTCTCCCTTTCCACTGCACAAACACTATTAAATTGTCTCTGCTGAACTGCGTTCGAGCTTTAGCCTCACTGGAGAAACATGTTTGTTTCCTTTCATGTTCTAAAATCCTGCTGTAGGTAAGGGGGGCTGGAGGTGACCATCTGTCCTCTGGACGTGGTATAGTCCTTTGGCAGAGGGTCCAGCAGAACCTCAGGGTCCACATCACAGCTCCAACTTGCATCATTTCCACTGGGAATGCAACATGGAACTTGTGCCCAGCTGGGCAGGAGCCTTCACAGTAAAATACACTCTGGGCTTCCAAATATTTCAGGCAAAGCCCTAACTGAATTTCTTGCTTTTTTGAAATCTTGACAATGTTATAACAAGTCATTTACCCTTTCATTATTGCATGTGCTTGGCTGAAAGCAGGTTTTTGTCAGGACATTTTGTGTTCTCACAGGCTGTGCTGGGGACTGAGTTTACATCTGCTCATTTTGTAATGCTGTTGAGTACTAGTGGGTTTTAATCCCTTGCTTGTTTTGTTGTGGTTGTGTACACCCCTAAATCTCCCATTCCTATATATATCCAACACATGATTACTGATTTTTGGGCAAGAAGGTCACAAGCCATATCTGCCATCAGCAAAACCTCCCACTTCAATTTCCTGCAATCCCCCAAGATGTGCAGCTGAACAAGAAGCTGCTGCTGAGTTTGTCGACTGAAGGGATTATGTGCTCCTGCAAGCCCTGAGTCGTTTGGATTTACAGTCACGTCTTTGTCATGGTGAAAACAGCATTGTAGTGCCAGACAGCAGGAGATGACAATGGGTGAAGAGCACAAAGAGACTCCTAAGGAACCACTCTCCAGTTGAAGCTGATGCTGAACGTCAATAGCTTCAGTTTATAAGATTGCATATTGTGCTCTCTCTTCTCGTATAAAAATGGAATATATCAACAAAAGTAAGTGTCTGACTTCCCTTCTAGTAAGTATTTTTATATAGGTACTAATGTACTCCAGGACTCTAAGCAATCCTTTATCAGCCTAATGGCAGAACAGTGAAAAAACTCTGTGGTCTCCACAGAGCCTGAGTAAAGTAATTGAAACAGGTGCTTTTAGAAAACAACTTTCTCTCTTCAAATGAGAGCTGGTGCAAGCTTGCCCACCGTACAAATGCTTCAGCCTGTTGCTGGAGAGGGCTCCTACCTTGCTGGGTGTGAGCAGCTGCTTGGTGGAGCAGTGTGTGAGGAGCTGCCACCACTGACACACAAGCATCTTGGTCACCAGCTGAATGGAAGATCCCTTCTCAAGCTCATTTGACACTGCATTTTAAAGCCCCTCAAGCCTTGGACCTTTGACAAGGGCTGTACCAGTCAGCAGATCCCAATCATAATCTTTCTGATGTGAAAAATGCCCTTCCTGACACAAGTCTGTAGGACCTGATGGCTGCAAGGCAACTGATGGGGTGCTGCCTCTGCCTGGTGTGTGTGGGGCGTGGGATGGAGGGGTGGGCGAGTGGCGAGGTGCACCTGGGCGGGCAGGCAGCCTGGGGAGTACTGCTCCCTGGTGTACAGGCCCTCCTCAAAACCTGCACACAGTGAAACACCATGTGCTCTGTTCTGCTGGTGTCAAGGTTGAGAAGCAAAAGAAAGTGTAGATGAGTTGTAGCATGTGTCATCTCCACTGCAAAACACATGTGCACTGTGCATGTGTGTGTCTTTTACCAGGGATGTGATGTAGCATCAGATCTTGTGTTCAAAGCTGGATGTATTTGGCTTTATAGTGATAGAAGCTTCCTGCAAAGTCTGGTCCATGGTGAGGCTCCTGGGCTGTAAAAAAATAATCCCAAGAATAGATGAAATCAAAGCTTCCACCTATTTCCCACTGGATCCTGCTCAAAGCAGCATTCATGTTGCCCTGGAACCTCTGTCCAGTTTCCAAGCAGAGGCAGTGAGCAGGGCTGGGACAACCTCCTTAGCAGTTCATCCTGCTGGTGTTGGTTTCTCCCCTGTTGGGTTCCTTGCTCTTGCATGGCTGAGCCAGCATGTGAACCATGTGCATGGGCTCTCCAGCTGTGACCCAAGCAACTATAAGCAAAGGAGAGCAGCAGTACCCTGCTAACAGCTAGAAATAGTGCTTTTCTGTGCTGCCAGGACATTGCTTGCTTTACACACGGGCTCTCCACACTTTTGGGTACCGCTCAACCCCACCTGAGTATGAACCTGTGCTTCCAGACAGGGTGAGGAGCAGATTGGTGAGTGCTTATGCTCCCACATGTGTTTCTTCCCTCTAGGTGGATGAGCTGAAGGCCAAGCTGGCAGCCCAAGAAGTGGAACTGAAGCAGAAGAATGACGATGCTGACAAACTGATCCAAGTGGTGGGGGTGGAGACAGAGAAAGTGAGCAGGGAAAAGGCAATTGCTGATGAGGAGGAGCGGAAAGTGGCACTCATCACCCAGGAGGTCGAGCAGAAACAGAAGGACTGCGAGGAGGACCTGGCCAAAGCTGAACCTGCCCTGGAAGCTGCTCAGGCTGCTCTGAACACCCTCAACAAGGTAGGGTGAAGATTCCAGTCTGTCCTCTCTGGATTGTGGTGAGGCAGTGTCATCTGTTAGTCCATGGTTTTGGGCATTGTATTGACCCTTCTCTAGCTTCTTCCCAGCTGGTGCATACTTGGTCCTTGGTGTAACTTGGAGCAGCCAAAGACTGCACCAAACTACCCTTTACTCATGGCCATGGTGGAGGAACTGGAGGTGGGTGCTTTGTTTGCACCTCTTCTCCACTGTCTCTTGTCCTGCCCCACAAGGTAAGGGAGGTAACCTTACTGTCACCCTTCTTCATGACCCAGGGAAGAGTGTCTCAGAGTGATCACCAGTTCTGTACCTCTGTCTTGCTGTCTGGGCACTCGGACCTTTCTGCTAGTGTGGAAGAAGACATGCACAATGGATGACTGAACTCCAGGGCAGGGGCACAGGCCGGATCTTGGTCCAGAATTTTCTGAGGCTGTTATCCCTGAAATATGGGGAGGCTGCAGGTGCTCTCAGGATGAGTGGTTGTCAGCTGTCCTGTGGCAAGGAGCTGGTCACAGCCAAGGTGCAGGAGGTGTTTCAGGACAGGCAGGGTGAAGCCCACGCATCCCTTTGTTTCAGTGAGAGACAGTATTGATGCTGTTCGTTTGAGGTATTTCTGTGCAAGTGCACAACCAGCACAGAGGAGCTGAGAACACTCCAAAATACCAACAAAACAGAATTTACACCCAGCTACTCTGTGAACCTTTCTCCCCCACAATATAGTTGGTGCTGAGAATGTTGCACAGACAGATCTCATGTGAGCCCTGCAGACCAGTGTTGGGGGGTGTGGGGCTGGAGTCTGTGGCTGTGGTTGGCAGCAAGCATGGGCATCCTCTAAGTTCCCATGTCACATGTCTCCTCCTTTGGAAAGGGATCTGTGATGGGAAGGATCATGTCCACCTCTGAGTCTGTGACACAGTGGGGTAAGTGCCTTCCTGCAGCCCATGGCAAATGCCTTGCTTGGCCAAGGGGGAAGACAAGGTCGAGGAAGCAGGATCAGAGATCCAAAGGTGCAGTGGGGAGAGTTGGTGACTACTTGAGCTCATCTGGGCATCCTTCCCTCATGTGTTCCCTGCTGTTGGAAGGACAAAACCTGGTGGCCTGTGGGTTTGGACTGATCTTCTCCAGCTATATTGGGGTGGGATTTGCCTTGTTCTCTCTTTGCCCAAGACATTCCTCAGGTCTTGTTGAGCATGATGCTCAATGTCTGATACATACAGCTTGGCTCCAAAAGTGCACTCATGGGGTGGCTTTTGGTTTGGCAAAACAAGAAGTGCTGTCACGGAAGTCTCATTCCATGTTTGGGTTTATCCAGTACTGGGGATTCTTGGGTAGGGAGAGGACCTGTTCTTCAGTAGTGTCTTTGGGCTGGGCAGAAAACTGTTGTGGGTGGTGGGTAGTTGAGTATCAAATGCGTGGTGACCTCTTGGTAGAGCTGTGCATTGCCACAGAAAAGGCGACTCCAAAGGAAGATGTAATTGAGAAAATGTATAACAAGGACATAAAGGACTGCTTGGACTGCAGGAAACTGATTGGTTTAGGGAAGGCTTTTGATACCTTGGAAAGTTTTTCCTCCAAGGGTGCTCCAGTAGTTCCTGTTTGAAACATGGCACCTTGAGAAGTGCCCCAGAGACATATACCTACAATTTATCTTGGTCTGCAGTTCACGCAGCATCCTGGAGCAGCCAACTCCTGCTGCACCCACGGCAGAGCAGTGGCCACACACCAAGCACAGATATAAAATGAGTTATTCTCATGATCACATCAAAGCGTGGCTCAATCATGCCTCAGACCATGGCTTAATCATAGCTCTCTTAAGGGAGAGGACATCAACTTCACATCATCAGGAATGGGTTTTCTGTTTGAATAGCTTTCAGGAAGCATGTGGCTTTGTTGCAGAGATGTGTTGCTTTGTCTCTTGTTCCTGTTTGGGAAAGGACTGTACAAAGGGAAAATATTTGTCTCTTCATTAATTTTGGTTTCATACTGGAGCTGTAGAATATCTCTTTAGGCAAAGATTAGGGAGATGCAGGAATTTTCTCTAGGGACCTGTAAAGCAGCAATAGCAGAGCACTGGAAGGCATGGTCTCCCTTACCTTCTGATTGGAGATACATCAGAGAGCTTGACCTGGTTGCTGACATGAATAATCAGCAAAATTTATGTGTATATATATAGTTTCTCCCCAATTATCTGTCATCTTATTTGGACAGCATTGTTATATGCAACACTAATAAGGAAAAAAAGTGAGAAAAGCTGTCGAGTATAATGCAGTAATAAATATATCTAGTCAGCTACCAAGCAGCTCAGTAAGTATGTGGATACATGGATGTTTCTGTGCCAGTGTCACCTGCTAGTTTGAAAGAAGAGCAGCCATGTCCATTCAGAATCATATCTTTTGCAGGTAGGCTGTGTGGGGAGGGAAGCAACAGGTGATATCTTTTCCCTAACCCCAGGCAAAGGATGAATGGGGCTGGTCAGCAGACTGCTGGTTGCCCTTGGTGTTTTGTAAAAAGCCCAACTTGCCTGGATGGGATGGCTGCTGTAAAGCCACCTGTCTCTGCCATGGTGTGCAGGAACCGGGCTGGCACCCAGGCTGTCCAGGGCATTGTGTGCAGGTGATCTGAGGGCCACACAAGAGAATGGGCTGCAGTGGTTTTTTTGCCATTTCCAGGATTAACAGGGCACTAACTCAAAGGATCAGCCTTTCCTGGCAGGGCAGAGATCCTGCATGAAATTTGCAGCTGGAGGAGAGGAGGAGAGTAGCATGGAGGAGTGGGAGCAGAGTGGAGGAGCATTAGGCAGTTATGGGTGGACCTGTTGCTCCCAGGGAGATGGACTCATCTGGGCAGAGCAGGGCAGGGGTGGCAGCTAGCAAGGTGTTAACCTCTGGCATGGGCATTTGCAGCAGTGGCAGCCCATTTGCATTCCCCAGGGCTGATGGCAGGTGACTCCTGCAATGGAGACACGCTGCTGCTGGAGGCATGGCTGTGCCGCCTGTGTTCCTGCAGCCAAGTCTCCAGCTGGATGGATTTCCATCTCTTCCTTCCTTGCTGCTGGCTGCAAAGTGGTCTTGTGTTTGGTAAAGAATGCCTTAGCCCCATTAAACCAATATTTATCATTTGTTACTGCAGTCAGAGCAACCCCTGTTCATGACTTCCCAAGAAATGGTAGTTAACAAGTAACAAATTTGTGTGGTGTGGGTTTTTTTTTGTTTGTTTTTTTTTTGTTTGTTTTTTTTTGGTAAGCAAGTTATTCCAACAAAACTGCAAGTACTTCACTTGATCAGTGTGAGATCAGGTGAAGGGGGCCATGCCATGTACATTATTTTCTGATCAGGCACAACTCAAACCCAACTCGATTTCTGCTCCTTTTTTGTGTGGTGGGAGGATTATCTTTCTTGTGCTTTAAATAATCCTCTTTGGTGCCTTCAATACCATCCATAGTCATGCTGATCTCTGGAGGGGGTGGGCCAGCTCAGCTGGCCTTCAGCAGGATTTAGCTGTCTCTGTGTCCCTCACAATTTAAACTTTCCTTTTCCTCTTTTCCGTTTGATCCATGATGTGACTGTAGGCTGGCTCAGACCAGCTTCGGCTGGGCAGTGCCTGCACCGGGGGAAGCTGCTGCAGCCATTTGTGTCCCCTGCTTTAGTATTAATGCCTTTTGCAGGATTTGGTGGCAATGTGAGTGCCTGCGACAAATTGAGAGGCTTTTTAAGATGTTAAAAAGCAATAATTATATACATATATGAGATAATTATATATATATATATAAGAATTAATTTAGCTAATTATTATATGGACCATGATGAATGATGTGCATTATGATACACCCAGCACAGAACACCTGCAAAATAAAAAAATGCAGACCCAGGTCTGATAGTGAGCTTGAAAATACAGGACATCAGGTTTTAGAGACAAGAATGTAATTTTAACTCTTACAGTACATTTCGTCTGCTCACCTTGTGAGTGTGCCCGGGCTCTCTCAGGATTTGCATCCCCTGGGCCCTAAGGCCTGAATGATATGAGGCTCAGTGGATCTGATGTTTTGGCATCATCATCTTTTCGAGGGGGGTGGGAACAGATCGATCATAGCACACGGGCTCTGGGACTGCCTTCCCCTGCCTGTGGGCCTGTGCTTGGCACAAAGCCCTTTCCAAGAGGAGGCAGCAGCTGTCCTGTGCCCCCTTGGAAAGGAGGATGGGGCTTGGCCAGTGCTGCTCAGTCTTTGCACAGGTTACAGTGAGCAGAAGACAGTGAAAATATCAAAAGCAACGATCTTCTCATGCAATTGTCTGCAGTGTCTCCTCTGGAGATGATCCAGAGGCATTTGAGGATGCCATAGCTGCTGGTGCTCCTAAGGCAGGTGGCACGTGGTGTCAGCGACCTGCCTGGTTTCCATCCAGGGATACTCTGGTGTGCAGAAGAATGATTCAGAGTGATCTATTAAAAAGCAACGATGCCATCAGACAAACAGGCTGAGCTCCTTTTACCTGGTACCCAAGTTGCATTCAGTGTGGTTCTTGGCGTGGACTTGGCCTGTCCTCTTCCCATGGTGCCAGAGACTCTCAGAGTAAGTGATGAAACTGCCACCACCCCTGCTGCCCAGGTCTTTCTCAGTCTCCTGGGCGGAACAGCATCATCCTTCCCCCCATTCAGGGTAGTAGAGTCACTGTAACTGTGATGTCATGGATGTGCTCACCTCCTAGCAAAAAAGTAACGATACCAGCTCAGCATCCCATTTCCACCAAGATGCTGTTAAACACAGGCTGCTTTGTCAGAGCCCCCAGTGCCCCCGAGCGCCAGGCCCCGGCACGACGGGGCTGGGGACAGGCCATGTGCTGCTCCTGGCTGAGCTGAGCAGGGTGCTCAGGACAGAGGAGGGCATGTTGGGGTGCTCGTCTGTGCTCACGCTTGGCTCCATGTCATTGAGCATGTTAATTAGAGGTATCTTACACTGGAGATGCACACAGCTCCCAAAGGCCTGTCATTATCAGCTCGATTATTAACAAAAGCTAAAAGCAAGCATAGATCCATTAAAAACAGATTCATAGCAGATACCTCTATCAGAAAAATGCATGCTCAAAAGTGCCACACTATCCCACCGTAGACAGAAACAGATAGAAGCAGAATATCAGAATATATAGATTAAAAACTATTCAAAACTAGTAGAAACAGGAACTGACAGAAGTCAGTTTTTTCTTAAACTGGTGTTGAAACAGCCCTTATCCTTATTTGAATGACAACATGGCATCTGAGAACAGCTGATTTACCTGTCCTAGGTTTTCCTACATAAAAGGTAACTTGCATGTATGTGGAGAGAGGATTTTAGACGTCAGCAGATCAAACCCTCAGCATTGCGTTGTTGTCACAGTTTCAGGTGTGTTAGGAGATGTGTGCTTTCACCACAATTCAGATTTTTTTGCTAAACTTAGCCACTTAATATTAGGGACTTGCTAAAACTGCCTGTGTTGATAGTGGAGGAGTTGGGAACTCCTCCTTGCACAAGGGTGTCCTGAGAGATAAGCTGATTCTCGTGAGGGGACTGCCTCTTCACCCTGAGGACTGCTCTCCTGCTGAAGGTGCTTGGTTGAAGTGTCTGTGTTTGGGCTGGGTGATGGCCCTGTGGAAACAGGAGCACACACAAATAATTCAGGACCTTAACACATGGGTGTCTGGCACAGGGAGTAAAGCATAAAGGGAAGCTCTGCAAGGCAGTTTTAAAGGGACTGGGGGCTATTTATAGAGGTTGTTTTTTGGAAAGGTTCTTTTATCCTTATCCCAATCTTCTGCGAGGACAGAAAACCTCTTGCTCTGCAAGCAGCAGGACTGGCAGCAGGGAAGGAGTTGGGAGCCTGGGAAGGAACACTGTGCTGTGCTGGTCCCAGGTGAGATATAAGAAGCTGAATGCAGAGAATTGAGCACATGGGCTGTAAACACGCACAGTGGTGATTTAAAGGCAGAGATGTTTGGGACGAGAGAAACCCAATTTATCAGATTGATAGCTTAGGAGACTGACTCTATTAGTGACAAAGTAAAAAGAAAGCCCATTCATTTTTGTCTAACAACCTTGTTTTCCCATTTTCAGAAGAATCTGACGGAGCTGAGGTCCTTTGGGTCACCGCCTTCAGCTGTCAGCAATGTCACAGCAGCTGTGATGGTGCTGATGGCCCCAGGAGGAAAGATTCCCAAGGACAGGAGCTGGAAAGCAGCAAAAATTGCCATGGCTAGGGTGGATGGCTTCCTGGACTCCTTGATCAAGTTTGACAAGGAGAACATCCACGAGAACTGCCTCAAAGCTCTTCAGCCCTATTTACAAGATCCCAAGTTTAAACCCGAATTTGTGACCACCAAGTCCTACGCCGCGGCCGGCCTCTGCTCCTGGGTGGTAAACATCGTGCGCTTCCATGAGGTGTACTGTGACGTGGAGCCAAAGCGACAGGCTCTGAGCAAAGCCAACGCAGAGCTGGCAGCTGCCCAGGACAAGCTGGCCAGCATCAAGGCCAAAATTGCTGTAAGTGCTTGCCCTTTGGTGGGACTCATCACTTAGTCACTGTGTGGGGAGAAATCCACTTTGGAGAAAGCTGCTTCTCTGCACTCATGGGGTAGGGTGGAAATCCAAAGAATCAGTAGATTGTATTTTTTTCTATCCTGTTTATTGCTGCTTTATACATTTCATCTGATCTCCTCCAGCCTTGCTTACATCTTAAGAGAAAGACTAATTATTAATTCTTATTATTCCTACCTAATTTTTAAAATGTAAGTTACTGCTACTCATGGGTCCTCAGAAAACCTATTATCTCAAACCAGTGCGTTCCCAGAGCACTGCACAAGGGCCAGGAAGAGGAACTGGAGGCTGATTCCGAGTGCTGGTAGCACAGAGCTGGGCTGGGCTGGCTCCCTGCACTCAGTCCCTAGCAATGGTCATGTTTTACAGGTTGATGATGGCTCTAGTAGGAGCCCAAGAATTTGTCACAGCATGGGTCCCTGTCAGAATATCTTGTACATTATCCTTATTTAGATTTTTGCTATTTCAAAAAAAGAATAATTAAATATTCACTGAATAGAAGAAATTACTGTGTGATTAAAAGTGCATTTTTACAGAGTAGCTTCTAGCCTTTCTCCTTTTCCTTCAGAAAATTATCTCTATATTAAAGGCATACTGCTTTTCTCCCACCCTCCATCCCTGGCCAATACCTTCTCTAATAGAAAAGTGTGGAAACCAGCTGGGGGGAGCCCACCAGCCCACCTCTCAGATGGCAGCACAGCATCCCATCACTTGCTGTTCTCCAGGTCCCTCCCAGAGCAGGCAGTCACTGCTTGCACTCCAAAACCTGCCTTCGTTTTAAGGTGCTGTGGATCTGGCATCCCTCTTCATGAGTGAAGGATCCTCTGTGGCTGTGCTTTCGTACTGACACCACAGCTCATGCAAACCCACCTTTAATAACCAAGGTGTGTTGGCAGTCTGGCTAATGGATTGTCCTTAAATAAGTGTCTTTGAGATACACACCTGGAGAGGGACAGCACAGTCCCTTCAGCTGAGCTCAGAAGAGTAGTCCTCTCTTCCACCAGCACAGCCTCATATTAGAAAATACAGAACTCTCTTGATGCCTCCTAGGGCTTATTATTCTTAAAATGCTTACTACACTTTTAAACTAAAAATATTAAAAAACTTTCCAGAGCTCACGGGTAGCCCCTTCCTGCTGCAGATGAAAGGAGGATGGGCACAACACCTGAAGCAGGGATGGATTTAGAGGTCTTCAGCCTCTAATTCTCCCATCTCCTATATGAGATACGGTGCTGGGGAACTTTTTGCATCCCTTTATGCTATGCTATCCAAAGCTTTTAATGCCCAAGTGTTTATATTTTCTTTGTTTTTTTAAAGAAGTGGGATTTTGTTAAAGAAAATGGTGATCTTTGGGGAGATTACTGGTACTCCACTGGCATACACTTACAAAACTGACTGGTTTAGGTGAGTTTTCCCCTCTGCAGATGGGTAATGTTACACTGCCTAGTGTGGGGGTGGATGTAGAGGTATAGCCTTGCTTGTCAAGCTAGGGTATCTTGGATAGCTTCACTGATGTGAGGCTGATTCAGACTTGCTCACAAGTGGGCCCCAAGCTGTCACATACCTGGTTTTAGTAATAAATGAGACTATTCTGGTTGTCAAATATACTAAGTACCTTTCCCTCTCCTTTGTCTGTCTGGGAAATAAGGTTGCTATGAATCTGGGGAGAGTAGATGTAGAAGCCAGATGTATACTCACAGTTGCACACAGGTATATTTGTGTATCTGTTGGGGTACTGCAGGTATGATCTGTTCTCCATAGTTCTCAGATACTAATTTATCAGATCATGTTTTCATAATGGGATTTTATATATATGAGTGTATGTGGGCACATACATTCATGTATATGCAGACAGAAACTTTTTGTGTTACTAATACCAAGGCAAGTCAAGGAGAAAGTGCTTTGTGTTTTCCAGCATCCAAGAGAGCTGCAGATATCCCTAATATAATCCTTTTTCATTTTCAGGTTTGTTTCTAGTGTGTAGCTCAAACAGTGTTAAAGTGATTTACAAGCAGTTTAGCCTTAAGCAGTTTGCATTGGATACAGATAAAATCAATTATTACTTCTACTTCTCTTATCAGAACTGAAATGCTCCAAGTGCTTGTGGGAGCTGTTGATTTGGTGTAGACTGGACTGTGAACAGTTCTGTTCAAGTAAAGGGCTCTTTTTTTTCCCCTCCAAGTGTTTTGGGCTCTTTCTGCCCCTTCTCAGCCCAGAAGCACTTTGCAGCCAACCTGCATGTGAGCTGGTCCCACCTAGGGCTGGTCGGGCTCCTCTGCAGGAGTGTCCCATGGCACACACTCAGGCGGCTTTAGGAGCAGAACAATTTTATGGACTGATTTTTTATACTCCTTTCTAGAAACAGGATGCAGGAGGTATGGCTTGGACATGGTTCAAGCACACCTTCAGCTGATCAGGGAGCCCCTGGGGATTTGAGCACAACTTGGTGAATCAGCAGAGCTTCAGGGCCTGGACTGAGACCAAGGAGCTGCGGTATAAGGAAATATAAAATTCTGTTTTCTTAGCTGCCCTGATCATTGCTCAGCTATAGCACTGGTCATCAGTACTCGGCCATAAGGACCCCCTTTCCCGCTTTAAATTCTCACAAGGACAGAACCCCAGATAAATCAGTTTTGTGTGTTCTTTGCCTCTGCCCTGCGCCAAGGATGTGAGATACAAGCATGTAAAATAGTGCTGCACTTCGCTGCTCTGCATGGGCTTCTGATGCTGCAACACTCTGTAGTGGCTGCACCCTGAATGCCAGCCTGGGCAGTGTGAGTTGTGGCCAGAACTGCCTGCAGGGTGAATCATCTCTGGAGAGGGGTTTTCCTTAAAACCATGCTCTTCTCTTTTTTTTCATATGCAGCGCCTCAATGAGAACCTGGGAAAGCTCACAGCCAAGTTTGAGAAGGCCACTTCAGACAAACTCAAATGTCAGCAAGAAGCTGAAGCTACAGCGTGTACCATCGCTCTTGCAAATCGATTGGTGAGTGTCAGCAGATGCAACTCTGATGGCATGAATGGGAGGTATCAGGTGCTGCTGAGAGGCGAACCATGTGCACATAGTACATTACATCCTCTAATTTTTTTTGGAATACATTTCCTGCACTGCAGCAAGTTTTGGTAATGAAAATCATTTTACACTGGCTGTTTTCCTACATCAGGGGAGGCACTGCTCATACTTAAAGAAACTGGCTATGTTCTCTTCACAGCTGTCATCTTTTTTTTGTTACTTAAATGCATGATCAAGTACTGATGGGCCAAAACTATATGACTCAAAAATCATATAATAAAAACAAAGATGGGTATATGACAGTAGCTTTGCAGGTTTTGGAATAACAAAAGAGTGAAAATCTCTAAAAAAGCTGTGCATGTCCCTCTTATCAATCCATCGGTATGCACCGCAGTCTGTTGTATCTTCAAAATATGCAGCCTCCTTGTCGTCTGTAGGGGCAATGCCCTTGTCACTGCTTCACAGATAAGTGACTGAGAGATAATGGCTTCTATTCACACTGTCCTGTTAGCTGGAGCCCCAGCTCACATCCAGTACTGCAGTTTCCTTTCACGCTTTGTATTTTGGCTTCTGCACTGGCTCTTAACTTGGAGCAAGCCCATTCCTCAAAGCAAGGGAACAGGGCAGCAGGAAAATGTTCCATGCTTGAGCTCTTCCCTGGCAGGTGGAGGGTTGGAGCTGGTTGTAGCAGCCGGCTCTGCTGACTCAGGATCACCCTCTAGCACACGAAGGCAGCATTGATGCCTCCTTGGTGCAGAGCCCCAATTGCTTTATTCTTCTAAAACACCTCGCTCACTGTGCCTGCGGGGAAGATGCAGGTAGCAGTATGGATTTCTATGAGTACAGACTTAGTGCACTCCCACATGGTTTCTGCTGCAGCTCTTGGTGTGTAAAAGTGCCTGTCCAGCCCTGGTTTGGGTTTGGGTTGGCACATGGCTTCTGCCTGAGACCTGGCAAAACTTACTGGAGCACATGGCCCCTTCCCTGTGACCCTGCAGCCTGATCTTGTAGCAGCACTGAAAGAAATGCTGCTGCGTGGCTCTTCCCCCAGGAACAGCAGAGATGTGTTCAAACCACTCTCTCTCCCAAGAGACTGCACCTGTACCAGGAGAGAGTCCTGCCCAATCTGCACATCTTCAGGGAGTTTGGCCTCTGTCTTGTTAAAGCTGCTTCTTCTGGTGGGGCTGGTGGCACAGCCCCATACAAAGGTGTTTCTAGAAGTGATGCTGGATGTAAGTTTCTCTGCTTGTTTTGCTCACTCATGGCCTGTATTTTATATGTAAAGTATGTATTTGTATCTATCCCAATACAGATAGAGAAGAGGAAGATAGACAAATGTTCAAGCTTTTTGCTTGGGATGTGGAAAGTTGTGCTCAGTTCTCCATTTTTCTCCATTTCCTACTCTCAAACCTTCCTAGGTGACCTTCAGTAAATTGCTCTAGCCTGGATTTTTAGAGCTGTCTAGATTTCATGGGGGTTTTCATGGGCATGTGAAAGAGGGATTTAGTGGGATATTGAAGAGCTCCCAAGAGCTGCACAGTTCACCTGCTGAATGCTTAGGTACTGGGAAACAAAAAAACTTGTGTCTTCAATCTCCGCATACCTCCTTTGGAAAACAGAGCACAGCACTGCTGTAGCACAGGCAGGTGCGTTGCAGGACTGTGATATACTCATATATAAGGGGTCAAAGACAAACAGCAGATAAGTCTCTTCCTATTTAGATCTCTGATGCAACCACCAAAGGAGTTTTTTGCTTTCATGTTCTTCAGGTGAAATCTCACTGAATACTTCTAAACCTTTAATCATGACAGGAAAGTAGCTTTTTCATTTGAAAGAACCATTTATGTTTCTAGTTGAGATTTTGCAGGATGAGAATTTCCCCCTCTTTCCACAGCCTAACAAAATCCTATTTAACATGTGATGTGGAGGTAGATTGTGGCAGGAGTTGGCAAACACAAAATATGAGAACAAAATGTTTAATAAAAAAGAAAGATAGAAATTACGGTTTCAGTTCTTTTCATATAAATATATGTGTGTGTAAGTGTATGTGTTACACTGAATACAACTTAATTTCCCCTCAATTAGTACCACTGTAAGAAACAGAACAAGGTTTCTTAAAGGTGCACGCTTAGCATGTGAGCTCTTGGTTTAAAATGTGAATCTTCATTCAGGTACAACTGTGATATTGTGATAAGGAAAAATTATGGAATTTTTGGGGAGTTTTTTTGGCTTAGCTATACTAGCAAAGTTGTCCTTGTAAAACAAAACGAACAAATGCTTTAACAATATAGGTTGTCACTTTTGATGTGTGTTCCTACATGATTTTTAAAGTTTAATAATTTCCTTTAAAAGAAAGTATTTTGATTCTGAAATCAAGATAAGGCATAGGAATCAAATTTTAGAAAAACTTCCTTTGGTTGCAGTTGCAGTTTTTGTGATGATGTATGCATTAGTCTGTGGTCTGATAGCAGAGTTTTTTGTCACAGGCAGTATAATCTCAGTGAAACAACAGCAATATATTTACTTGTCTATATATATATATAAGCATGTTCTTTACCTTCCTCATTAACTGGGGCTGTTCAGAGACTCAGGGCTAGCACCTGTTTAAAAGTAGTGCTTGTTCATGTTCTTTGCTGGTGCTGGATGGTATCCTTAACTATTAAATACCTTAGCATTTTTTTCATTGTTTAGGCACAGTCCTGATGTTTTATTTTGTATAGCAGTTTAGCTGCCTTGGCTTCAAAGCCTCCCTGTTTCTTTCCTCTTGAAATTCTTGGGATGCACTAGTGACCAGTTTTGGAAGCAAAAGGTTCCCTGTCCAGGCTTCAGGAGAACAAACTTTGAAATCTTGAAACCATTAAAGCAATTAGGAAGTGGTGATACACAAACTGCTTTTCCCACCCTGCTCTAATTTCGTGTTGTGCGAATGAGAGAAACCATGTGTGGCTCTGCCCAGTCACCAGTGGGTGACATTGGCTAATCCTGTAGTTATTTCAGTCTCTTATATATACTTAAAATGAGAGTGTTTAGGTGATGGTTTCAAGTCTGAAACAAACTGAAATGGGTAAATGATAAAGGATGCATTAGCGGGCAGCCTGATCTGTGCATCAAGAGAATTGGATGGAGGAGGGTGGTTTGATTTTTTGGGGGCAGATAAAGGACATCACTCGGGTATAGGCTTTCTACTTTGAATACAATTGCTGCTGTTCAGCCCTACCTGTTGTTGCTGAGGTTTATAAGCCATTTTCATTTAGATTGAATTTGGACATCTGCTCAAGTATGATGCAGTGCCATGGCAGGGACCATGATCGGTCCCGTCCTCCCGTGTTTGTGAAGGTGACGCCCATCGAGGCTGGAAAACATTTTTTGCTCTGTGTTTGAAAGCATGGAGAGCTTCCCCAATCTGCATCTGTCTGTCTGCATAGATGAGAGAGGCTAAACACTGTTTTCTCCATAGTTTGCCGATGTTGTCATCTTCTACCCCACTGGCTGCTGCCAGGACATGCTTGATCCCAGGCTGAAACACCCTTCCTTTCATCATTAGTGAAAAAGCAGAGCCAGGTGGAAGCAAATCTCTATTACTGCATGTAAGATCACACAAAACTGAAGTATCATGTGACTGGCAGAGTCTTTGCAATGGTGAGGAAGATGAGTGCTGGGCAATGCCCTAGATTCTGCTAGAAAAAAGCTGCATGTTTTCATTGATCTATAGCTGGTAAACATCATCTGCTGCACTTGTGCTGGGTAAATTTTTCAGCCTGATAGTAACAAGAGTTGATAACAGATAAGAGACTGAGAGCTTGTCAACCCTGGGCTTTTAAAAAGCAAAGAAGGATGGATTGGGATTGTTTGCATTCTGTTTTTGTCTATAACTTGCTGGGAGATGAATATACACATGTACACACAAACAAAAAAAACACCATTGAAAGTCTCCTGTTGCTCCAAACAATGTGCTGTCTAAAAAAAGAGTTCAACAGTAAACAAGGGAAAAAAAACAGATATCTGTTCTGTTTAGTGCCTACTGTTGCCACGTCTCCAAATGCAAAGGCTTGGAAAGAGATTTGAGTAATGATTGGAGCTCTCCTCATGCTGCAAATAGGCTCATAAATTATCTTTCTGCAGCTCCTTCACTCCCAGCCCTCTTAACTTCACCCGAATGTGCCAGAAAAACACTTGGAAAAGATGGAAAGACATAGCAGCCTCCTTAGTAGTGCGTGAGCCATCTAGACAGTGCTTCCCGCAGAGACCCACCATGGCTGTTGTCTTGGGGCCCGAGCGTAGATGGAGGGACTGTCACCTTCAGCGTTCCAGCCTGAGGCTTGAAGCGGTGATTAGTTTGCTGGAAGTGTTTAATCTCTTGCTGCCACACTGAGGGCTCCAACTCCTCACTTATATTGTATTCTTTTGCAATGCAGCCAAAAACACATTGCACAGCCAACTGCAGGTATGTGCTGTCCTGCTCCTGGAGTGAATTAGACCTCAGTACCTGCAGGCAGCATTAGCCACTGATGGGCAAAATCACAGAATCGTCTAGGTTGGAAAGGACCTTGAAGATCATCTAGTCCAACTGTTAATCTAACACTGACAGTTCCCAACTCTACCAGTTCCCTCAGTGCTGGCTCAACCTGACTCTTCAACCCCTCCAGGGATGGGGACTCCCCCACTGCCCTGGACAGCCCATTCCAACGCCCAACAGCCCCTTCTGCACAGAAATCCTTCCTCAGAGCCAGCCTGACCCTGCCCTGGGCAGCTTGAGGCCATTCCCTCGGGGCCTGGCGCTGGCTTCTTGGCTCCAGAGACTCATCCCCCCTCTCTGCACCCTCCTGGCAGGGAGTTGCCGAGGGCCAGGAGGTCTCCCCTCAGCCTCCTCTTCTTCAGACTGAACCCCCCAGTTCCCCCAGCAGCTCCCCAGCAGACCTGTGCTCCAGACCCTGCCCCAGCTCCGTTGCCCTTCTCTGGCCACGCTCGAGTCATTCAATGGCCTTTTTGGGGTGAGGGGCCCAAAACTGAACCCCCTCATCAAGGTGTGGCCTCACCAGTGCCGAGTACAGGGGTCAGATCCCTTCCCTGTCCCTGCTGGCCACACTAGTGTTGACACAAGCCAGGATGCCATCCAGACTAAATCCAGAAACTGTCTCTCATTTCACATGAGAGATGAGCACAGGTTGTTGGTTCAAACACGTGTCTGGAACCGAAATCACTGAATGAACACCCTCTTGGGCTCCTGTTTGGAGCTTTAATGGGGAAAGACATGGCTCTTGCCAGCCCAGTTAAAAAGAGAGAAGGGTAACTCTGGCTTCTTATTCTGTCCAGGTGCTACAGCACACAGCGATGCACAATTACCAGGGGTCTCTGTTTACTGTAGATCATATAGAAAACAGTGGAAATTATTAGGATCGGAGATAATTTAAAAGTCTGGGCAAGGCCAGGGTTACTTCTGGTGGTGAAAATTATTACAGTTCAATGCAACTTGCTGGGAGAAGAGAGAAGCACTTAGTCCCTGGGAAATCAGCTGTCTCTGCAGCTGGGATGTGAGCTGCAGCATGTGTATTATGTTTTAATAGAGAATCCATTCACTTAGAGGAGTTTTTATTTAGATAGGTGAAATCTTATCATGTTTGCCAGATGGAGAAAAATACTGGAGGAACAGGGACATTGCATCCCAGGCCATGCTGGTTACATCTCCCCACCCCATTGCCTGGGAACATCTTGAATTGAGACTCTGTTGGGTTCCTTGAAGCACTGTTCATCTTGGCTGGTTAGAGGACAGAGCTGCCGTGGTAAGGAGCTGCTAGCAGGCATCATAACTGAGGGAGCACTGAACACAGTCAGCTGTGAATGCAGACAAGAACAAGTTATGTCAGTGCCAGATCCAGTAGCTGTTTTTAAAGGCATGGTTAGAAAGCACACAGCTTGCTACTACTGCTGTCAAAGATGGATCACTTTTGCATTGTTTGTAAGGAACTGCTTGCATCCGAACTCACTGCTGTGCAATGCACACCATCTCCTGTGTTATCTCTGGCTTTGATCTAGGAATAGATCCTGACAGCCCTTACTGATGTGCAATTTATTTGACATGCAAGACGTGTCACCTATGTGACTATGGGCAGAAAAAGTTCCCAGACTTTTAAATAAATACATTTGAGGCTGAATGAAGAATGCACCTAACAGACAGTGTTGCTTTAGATTGAAAAGTGAACCAGGGGGATGAAAGCAAGCCTAACTTATACAGTGCCTTAATATTAGTTTGGCATCTTGTGAACTTTAGATGACCTAGGGAAGATGATCCAGGGTCCAAGGGTCAGGGAGCAGGGAATATCTAGGTATCCATGCACCAAAAAGGGGAGAATGGCTGATGGGTGGTACTTGTGAGTAGATATGTGCTAATGTGGCAGATGAAATTTAGTGATGCCAAATGAAAATAATGCATGCAGGGAAAATGAATTGTAATCATGCATTTACATTGATAGGTCCTAATTGCACTATTATCACTCACAAAAGAGCTATTGGAGTCATTACAGAGAGTTCTCAGAGCAGTGTGGTACTCAACTGGAGGAAGAAAGGCAAATTGTATATTAGTTAGTAATTGGTAGAAAAAAATCAGGAAGCACAAGTTAAACAATTATTGTATCAGGCCTATCAGTGCCTACATCTTGCATGCTGAACACAGTTGGGCTACCCCATCTCAGAAGACTGTAGGCAACCTAGGAAAGCTACAATAAAGTGTATAACTGCTTCCATATGGGAAGAGAGGAGATAGATTAAGACTTTTCATTTTGGAAAAGAGCCTGTGTAAGGCAGATGGATATGACAGAAGCCTATAAAATGAAAGTTATGCAGAAGGTGAATAGGGGATGGTTGTTCACTATCCTTCATTATCAAAGAGCTAAAAGTCATCAAATGAGATGGCTTTTAATTTACTACTTGCTAAATTAAATACAAATAATTTCAATGACTTCTAGGATCTGAGGTGGAAGACACCTGGGATTTCTTTAAGATACTAAAACTGGCAGTAGTGTGTGACCCAAGCAAGGGAGAAGTAAAGACTCCTAGGACCTAAGTAGATAAAAAATAACCTCAATAAATTAATTAGGAGCATGTAGACACCCTACAAGTATTAGGAAAATCAGATCAATAAAGACTTCTTGGTCTTAGAGGCTATGGGAATAGTGTGAGAATTTACCTAAAGGAGGCTGGAGGGAAGACCTATAGGTGCTTCATTTATAAAAACTACAAAGAAAAGATGGAGGGAGTAGACTTCTATGCACTGCTACTGGAGTTGATTAGGGATAATTTAGGTATGATCCTTGAAAGTAACCATAACTTAAAAGTAGTGCTTTGCTTCTTTTTCAACAAGTAGGATTACATAAGACCAGATATGTGGGCTGACACCAGGGTCTCTCTGGACTCCAGCAAATGTCCAGAGCAGAGAAGGAACAGGGCAAGTATATCCCATGCTGCCTGCTATCTGATATTTTCTAGCCTTCATATGCTTCAATGTGATGAATGTGGGTATACATGATAAAACAGACCTATAAGACTGAGAACATAACAATGGGAATTCCCACAGATGAAGAGGAAGCATGACTGTAGTTGAAATAACTGAATGGTCTGGCTATGGGAATCAGAGGGATGGGATGAAATTCAGTGATACAAGATCAAATGTATAACTGGATTTATAACAGATTGTTTATCTCTGAACCAGGAGCACATTGCCAGCAACCAGTGAGGACCACTTGAATCTATTTGTTCAGGCTTTGCCCTTCGTGTCACGTAGCCCCAGTAAAAGCAGATGTGATCCTACTCATATCAAGAGAAGGCTTTCTAGCAAGGCTAAGGGAATGTTGGCATGTGCTGAGATCAGCAAAGGGCACTGGGGAAACCTCCTCTGCAGATTTGTGAGGAGGATGGTGATACACATTCTCGAAAGAGTATCTCAACTCGAACAGCTCTGAGGTTGAATGGGGCAAGGAAAACCTGTGTCCATGCTTTCTCCTCCTGAAAGGAGTCAGACTGCCCAAAAGGCAGTTTTCACTAATTTAAAGGAGCAGATTTGTCAAGGCAGAAAGGCCATCAGAGGTATTTTTGTAAAAATAATGCCAAGCAATCTAAGTATGAAATGCCAGCTAGATAAATGTAATGTAGTGTGTATTGGAAAAAACAGTTTTTACTTTACATGCCCTGTAAGTGAAGCTGAGCTAGTTATAATTCAGTAATAGAATGATAGAGTTAAGAGCTCTGGGAGTATGTGAGCTCTGTGCTCCCAGAGGCAAAAAAAAAACCCAAACCCAAGCCAAAACGGAATGTTAGCGTTTATCAGGAAAAGAAGAGAGAACAAAGCAGAGAAATATCACAGTCTCACTATATAAATACATTCTAAATAAGTCTTGAATGTGCAGCTGTACCTCCACCCACTCTGCTCTACCTCAAAGGATGTAGTAGAATGGGAAATGGTGCAGAGAAGGTTACCAAAAAAAGAAAAAAAAGGGATGATAAAAATTACCTCATTTGGTAAAGATAAAGATTGCAAGGAAAATCAAAATGCTGCTTCTGTGTGAGGAATAGGCTAAAGCTCTTCAACCTAAACAGGCGACAGCAGAAGGGGTGTCAAGGGCTTGAAATCCTGAGTGGTATGTTGCAAGCATGGTTATTCGCTGTATTTCCACTGTGCAAACAGGTTTTATAAATGGAAAAATTCAGGCAGCACATCAAAGGATGTACTTTTTTTTACAGAAAACATAGCTAAACTGTGTATCTCCTGGCCACGGAGTGCTGTAGATGTCAAAACGTTGGTTAGTATCCATGGCAGCTTAGGTTCAGTCATGAAGTAAAAAATAATCAGTGGCTACTAAGCATAAAAATATAAGTTCTGTTTCAGAAGGTCCTTAAAATTCCAGTTGTGAGTAGCTGGGAAATTATGTCAGGAACTATTACCAGGCGCTTATTTTCATAGTCTTCCCAAATCATCTGCTAAGGGCTGCTGTCAGCAGGCAAGATGCTGAAGGAGGTGGACCTTGGGCCTGGCCTGGTACAGCTCTTCCTGTGGTTGTGCATTTCAGAAGTGAACTAGATCAACTCCTTTTGCTTAGCAAAGCAGAGCACATTCCCTGGAAAATACTGGCTGTTTATAAAAGCATCTGGAGGTTGACTTGCAGAAACACAACTCTACAGCCCCTAAGGTTATAAAGTTGGTGTGTTTATTCAGCGCTGAGGCACACGGGGGATCACTCCACCACAAACGTGCGCACCTCTCGTGGCACCTTGTCTTGGCTTTATGCTAGAAAGCATTACATATTCATAATACACCTATACATATACATGACCTATCCCCGCTTCGTATTATAATGAGATTGAAAGTCTTTTTCATATGTTCCGCCCCAGTCTCCTCCTAGTTGCATCTGTGGCAGTGTGTCCCAGTGGTCATGGGCTGGGGTCACAGAGATGAAGTAACTCCTCTTCTTCACTGTTGAACTTTTTCCCTCGGTTTCTTGCACAGGCTCTGTAGCCTCTTGGACTCAGGCCGGACCATAGGGTTGGGTTTGACCAGTTTTTAGGGCTGTCTTCCTGTTCCACCAGGAAGTGTTCCCTCACAGCTTCTATTAATAAAGGTTTCCATATTGTTCTGCTCTCTGGCCCGTCAACTATGATCTATTATCCTATTTTAATCTTAGTTATCTTTTAACTAATAGGCCTCTAGTCCATAGCCTGATCTCTAAGTCTTCCATCTTTATCTCTAAACTAAGTTATAAGTTCATTTCTTGAGTGCCTAATTTCTATATCCTATTTTAATTTCCTAGCTCCTTATTTCAGAGGTACCCACGAGGGTGAAAGGAGAGCTGTTTGAGCTGGAGGACAGTATCTGCATGAGAACTGATGATATTAACTGGCAAGGAGTAAAACTGTGTTGAAAAACAGAAGGTGGCTCCTAACCCCCAGAAGGTAGCAAGATTCTGCTAGAAATAGGACTTGGTCAAGTTGGAATGTGTGAGGGTGGAACTCAGTGAGGATCTGAAGGTGGTACCTTCCCATCCTGAGGACCTGCATTCTGCATGTCGGTTTAAGATAGCAAAATAACCCAGTTTAGGGTTATTTAAGGTGTTCATAAGGCTTATCATAGGGATTTGTGTCAGAACAGGTCCTTTTTAACAGTGATCTGGAAGAAGGAGACGGTGTCTTAGTAGTCACATTTGCAGCACCCCTTTGGGGAGGTTTGCAAAAGAGAAGGATATAGAGGAATTTTTAATAGAAATGAGAAGGATGAGAAATAACCCTTAGCTCATGCAGACTGTACACTAAAGAAGAAAAATAGAAAGTGCTGGTCGGCCCTGGTAACAGAGGCCTGTGAGTAGAGAGGATCTGTACATTACATGGGTCTTTTCGGAGCAGGAGAGTGATTGTGATTTGCCCATAAAATTTGGCATTCTTGGTCTCAAGTCCATGAGGCCAACTTATAACCATTTTGGCTTTTACTGGCTTGTGAACCTGAAGGATGCATTCCATTCATGTTTCTAAGCTGTGTTTCTCAGTTAATAGGGCTAATGTTTTTTCCTTTTTTTTTTTTTTTTTTTTTTTAAAAAAAGGGGGAGGATGTGGGGATGTCAGGATAACTCTTATATTCACAAGACTTCAGGAGTGAGGGACCAATGGCACCCTGAAAAATACCCATGGTCAAATAAGTTGTTCATGCATGTAGAGATATCTTATTTTACAAGGGGATGCTGTATCCTCTTCAAAGCTGATAAGCCCTCAGTTAAACTGTTTGTGCAAAATCCCATCTACCTTATGTAATAATAAATTGTGTGAAATAGCTGAAGGTTCTGGCTGTTGGAGAAGAGTCCTCTGAGTGAGAGGGCATAACAAGATATGAATCTGTGGCATTTAGGCAATTAACAACTGATGAGGCTGCCTCAGAAATCCTTATGCAGATATCTTTACCTGAATTTCTTCGGGGAAGTGATGTGTTCTCCCTTGATGATTTTAGAGGAGTTGTGGGGCGGATAGCTGAGATTTGACTGCAGTACCAACCTTTCACTGAATGGCACAGATGAGTTAGCAAAGTCACTAATTTTGCTTGTGCTGAATATTTCCATGCCCAGGTTTAAAATTTTAGCAAATGTGACTCCAGCAACAAGGTATGCGCGTGGCCAGATCCTGAGGTATTACTTAAAGAACCACTGTAATGATCAGTTTGACGGGAAATTGCAGGTTGGAGGACTCACCTCTGAGAACATGCGATGGGCTGAAGCTGTGAAGGACTTCAAACAGCAAGAGAGCACCTTGTGTGGAGATATCTTGCTGATTACAGCCTTTGTCTCCTACCTGGGCTACTTCACCAAGAAATACCGTCAAGACCTCCTGGATGGAATCTGGAAGCCGTATTTGCAGCAACTAAAAGTAAGCCCTGATTTCTCTGAGAAGCTGTTGTTACTGGAATTAACATTACATTCTGATGTCCACAGTAGATCCCCCAAGTGAGGGGATCCCCCAAATGAGGGGCATCCCTGTATCTCCACCAAGTTGGGTCGAGGAGCATGATGTAGACATACTTGATATACTCCTCTCTGAGGAAGATGTAGTGGTGTCCTTGCTCCATGCAAGTGACCCCATTCCTCCATGTACAGAGAAAAAACCCTGATGCAGCAACCCAAACATGGAGCCCAGTACCAATGCTGGGCAGTTTTAACCAGGTATCAGGGATGGCCTAGAAGGAGGGAGGTAGTATGGATAAGGAACTGCTCAGAGCAGGCAGAGCTCAGTGCCAGCTCTCTAGTAGGCTTGGAAAAACTCCAGATGGTTCTTCATGCTGGACACAAACTCTGTTCATGCTTGCCATGTCTCTCAGCTGGTTTTACCTATGTCTTGCTGTTTGGACCAGATGGAGACTGTTATGCTTCCAACTTGTTTAATAGTCCACTAATTTTTAACAGGTCCTCTTGTACATCAGTAAATGGAAGTGCTCAGTCTCCTGCAGCACTGAATTTTGCATGTCAGTACAGTAACTGGATGTGGTGCCAGTTACTGGTGAAATGCCAAGAAGCTTTTGAATAAGGTCACAATGGGACAGTGATGCCCAAATTAAAAAACTGATTTGTTCCTTAGGATGAGAGACCAAAAACTTCACTTTGCATTTCTTAATACAAAGCCAAAAATTTAGTTAAGAAATGCAATATTGTTCCAAAAATGTCCTGACTCTGCTTAGAAATTTCAAGGAAGTGCCTGTATTTCTAATGGGCAATTAAAGGCCTATTCTGCTCAGATAACTGGCACAGATAGCTTTCTGATTGTCACAACCAGAAATGGCCTCCCGTGTCAGAGAAGTGTTTCTGGAACTGCTAATCCTGTTTTGCAACACAACAGCAGGTTTATGAGGGTGTTAATTATATTCTTCCAAGCTGTCATCTCAGAGAGCTTGTACACAGCAGAGAATGATCTGAGCCTGCCTGGCTGGGCTGTGGCCCTTTGGGGTGTTTAGTGCTCTGCAGGCAAAAATCTTTGGGTTGCTTGCATAATTTGTGTTCATTCACAACAGGATTGGGAAACAATGCTAGATTAAAACTATCCTGTAGGATGGGAAGTTACTGATAAACATGACATCAGTTTTTAATTAAACTAACTTTTCTTGAAGTTTTTTCTTTGCTCATCTCTGGAATATGCTTTAAGTTGCACTCACCGCTGGCACGCTAGGAAGCATTTCTCCTTTCCTCCCAGGTGCCAATCCCTGTAACTCCATCCCTCGATCCTCTGACCATGCTGACAGACGATGCTGATGTGGCAGCCTGGCAGAATGAGGGCCTGCCAGCTGATCGGATGTCTACTGAAAATGCCACCATTCTCACCAACTGTGAGCGCTGGCCCCTCATGGTGGATCCCCAGCTGCAGGGTATCAAATGGATTAAAACAAAGTATGGTGAAGACCTCCAAGTGATCCGAATTGGGCAGAAGGGGTAAGCATCAGCCTTATCACATAATAATACCCTTTAATGGTTATCTGTCTGTCATACTTGATGAGCAATGTATATTTAACTGCAACCATCTGAGCCAATTACATTGAGGAAAACCCTCAAATGTATTTGAACATTAGCTGCTTATTCATTACCAAAATGATAGAGATTTCTCATTAAATAGAGGGTCTATTTACTGCTTGTCTCAGTTACCATAGAAACTTCTCTGAAACTGAGACTGGAGAGTGCTATGCGCTGGAGGCTACGTGTAGTACTATGGCATCTTCCATCAGGCTTATCTTCTGTGTCGTGTCCTGACTCGGTTTCACCCAGGAGGGTGAGTAGGGCTTCCTACATCTTGGAAGAAGAGAGAGGGCCTGGGCATGGAGGGTGAAGCTGTTATGAGGGTTACCATGTGCTGAAGACCAGTTGGGCTAACTCTGCTCCCACACTAGCACCATCAAGGAGGTTCTCATTGCAGCACCCCAGCATTGATCTGGCTAAATCTTTTATGGGAAGGCTTTTCTGCTCCGGGCTCTTCTCTCTGGTCAGCGCACAGACCAGTCTTCTGATGTCTCCCTTTGCACCTATTTCTACTCTCTACTGAGGAGTCCCAGCTGGGATAGAGCAGACACCGAATCAAATCCCTGCTTGAGTATGAGCACTGAGATTATTGGTTTTTTATTACATAGCAAAGTATTGGCAACAGATGAGTGACCCAAGCTTGGTGATTATAATTCATGTAGATTTGGAGATATCTTGGGGTTGCCTAAGTTGTTTTGTTGGCAACTCCTCAATTTTCCTCATAGAAAATAGCAAGAAATTAATAGATTTGATCTTGTGTGTGATGAAAATACAGGTCATTTTCCATTAGAGCAAATTTCTGTTCCGTGGCCAACCTGGCCACCATGCCTTACAGTTATTCAAAGCAGTCTGTGGAAGAGTAAGGATCCCAGAGGAGACACCTAAATACAGAACTCCATGGTTGAACAAGAGGGGGATGTACGCTGCCATTGCTGCTTGCTGTGCAAACACAACATCTCTTTTTCCCCTCCCTCCCTGGCCACACACCAGGCTGCCAGGTACTCTAAGAGGGGAGTTTAGTGTGTTGCTGTGATGTCTCAGGCCATTGGCTAAAAGCATCATTCACTGCCCTATTACAGTAAATAAGGGAATGTTTCATCATCTGGGGAATGGCGCTTCTTTGCTTTCAACTGACTGTTTCTTCATATAAAATATTCCTGGTCTCAGAAAAATGGGTGCTGCTGATCAAGGATAGGGTATGCATTGTGTCAACATATTACTTCAAAGGTCAGGCCTAAAGGTCACTCTGAACTTCTTGTCTTAGATCTTTCTATCACCTCTTGAGGTCCCAAACTTTCTAGCTTAGATGAGGAACCTTTTAGCCAGTGGATTTAGTTGGAGTGATTCAGTGTAACAGTGATGCTGTAAGGGGGCCTGGAGCATCCTCACCACCTGCCCAAGGCCCTGCTCTCCTCTTTGCAGAGAAGTTGTGTGAAGTGCAGACCAGTCCCAAAGGAGAGAGCACAAGCACTTGACCTTGCCCTTCCCAATACAAAGTATCCCAATGCAGGGCCATCCCTGTTTCACAGTTAGGCACTGGGCAAAGGGGTCCAGTTCCCTCGTGAGGAAGGAAGCTGTCTTAAACATGACCCTAAACCCTGGGCAAAAGGGAGATGAAACCTGCTCTTCATCCTTGCTTTTATGCAAGATTAACTGCACCAGTAGCTTCTGGGGGAAACAGTATTTGCTAAAAATAACTCCAAATTGTCCCATCTTTATTCACTGATGTCCATGCCCTTTTATCGAGAAAGAAGACACAGTTATTATTCCTTGACTTTGGGAGGTCTGTTTCTCTGTTGGACAGCCAAGAGTCTGCCAGTGCAGCTTTCTGTGCCATATGTTGGCACCATCTTACCCCTCTTTCTCTCTTGCAACTGCTGTCATGTGTATGTAGCTGCCATCGCCGTGTGGAGCCCCCCTCTGTTCCCCTTGCATCTTCCTTACTGCAAAGCACACATCCAGCCTTGCTGTGGCGGGTAAAAATGCTGTTTCCCACAGGTATTTGGACACTATAGAACGAGCCCTGTCTGCGGGAGAACTGGTTTTGATTGAAAACCTGGAGGAATCTGTGGATCCTGTTCTGGGGCCATTGCTGGGGCGAGAGACAATCAAGAAAGGAAGGTGAGTTTTGGGGAGGTTTAATGCCATGTGTGAATGGGTTCTTTGTGCCGTGGTGCTTTCTATTCCTGACCTCACATTGTGGGTGTTCATATACAGCAACGCTAATATGCTGCCTTCAGAAGTGAGGGCATTTTGAATCAGGCAATCACAGGTAATTCAGTCATAGGATGGCTTTGAAATAAACCTAGATTTTTCATTTTGTTGGACAGTATCATTCAAACCTCATATAAAAGAGAGACCTGTAATCCTCCTTTTGTATAGTGACCTTGGTGTCTGTAATTGGCCATCCTGACACTGAATTATTACCAAAATAGGTATTGCCACTCTGAAGAAAAAGTAACCTTGAATTTTAACAAACACTATGCACTGCTTATGAATACAGCTACAGGTTTAAGCATTAAGAATATATAAGTGTTTCTTAACGAGGTCAAGTTCTCCATGGCAGCTGCTGGTCAGCCTCCAGCTGAGAGGAGGTCAGTGAAAGGGGCAGCAAGGGAGTGCACCTTTTCCTTCTTTCTGCATGTGAAGTGAAATAAGCACATTTTTAGTGTATGCTCAAATAATGGCAACAAATAAAACCTTATGGGATTGGGTTTGTGTGCCAAGGTTTTGGTAGCAGAGGGGCTGCAGGGGTGGCTTCTGTGAGAAGCTGCTAGAAGTTTCAACTATGTCCAGTAGAGCCAATGATGGACCTGCTGCTGGGCAAGGCTGAGCCCATCAGCAGCAGTGGTAGTGACTCTGGGATAATGTATTTAAGAAGGGGGAAAAGCTGTGCAACTGGGCAAAGGTAGCCAAAGAGAGGAGTGAGAATATTTGAGAAACAACTCTGCAGACACCAAGATCAAAGAAGAAGGAGGGAGAGGCGATGCTCCAGGTGCTGGAGCAGAGGTTCCCCTGCAGCCCATGGGGCAGCCCGTGGTGAGGCAGCTGTGTCCTGCAGCCCATGGAGGTTAACAGGGGAGCAGATCTCCACCTGCAGCCCGGGGAGGACCCCACAGCAGAGCAGGGGGATGCATGAAGGAGGCTGTGACAACATGGAGAACCTGCGCTGGAGCAGGCTCCTGGCAGGACCTGTGGAGGGGGAAGAGCCCAAGTTGGAGCAGGTTTTCTGGCAGGACTTGTGGCCCTGTGGGGGACCCACGCTGGAGCAGTCTGTTCTTGAGGGACTGCACCCTGTGGAAGGGACCCATGCTGGAGCAGGTCGGGAAGAGCTGCAAGCTGTGGGAAGGACTGACATTGGAGAAGTGAATGGAGGACCATCTCCTGTGGGAGGGAGCCCACACTGGAGCAGGGGAAGTGTGTGAGAAGTCCTCCCCCTGAGGAGGAAGGAGCAGCAGAGACAACGGGTGATGAACTGACTGCAACCTCCATTCCCTGCCCCCTTGTGACACTCAGGGAGAAGAGGTAGAGAAATCAGGAATGAAGTTAAGCTGGGGAAGAAGGGAGGGGTAGGGGGAAGGTGTTTTGTGATTTGGTTTTATATCTCATTATCTAACTTGATTTTACTGATAATAAATTAAATTGATTTTTCCCCAAGTCAAGCCTGTTTTACCAGTGATGGTAACTGGTGAATGATCCCTCTGTTCTTATCTCTACCCATTAGCCTATTGTTTTATTTTCTCTCCCCTGTCCAGCTGAGGACGGGAGTGATAGAGCAGCTTTGGTGGGCACCTGGTGTTAACCTACCACACTCATGATCAGCACTGAATCCGATTCAAGGACTTTTTTGACGTTGTTTTGCTGCCTTTCCCAGAGTGGAGTCATCTGCCTTCAGAAGGATGCACATTGTTCGGGCTTTTAAATGTCTCTGCTGCCGACAGCTTTGCTGCTCGTCGGAGCCCGGCGTGGGCTGACCTCTGTGCCTGCTACAGTGCCTCACAGTGCAGTCCTGCTCTTGGCTTTGTGCAGTAAATAACAGAAAGCCTGTTAAGCTTTGCCTTTCACATTCCTTAAGTTCTTTGAGGATCATTTCCTTACTTGCCTAAAATATCCTAGGATGATGCAAACTGCTGGGAAAGGCAAACTGTCTGTAAAGTTTGCAGGGGAAAACATCATGAGAAGGGTGGCTGATTGTGGGTTCAGCTGCAGGGTGGAAGGGAAGGATCATTTTGGAGTGAATGATGGTCCCAGTAAAGGGGATTGAAACGTTTGAAAGCAGAGATGGGGGTACAGCAGAGGTTGTGGGACTCCTGAGCCCCTCTACAGTAAAAACCTCAGTCATCCCCTTTTGTGACTGTATGTCTTTGCTCTCGAAACTCCCTGTGAGATCACATGTTCCCTAAGAAAGGGAAAATAAGTCATAAATCAAATAACAAGTCTGTGGGTTTTGTGTTTCCCAGACATGAGCCCAAACCCCCCAGGTAGATCTGGTAGTCCCAGAGCAAGAAGGTTTTTTGAAGCTGGGTTTCTCAGCAGTGTTTCTGGGTGCTGCTGTGAGCTGTGTGTACTGTGGGATTTCACTCTGCCTCAGTTTCACAGCTGTAAAAGCAATTGAGATGGCCAAGAGGGCACCTAGTGAGCTGATGGTTGGCTGGAAAGTGTATTCAAATTCCCGTGATAACGCCACTGTTCCCATAACAGTCCATCTGCATCCCTGAAGGCATTTACAGTTTCTCTTTGTCTCTGCTTCCCATAGACACTGCTAAACTTGAGATAAGAGTACATTGATTCCTAAGGTCTCTGTAAGATTTAGACTTGATGTCAGAAATACAGAACAGGAGAAGGTTGGGTTTCCTGGGTTGATTTTACCTCCCAGGAATGGCAACCAGCCACTCTCCTAACCTGACTTCGTTGCTCAAGCTCAGTGTGACCACAGAGTTGGCCTGATCTGAGCCAACAGACCAGGCAGTTTTAACTGTGGCTAGTTAAAATTTCAATGATGAGGGGCTTTTCCTACATGTAACTCCAACTTTAGGTAGAATACAGCCTCTGTAAAAAACAAGGAGGGTTCATGGTTGAACTCGCTATCCTGCTGCTAGAAAATGTTGAGCCTTCTCAAATAGATCCAAACCTCCGTGGCAACTGTCTGGGGTTTTTATTCTAATCAGAAGTGATTCAGGTATGTCAAATTTTAAATGCTTTTTGCTTTAATAGTGATTTCTGTGTGAAGAGTGCAGTGTCCCATGCTGGTAGATGCCATTGACTGATACCACCATTTGTCTTTGGGTGAAATGTCCTGGAGAAGACGTGCGCTCATGCTCCTTTTGCTTTAATTTTTAGGTACATTAAGATCGGGGACAAGGAGTGTGACTTCAACCCTGCTTTCCGTCTCATCCTCCACACAAAGCTGGCAAACCCTCATTTCCAACCCGAGCTGCAGGCACAGTGCACCCTCATCAACTTCACTGTCACGCGAGATGGCTTGGAGGACCAGCTGCTTGCAGCTGTGGTCAACATGGAGAGGCCTGATTTGGAAGAGCTTAAGGTCACTAGCTGGGAGTTTACACTGGGAGCGAGTATAAATAATTATAATGACAACATTAATAAGAATATTAATTATTATTGTAATTTAAAACATAATTTTTCATCTTTGAGATTGCTGAACTCATCATAAAATCAGGGGATTTACCTTAAATGACGAAAACCAAGAAATTCTTTTCTTCTGTCTTTTGCTTTCTTGGTATTTTTTTGAATGCTTAAACTAGAATTTCAATTGTTTTTTTCTCCAAAAACTTGGATAAGAATCTCTTTCTTTTCCTACTATTGGAAATAGAAAGTTAAATTCTCATTATGTCAAGCTTTGCTGGACATCACAGATTTAATTTTGGAGGTAGGATTAGTCTCACTTAATTTTAGGCATTTATGGTATAGGATTCCCATTGTGAATATTGTGAGGCTGGCAATGATATTTTTCCATTCTGGTTCTTCCTCCCACTTGTTTGTAGCAGGCCAAAATGTTCTCTCTCTTTTAATAAGAACAGCTTCAGTTTCAAGATAATTTTTAAAAGAAAATCTTTTGTTCTGATGGCACATTTAACAATGTAACGAATACATATAATACTAAATATTTACTAAGAGTGGGAATAAATTTACTGCACATGTTCAGTCAGGCCAGGCCAGTTTTGTAATAATCTTTTCATTTAATGAGCTTCTAAAGTATGTAAGCCGTGCAGCCTTAATGATGCATTTAGTTTTAACCAGGCTCATGTGCTAACGAGCCAAAAGATGGCATCAAAAATACATAATGAACTGATTTAATATGGAAGCTGTGGCTATCTCACTGGGACAGTGAGAGACCCAAAGCCTCTTGATCAGGCACCCCTCACACAAACGCTACAAACCGCTGCTTTCCTTTGCTGATGTGCACTGAAGGGGGCTGGGGGGATGACCACGATTTGCATAGTGGTGTTATTAACTGCTGTTATGTTAAGGACTGTTCCGTTTAGCCTTGTCAGCATTGCTGTTAATGGTTGCTGTCACAATAAGAAAGACAAATTCAATATCATGTGCAGTCAACAGATCCACAGTTAGGCTCTGAACATAGTAACTCAGAATCAGCAGCACTTTCCTCCCATGCTGTAAAAGAACTGTGTATTAGAAAACAGTGAAAATGATGTGTATTAAGGATCACGTCTTTTGAAGTCCCTGCTTCTTCAGGGTGTGCGTGTTGTGGAAGAAGGAGGTTGGGCACAGGGCCAGGAAGTGCGTCCCTGGGTGCCAGCTATGTCACCAGATGCAGGGGGTATGGGACTGTAGTCTCACTTCAGAAAGCACTAAGCAGGTACAGTTTGGTGTGGGATGTAATTTTATTTTTCTTTAAGAATATTTAAGACCTTTTTCTCTATATCACCACAGCAAGATAATACCATAGCCCACTCTCTCTTCTCTCCCTCTCATCTAATTCCCTCCTACTACCGTCCTGCTGCCCAGCAGGTATCAGGGAGGAGAAAACCAGGCTCTGTTCACGATGTTCTGCTGGATGAGGAATAATCAGTCAAAAAAGTCTCTTCCCTGATGGGATAAAAGCAGAGACTTGTTTTCTTAGCCATGTTGAGGGGGGCTAGCAATGGCAGCAGGTGCACTGACCTCTGTGGATGACAGCTGGCCAGGGGCTCAGTACCTTCTTCTGACCCTCATCTATTTACTGATGTGAAAAAAGCCCCAAGGGCTGTTGTCTGGTAGCTGGAGTAGCTACCTGAAGATGCAGATTTTAATCTTTGGATTCCCCAAAGGAGAGGCCACCTCTCTAAGTGTGTTTCAGTCCATCCTCTCTACCTTGGGACAAAAGAGACAGGCGTTTGGTGCCTGGGGAAGGTTTAGGGCTCTGTCTTGTGGGCAGGTAGAGGTGACTCCTACACAACAGTTACTGAGCTCAAAACCATGTTATGGGCAAAGATGGAGCACATCTTTTATGTGGAGCCCAGAATTTATTGTTAATAACCTAATCAAAATTCATCAAACAGCTATTATTAATCCAATTATGATAACACTAGCATTTTCTAAATGTTTTCTCAACACAATCCATTTTCATAATCTTTTTCTTCATTGATTCCCAGTTACTCAGTCTTTCTGTTCCTTCTTATCTTTATCTGATTCACAGGGCTGCACTCTTGTTACAATGTGTGTTCAGAGTCTGAGACCACATTTGCACTCTACCATATTTTGGTTCTAGAGACAGATCAATCTGTCCAGAATAACTACTTGCTCTGACATTAAGTTAAAGCCAGGCTAAAACAGGTTAAGGCAGTAGTGACCTGGCTGTGAGAATCGCAACTAAGAGAAGCTGAAACCAGTTTAGGCTAAGGCAAGCAAAGCCAAGTCCTCAGACCTTCCTTCTTAGGTCAGTACAAACCCTCTGGCCTTTAACTAGTCTTGTTTGCAACTTTCTTTTGCAAGGATGACTGTGGTTCATGTGCTGGTGGCACTGCCTGTGGTCCACAGTCTTACCAGGGCTGATTTCAAGTATCTTCCACCTTCATCAGACTTCACTGTTTGGACTGAAGTGTCTCAAATGGCATTTTCCTCAAATTCATTGTCTGTTTAGTGCAGAGAACAGCTTTAAGAAGAATATTTAGGTAGCTGTGTCCCAAGCTATAGGTGAATAAGCCATGAGGTAGGGTCATGCCTTGCTGATTCAGTACATAAGGGATGTGTGAAAGTCCCTGCACACTCAGGCTGTGATGGACACTGTTGAGGTTCTTATTTAGGAAAGAAGGTTCTCTGCAGGAGTGGACAGAAAAACACAGGAATTTTTTATTCCTCTGTTTTGTGATGGTAAAATAATACAATAAAATGAGCAGAAAGGACAAGGAGAGGAAGGTGACTACTGTAGCTGAGCTGGGAAGTGGTTGGTAGTGAACCTTGGAAAACTGGCCTGTATCTCTGGTGAACTTTTTTTTTTTTTTTCATGGAATGAAATTTTGAAGGCTCTCAGGGTAACCTGTGTCCCAGAAGTAGTGCTGTTATATATCAACTGTGAAATAACAGATAACGAGCTCCACTGCAGAAATAAGAAATTATGACCTTGCTCCTGCTGAGAACAAGAGCATGGTATAGCTGCGACAGATGCAGGCTGTTGTGGGGAATATAGCCTTGTATGCACTTCTGAGGGTGTGTTTCAGAAATTTTGTGGTGATTACAAGCTATTGGAGCAAAAATCACACATATCCTCATTAATAACTCCAGGGCTTACAGTCCATGGTCTGGAATAATCGCTTGCAAAATGTCATTTTTCAGGTCATGCTATGCTTGAATGACAGGAACACACAAAATTAGCCATGTTAGTTTTCTGTTTCAAAACTTGTAAAATATTTACCACCATGGGCAAACTCCTGTGTGCGATGTCTACAGAACAGGCCTTTAAAAGCAGCCATTTATGGCTGAAATACCAATAAAAACCGTGCTTCAGTGCACACTCTGCTGAATACTTGGGTTGACATTAACATGGAAGGCATGTATGTGCAGCAAGTATATGAAATTTCAGCCCAAATATTGAAAGATGACTTATTAATGAAAGAGTTAGTTAATCTGCTTGAAAATATGACAACAGAGCAAATGCTGTTCCCTTATGTGTTGTGGAATTGGAAGAGATGTAGGGTCACTTTTCCCATTTCTGGGGCTCTTCCAGACCCACTAGGTGGTTGGAATGTGTAGGTATGTTTTCCAAAAACTGTCTTTGGAGCATTAAATCACTTGACTTATGACACTGAATCTGTTATGTGCCAGTCATTGTGGCACAGAACTTGTCTTAATTCCATGTGTACCACGTCTGCTACTTCACGGAGCTGGCTATTTTTTTCAGGGCTATAAAACACTGTTTCGCAAGTTACTTGAATTTCTTGGTTGTGTCACTTAAATACAGTCTGAGGATTGAAAACTGTGTCACACAGTAGTGTTTTACGTACCAGGGTGTTAGCAATTGACTTCATTTATGTAGAGAATAGTCACCAGGCTTGTATCTTAGCAGCATCCAAATCAGATGCACAGCTTTCCCACAGGATGTTTTCTGTGATAATGCTAAAAATAGGCATTCACAATAAGACCATACAGTGGAATAACATAATATACCTGAAATCCAAGAAAGATGCCATTTCCCAGAGCAAACACATAGAATAGGGCAATCACATTTCATGGGAGAAAGCCTATTCTGGAGGATCAGTTCAGAAAGAAGCCAGATGAGAGTCTTTGTTTCCACAGTGAACAGCGTTAATGACTGGTATTTCTGCAGAAGAGAGGGAAATGGAACAAGTGTCTGGGGAGAACTAAGCGGGCATTTCACAGAAATTGGAGGCATTTGCACTATAATTCAGAAGATCTGCCCTTGAGGCAAGATGGTTGTTACTGGTCTGTATCTGCTTGGCTGTCTTTGTGCTGAGTTTTCAAATCCTCTGGCAGGGGGACTCTGCAAGTACAGATTCTATCACAGTAAGCCACTGGTCCCAGTGAGATATCGAGGTCAGAATACAAATGGGAGCAGAATCCATGTGAGGCTGTGACTTTGCCCTTGGTTCGGAGCCTGAGATATGTTGTGCTCATCTCTGGACCCAAGTGACCTTGCTGTTGTTTCAGCCATCAGGTGTTAACCCTGTGGTCCTCATTGCTGGTGTGACTGGTGTTGGTGTGTAGTGACATGAGTTTCACCAGGAGGGGTGAGAAGCAAAAGGGACTATCTGGGCTGACTTGATCCCAATAGATACTTCTAAAACAGAGATGCAGGATATATGTTTGAGATGGGGGATAAAGGTCTTTTCCTCCTGATTCATTTCCGGCATTTTAATGTATTCCAGTGAAAGGGCTCAGTTCTCCTGGTGCTTTCTGTACTGTTCAAGGTTTCTCTGATTCGATGGCTTGTTGGGTATGGAGTGATCCCAGACCTCTGCCCATGTCCAGGAGTCACAGAGAGCGGGAGTTAGCCATATTGGACTCTGGCAGTTGTCAGTTAGAAGCCTGTTCCCATGTGAAGGTGGTTAATCTCTTACACTTTACTGTGTGTTTTGTGGCTAAAACTGTCTGAATTTATTATTTGCAGTCTGATCTCACAAAGCAACAGAATGGATTCAAAATCACCTTGAAAACGTTAGAGGACAACTTGCTCTCTCGGCTGTCATCAGCGTCTGGGAACTTCCTGGGAGACACAGCATTGGTGGAGAACTTGGAGATCACTAAACAGACAGCTGCAGAAATTGAAGAGAAGGTACAAAACCAGTGATAGCCTAGAGAAAAGCATGTGTGTGATGTTATATTTAAGGATTTCTGGGTGGAATGTAACTTCTTTACTCTGCCCATCTCTGCCCTTTCTGCTGAGTAGAGAATATAAAGTGGTATAAATTGAAGTGCTCTCCATTCTGGACAGCTTCAGGCCATTTAGTTCTTTGGCGCTTTTGTATGTTAAATGGCCTACTTAAGACCAAGTGAAAACATCAGTGCCTGATGTAAAGACAATAAAATTTACACACTGTATCAAGGCAGCTTTAAACTGCTCCACTGTAATCCTGAATACATCACACTTCCCCAATTAAGTTGGATTTTAGTACTGACTGGGGACTGGAATCTGTTGAGTTTGCGATCTCAAGTAAATCTACAAGAACTTGGGTATTTCATACCCTTCCATTCCTTAGAGTATAAATCAGCGTTTGTATTAGCTGTGCAGTGTCAGCATTGCCACCTGCCTAATTCACCTTGCTAGCTAGATGGGGTTAGTTAAATGCACAGTGGTTTTCTCCTGCCACTGAGGGAACTTGAGAAGTGTGGTTGTCATGCCAGGATTGTGCTATGACTCCTGTATGGCCATTCTCAGCCTCCTTCCTCTGCAGTTCTCCCATCTTCACAGCCCACACCTGTCCTCTTCCAGCCCGTGCTGCCTGAATAATTTACCCACATACTGGGATCAAGTTGGAAGTGCCTCTCACTTCCAGTGCTGTGGCCCCAGTGACCAAGGAACCAAGTGATCCTCCACATTAAAAATTGGAATTATTTCTGCTAGACATTTGTGGTGCATCAGATGCATTCATTTCCCTAAGGAGATTTTGCTTGAACCCCCAAAGGAGATGTTGAAGGGATGTTTTGACCTTGCAAGCTTGGCATTTCTCTCTTTGAGTAGGTGTTCTTGAAGTTCTCGAACTCCTAAACAAGTTGTGGTTGTAAAGCTCTGCCAGCTCTGTGGCAACAGGGATGAATTTTGGAGTTTGCATGTGGTTTTTATGAGTTTGGTGCCCACATGGAAAGCTGTCTCAGGGCCCCGTTAGATGTCTGCTGCTCAGGTCAACCCTTACTCTGTTCTTGGTCTGTCTACCCAAAGAAAAGTGTTCAGCCAACATTTTCCTTTATATGGAAGTCCTCCCTGCTCTATTTATAGAAAGCAACTGTGTTCCCCACCTCTGGCTTTTATTTTACTAGAGTTTTTAATCATTTTGGGGATGGGGTATCTAAAAGTTAGTTGCCTAAATCTAATCTAGACTCTGGGCTCCCTTATAGTCAGTGAAGAGACATGAGTGCTGGCAGAAGTGAGACTCATCTGATGCAGACAAGTGGTTCATGGTCCATGCGGATCCTTGTTTCTGCAGTAGATACTGAAGCTGCTTTTTGGGGGACTCGGGTATTATGGTCCATCATTGCTCATGGATGTGCAAACAGGCTTATCCCACAGATCCCAACATGTCTTGGTTGCACATAACAGATTAAGGCTCAGTCTGTGCTTTGTTGGGAAGATTTGATATATGCCAGCCAGATGTGCTCACACCAGCTCAGGTCACAGCAGAGGAAGACCCAGTCGTATGTGTTTTGGTGGGTCCTGTGTCATGCTCTGCTGACTTGTACAACGTGCTGAGCCATTTTCTGCCACATCCCCAATGAATGATTTGCTAAGCTAGCTGGATCAGCACTGGCTCAGCAGCATGTGGCTGTGTAGCAAGACAGTTATGACTGTACATAGCCAGACCCTAAAACAGTCCCCAAGAGGCTTGAGGATGTCACTTTATGCTGCTGAAGTGGAATGAAAGAATGGACTGAGATGATAATGGGGTGATGTATCTGCCAAAAGGATTTTCACCATGTCCATCAGAGCAGCTATGGAGACACCTGGCCAGCAAAGGAGGGGTGTGTTAAATGCTGATGAGGAAAGGCAGCAGATAGACGTTATAAATTAGCAGTTCTCAGCCTTAGGGGAAGCTGCCTTGAGAGCAGAACTAAGTCTGTTCAACCCTGTGTTATTAATGACCCGCACAGGAGGGGGGCAATTAGCAGGAGAAACTCATTGATGTGAAAACCAATTCAAGTTAGTAAAGAGCAGGGGTCCTAGTGAGAAGCCCGAAGGGGGCTCAGGAAAACAGGATTGGGCAACAGGGTGGTAAGTGCAGTTAAATGGAGAATCTGCCAGAGGAAAGGGGATGCTGGGAGCAACAGCTCGCGCCTGCCTGCACCACAGGTCGGAGGTCAGAGGCTGGTCCCCGCAGTCGTCGCATGTGGGTTGCCCACTGCATCGCCTGGCATCTTCATGGCAGATGTAAACTCTGTCCTGGGCTGTGTACTCAATTCTCAAAGATGCTTTCACAGTAATTTTGTTCTGTGTTTTCCTCCCAGGTCCAGGAGTCTAAGGTGACGGAAACCAAAATTAACGAGGCCAGAGAGCACTACAGGCCTGCTGCTGCACGGGCCTCTCTGCTGTACTTCACCATGAACGACCTCCAGGCCATCCACCCCATGTACCAGTTCTCTCTGAAGGTACCGTCCCCATGAGCCGCGGGCTGTGCCCATGGCTGCAGGAGGCAGTGCCTCTGCTGCTTCCTCTTACTGAGCTTCAGAATCATCGTCTTGGTCCTCTTGGGGATATTTGAATTCCCAGACAAAAAGGTGATCTAACCTAAACCATTCTGCTGGTTTGGCTTTATGGAAAAGTTTCCTCTAATTTATTTCTTTATATGTCTACCTAACATATGTTACTCTTCACTTGTGATAGTGTTTAGTGCTCATTAGGAAGAATTTGTCCAAAACTCGATGTAAAGGCTGAGCAGTGTGTTCGTTGCTGCCCTTGGCAGAAGGAGCAGAGTTTCAGCAGCACTCACAAAGACCCACTGAGGAGTAGGTCTGAATGCCAGAAGGAAAGGTCCCTCTGTTGAGTACTGAGCGTGGGCCAGGGTCTCTACTCGGCTCTGGAATTGCCAGTCAGCCCACCACAGATGGTCAGACTGGGCTCAGGTTAGATGAGCCTTCATTAGATTTTCCTTCTTTTGCTTTGTTTCTTTCTAAGCAGTTGAAGTCTTGTGGAAAGACACAGTCTGATTTAGCGGTGCATTAACATCTGTTATTACTAAAAATCCGGGAGGTTTCTTTGGAAAGCAGAGCCTTGCAAATCATTTGTTCTTTCTTCTGTATTCACAGCCTTGGTGTGGCAGAACAAGATGAGCAATAGATTTAAAAGATATAATATGGAGAAAGAGCCAACAAAGTACTTTTTTCTATGTATTTATATATTTATGCACAAAGATTTTGCACAGCATTTGGAGTCACTTGCTCCATCAGTTAATCTTTTCTTTATATCTACATTGGTTCTGTATCTGTGATGTCATCAGGGTCATAATGCCTGTGCAGATTTCATAAGTTAACAGGAATTGCCACAGCCCTTAACAATTATCCGAGACCCTGGTGTTGAAACAGTCCTGACTTCCCAAATGACACAGTATTAAAACATCACATCAGTCTAAACACAGTCCTGTCCCACTGAGACCACATCACCAGGGATTTATTGATGCCTTCTGCACAAAAAACAAGTCATTCCTACTTCCATCTCTACACCACAGGAAGGGTCCCAAGCAGCTGGGCTTTCAGGAGCTTGGATGCTTCCTACATTACAGTTACAAAAGCTTTTCAGATGGTCAATGGCATGGTGTGAAATCTAACTTTGGGTTAGGTTGGCGCGAAGCAATAGGTAGCATGTGCATGACTTGAATATTCATCAAGTTTTGGTATAGGCCTGCACATATGCTTATCTACAGTGTGGAGGAGTGCCTCTGGAGGGCTGTGTTTTTGCTCCTCTTGCAGTGTGGTGTGGTCATCAGACAGACAAGCAAGCCTACAGCCTAAAATGTCCCTGAACTAGAAGTCCAGATGGGATTTATGGGTGTGTTACCACCCTACAGTCTGGCCGCTGGCAGTCTTGTCTACAGGCATGCTCATAATGGCAGTATGAACACCCCAGTGGGGACCGTGCTGGGAGAGAAACAACTTCTTGTCCTTTGCTCCTAAAAGAAATGTAGAAGAGACATAGCCAAAGGGTCTGTGCTACTTTTCTCTCTAATAGACTACCCTTCCCTGCATAGCAAGCGTAGCTCTGTAGTACATGGATGTGTTACATGGAGAACTAGGAATGATGTCCCTCGTTGGAGAACACCTCTACCTTGAGCTGTTCTGACCTGAGCACCTGAAGAACATTTCCAACATGAGAGGTTGCTTTCAATGTAATTACTACTCATAGTGATGGGGCTAAACCATACCACTTGTCATGTGGAAGCAGAGCCCAGTGGGAAGCCAGCAGCTTTTATGGGAATGAGACCATGGCCATGTTTTCCAAGTTTCTTGACAACAGTGCTTTTCTTTATAGCAGGTGTGAAGAGACTGAGACTCCACTTACCACGGTGGAGGATCTAGAGCTTCAGAATGAAATATGTGACCAGTAGTGAATTCATAGTTCACGTCTTTACTTCATGTTTGGGCATCACTGAATCAGTTGTTACTTGACTGGTAGGATGTGGGGTTTCTTTCAGACCTTCCCCTTTATCTTTGAAGTTGCTTAAACAGGGATCCCCTTTTTCTGTGTTCTGCATGTGCTGCCCAGACACTGGGAAAGTCTTGGTCCTAAGGACCTGCTGTGGTGAAAATGAAAGTGCAGTCCATCCTTTGCCTTGGCAGAGTCATCTCAATAGGTCTGGCCAGTAGAGACCCAAGGGCCTTTTGGGTTATTGATCCAGGAGTTCTCATTTTAATGTTTTCATAAATTGAAGATTGATTGATTGATTTATTTATTTAATCACAGGAGGAAGATATTTTGGGGGATGGAGAGTTAAATGAGATGGCATTCTAGTCTAGAATTTCTTCCAAACATTTTTTTACCTTGACAAGTGACCTGGAAAAAGGAACTGAGAAGGCACTATGGTATTTTGAGACTCATCCACAAAAAAGCTTTTCTTTTTGATATCTACGACTCACATGTTGAAATAATTTTATCAGGAAAATGTACAGAATATCTTTTGTGCAAGGGCACCCTTTGAAAGATTCATACCTTACACATACAGTAGTTTCTGAGGTTTCACCTTTAATCTAAGTCTTTGTTTATGTTTTCCAGTTAACATTAGCAATGTGTATAAATACATAGAAAATTATTAGGTGAAATGTTTTTATCTAATAAATTTTGGTGACAGATCATAAAACATAATGTAAAGATGCGCAGATATGATTTAAAAATACTTACCACATAGCTGAAAGCTCATTATAAATTAGAGCACCCAAGATTTATATGCTTCTCTGCAGCATGTTTTAACATAATTTAAGGAAATGTTAAGCAGGAAAATGCATTCTACAATTATTTAATAATGCAGTAGGTATCAACATTAATTTAATTTGTTGAGGCATTGTTTTTTCTTTGTAGACCCTAAAAATAATGCTGCCAACACAGTCATGCCTCATCCAGTTGGTGCTGTCCCTTTGTATTGGCTTGGTTATTTCCTGTTAGCTGGATCCCGGTGTATGAAAACTTTGCATTGCTAATCAGGACTTGGGCTCTTTTTTTCTTATTCTTTTTCCAGTTGCATTTGATAATTTGCTAATGGGTTTTCTTTGGACAGCTCTGAAAGTTTTTTGTCATTTTTATTTAGATCAGAAAAGTTACAGGAATCCTTAGTATCTTATGTAAGAGCGTCATTCTCGATGCATACACCTATCCCCGAGGAGACTTTACTGACTGGTTAATCCCAGTTCCACAAGATGATGTTTTACCTGCCCTTCTCATCTAGTCCTTTGCTGAATCCAGACAATAAAATGTTCATGGGACTTTTTTGTATTTAAGGGGATGGCTTTTTTCTAAGTTGAAGAATTTGTCAGATGGAAGGTATGCTTTCCTCGAGGAACACCACCATCTTTTGGCTCAACATTTGCAGAGAAAGTGGACTGTGTAAATCCAAACACATTTGGTCAGAGAAATGTTTCCTATATCCATTGTGTCTTAATGCAGTCAGCCTGTCTCTGCACTACTTTCTCAAGCCCAGGAGAGCACAATGTCACAGGGAATGTCATCAGTGTCTGCCTGTTCATAAAAAAGCAGCTAAAGGCAGACACAGGATCTAGTCTCTAGATGTGTTCCCCTGGATCCGGCGGGCCATGCTGCTGGGTGGATGGGAGTGCTTTATTTGTGGCCCCAGACATACAGTATCTGAGTTGGCTTTACTTAATGCAACACTTCAGGTGATACCCAGGAGCACGCAAAGAGCATCTAGAAACCACTGGTGTCCTTCTCTGTCTCACCACCCAGGCGTTCAGCATCGTGTTTCAGAAAGCCATTGAGAGGGCCCCTCCAGATGAGAGCCTGGCCGTGCGTGTGCTGAACCTCCTCGACAGCATTACCTTCTCTGTCTTCCAGTACACAACCCGGGGGCTGTTTGAGTGTGATAAATTGACCTACACCGCTCAGGTTACCTTCCAGGTAAACATCACCGTTTCATGCAACCTGTATGCAATGATTTGTTTTACAGGCAAAGATATTGGCATGCAGAGAAAACTCAGACTGTTACACCTGTGGCCTTCAGCATCAGATCATCAGATACAATGGCTGGGAACTGATTTTGTTCTCTGTATCTCTTGCTGATAACAGACACAGATGCTGTGTTTGATTTGCGTTATGCTGACATATGATTGTTTGAGAGAGTAATACCTGCTTGCAGGACCTTAAAAAAAGGGCAAAGCAAGCTGGTCTTAAAAGCTTATTGGTTTTATCCAAAGAATCGCCTGCTACGTAACTGCTGTCTCTTGTCTAGTATGTTAGTATAATTTTTAGTCTATGATCTGAGCAAGGGAGACTTTTGTATATCCCTATCCTGAAATAAAATTCAATCAATAAATAGGGCTTGGCATGGTGTTGTGAAGTTGTTATGAAGTTTGTGCAGTGAATGACTGTGTAAATGCCATGACATGTAGAATGCAGATATGAACCAAGTTTGAACTGCTGAAACACTGCACAGATCTAGTTAACCTTGATTCAGTGATTGCCATGATTTTTTCAATTCTACGTAACAAAATACTGTGTGTAAAAGGGAAAGTACTTGCATATATATAGACACATACAAGAAAAGCTGGACTCTATATTCTGTTAATAAATTGTCTATGTGTAAAAAGTCAGCTTATATTTTGCAATGTCAGCCTTAATTTTGACCTAAAGGATACCTACATTTTCTAATATGTAACTTGTAACTACATTAAGCATTAAAATTAGTTAATGGGGCACTTTAAGCTGTCAGGAAAACCAGCATCCATGATTTCAGTGTGTGGTGACGGTTGAGTGATGAGGCACGGGATTCTCCCATACGAAAAAGCAGTTAGCTCTTGAACTGAGTAACTCATTGCCATCATTTGTGGAGGACATGCCAGGGACACTTCAGATGCTATTGCCCAGTAGGAAATTATACAGTCTAGGATCTGTGACAAGGAAATTACAAACTCACCACTTCAGCCCTATTCTTTTTCCACCCAGCATTGATGTTGAGGGTTTTGGAGTTTGCCTCTGAGATTTCAGAAGTCTGGAGTCTGGCAGTGCACTTGGAGCAGTGACTCCAGCTGGGCTCATGAGCATGTATGGCTTTCCACAATTCCCAAAAGCCACCACTGGTGGTAAAAACATTGGTAGCAGCTGAATCACTCAGGTCCTCTCCAGTGTTTGAGACCTCAGAGACCCTGCTTATTCTCTTGGTGCATGTACCATAAGGCTTTGTTTTGGTTTGCTTTCAGTGGTTTGTTTCTCAAAACACTCTTAGAATGTCTCTATTTACTTTCAGAATTGAAAAAGATAGTGAGAGATGGACAAGACCTTGGTAGTATGCCCTAGGATATGCACGCTCTGGTTCCTTTCAAGGAAGTTATCTGTTTTCTAGCTGCAATATCACGTTGCAGCACACCCTGAACCATGTGTCTCTGCTGGGAGGCACTTCTCCTCAGTGCACTGTCTATGACCCTGGATCACAGCCCTTGCTACACATTTTTCCCAAACTTTGTTCCTCTTATGTTGCAAATCTCCATACTCATTCCTTGTCCTCTTGTGGGGAGACCCAAAGCACCTACATGGGGTGTTTCATCACACCCCTCCAACATGGGGCACTGCGCACTTTTTAGCCACACATTTGGCAGCTACATAAGTTGAATAATAAATCTACTAGAGTATATTGTTGCTTTGTATCTTGGCTGCTCAAGGATATCTTGTTTGTTTGGATTTACAGATACTTCTGATGAGTAAAGAAATCAACACAACAGAACTGGATTTCCTACTAAGATACCCAGCACAGACCAGAGTCACAAGCCCTGTGGAGTTCCTGTCTAATCACTCCTGGGGAGGAATCAAGGTATCTGCTTCACTTGAACTGTGTGAAATCAGCATCCCTTATCTCCTCTAAAAGCCTTTCAGCAATCTTCAGGTTGGTTCTTAGGGCCTTTGGTGAACAGAGTTCTGACCATACATGAGAAGTAGCGCAATAGTCCCACAGAAATGGAGAGTTCTGTAAGTACAAGACCAACTTTGTGGGATCTTTATGACTGTACCCCTGGTGATCTTTGTGTCCCTGAGAAGATGATTTTTCCAAGATTTAGGCTTCTTTTCTGTAAGACGAATAAGAACATCCTCTGGGTTTTTTTTGTTATAGATTGTAAAGAACATGGAGATCTTCACTGTATTTGGGAGGAGATGGGAATTTAAAGTAGATATGACCATCTTCTGAGATGTGCTGGAGATAGAGTAATGGCAGCTGACAGACCTTCTGCAGAAACCCACTCTCATGGCAATGAGAAGGTCTAACAGCTGCCATGTCTTTGGAGGAGAGCTGAGGAAGAGCATCCCAAGGAGATGTGAGTTATTCCATCTTTGCTCCTGTTTGTCAGTAAATGCGAATTGTGCTGAATTTGGACTGATTCAGCAGGGTGTGATTTATTTTCTGGAAGGCATCAAAATGTCGTTCAAGTTAGGCATGCTCATTCACACCTTGTTGGATTTGAGATATCTTTTGTTTTACTGTGGCTTCTGATCAGTCTCTGGCACTGCTATGATTTAAGATCAATCTGATTTATAGCATACTGCCTTTGTCGGACATTTCTCTGTGCTGTAAAGTAAGAAGTAAAGACACCCTTGTTTCATTGGGATAGTTCTCAGATTTTCATCTGGGACACTGGGTTTTCCCTTTCTCTCCCTTCCACTATGCTGCAGAGGATGCATCTGGTTCCTGGAGGGTGACCAGATAAAATATCTTCATCCAGACCCAAGACACCTCTGATATTCTTTTCTTGTTTGTATTCTTTTGTGGGGCTTTCCACAGCTTTGCAGGAGCCCTGGTTTATGGTGTCACGTGCCTTTCTATGCAAGCACATGCTAAGCTGTGCTTCACTTGGCAAACACTGTCTTTTAAGGTAACACAGAGTTAGAACTCTGTAGAGCAGACTGTAGTTCAGAAGTCAAATGAAGCTGATGTTTCTCACCCAGGTCACCCATAGTGATTTTAAATGGTAGCATGAAACAATTCAAGCCAGATGCATCGGCCCTGGCCAGGAGTTATCATCTCCATCCCTTCACTGTCAGCGAGGATGGGGCCTCTGCCTCCTTCTGTGCATGCAAGCATCCCAGCTCATGTTGAAAATGTCGCAATCACATTTTCAGCCATAAAATAAGCTTGGAACTTCTTGCTGAACTAGCCCTGTTCATCCTCTAAAAGGCATATTTCCCTAATAATGGAGGAATTAAAAAAGGTTCTACACTCTTTCTTTAATCATCTTTTGTTCAATGGTGGCATTTTGCTGTTCAGACAGCAGCAGTTTTATTTTTATTTCTCCTTTGAAGGTTAATTAAATGGATGCTTAGGGTCAACACACATAATCATGGGCACTTGGAAATCCAGCCCATGAAATACATGCTTTGCAATAGTGTACTTTGACTTTGGGCTGTGACATCTGTATAGATCACAGATGTACATACATATTCTTGCTTGAAATCTCAGGCTTTCTCAACTCTGCTCTGTCCATGTTTAGCATAGGTGTATATATAGGGTGATTGTTGCATTTCAGTTCCTCTGGAGTCCTTCTGAGTTGTCTTTCTTCGCTGTTTGGGAGCATTTTGCACTGCAAAGTTTCTACTTCAGTCCTCTAAGTCTCCTCTGGAAGGTGAACTTTTTTCCATCATAGATTTCAGAGGTTTGGGGCTCTGATTCTCATTTTGGAGATCCTTTTATGCATCCTAGGAAACATATTACTCCTTTAGTGCCCAAGGATGCCTTTGCTAGTCCTGTTTGCAGCTGGTACATTCTCCAAGCAGACACCTTTTAAGTTTTCAGTGAGTTTTCTTTGTGAGGAGATCCATTCTGTGCTAGCCATTTCCATTCAATGTGGGTGAAATAGCCTTTCATGTTCGCTATGTGCTTCATCATGATTGTTGCAACTGCTTCCCTACTGTGATGAAGTTGGTACAGTTGCCAGCTCAGGGTCATAAACACCAGAAGAAACATCAACTCCCAGTCATTTATTCTTCATTCTTCATCACTATTTGACATATCCAGGATAACAGGTATTTCCGTGCATAGAGTGTCAAAGTACATAGCAAACTGTGTCAGGGCATGCTAGCACCAGGGCAGGTTTAGACTAGATAGTAGGAAGTATTTCTTTGCAGAAGGGGTTTTTGGGCATTGGAATGGGCTGCCTGGGTTGGTGGTGGAGTCCTCATCCCTGGAGGGGTTTAAGAGTCAGGTTGACTTAGCGCTGAGGGATCTGGTGGAGTTGGGAACTGTTATTTGGGGTTGATGGTTGGAAGGGATGATCTCCAAGGTCTTTTCCAACCTAGACGATTCTGTGATTCTGAGACCAGCACTAAGGAACTTCTGCTCATCAGAGCTCAAATGCTGTCTGTGGCATCACTGAACAGTGTCTTCACCCCTTCCATCAACTACATGCCTCAGCTTCTGCCCATCCAAACTGATGCGCTATTGGGTATTTATCACGTGGTCATTGTGTGCATGGAGTAGTTGGAGATTTATCCTGAGGTAAGCAGGAATTGACAGTGGACTGTCACCTGAAGGTGCTTTGCAATAACTGATTCTCTCTGAGACGAGCCCTTCCCACTCAGCTTCCTCTCTCCCACTGAGTCTCTTGGGGTTTGTGGTTGAGATGAAAACAATGTGATGCCAAGAGGCCCTGCGCTGCATCTCCCATTTAGCTGAGCTGTGAGATGGCAGGATTACACATCCTGTGCTCAGGTGTGCTGCCCGTGTCAGGTGCCTTCAGCTTCAGTGTGCATCCACTGTCCCCATGAGCTGCACATTTCAAAGAGTTGCAGTCACTGGTCAATAATCTGCGCTAATTTTATGTATTTCAGGATTTTCAGATAGCGAATTCTATATTATCAGATACTGAATACTCTTCAGATTGTCTTTTGTGATGGTTGTAGTACCGATTTTGCTATAAATAATATGGCTGGTGTCAACTTTATTAGTGTTTATGTTCTATTAATGTGTGTTGGTTTAATAGCCTTTGAGGTTTTGGCAACTCCAGTTACTTGAGGCATGGTTTTAGTACAATCACATTTTGTCACAGACTGCTATAATTAGGTTAATTAGTCATGGCTTCTACACAGCTTATTAGCAGGCTAAAATCTCCTTTTCTTTCATCAGAAAGATTAAATGCTGTAATAAATTGTTTCTTCAACAAAGCTTGAGGAAAGTACATTTCAAATTCATATTTCAAATTCGAAGTGGAATTTAGCATTCAGCTAATTTTTCACAGAAACATTGAAAATGGTCCTGCACAAAGTGCTCCCCTTGCCAGGGCTTTCAGGCCAAGATAGTAGTGCCAAAAGAAATCAATATTGATATTTGTGTCCTGTTCTGTGCCTCCCATTTTGGGCACATTGACTTCAAAGGAAACCTCATTAAATGTTGAGGACTCTGGGCATGCAAATAGGCTTCTGTGACTTGGCTTATTATCTATTGTTGTTTGATTAACAACATAGAGAGGCTAATAGTCCTTTCCAGTTGTGCAGCTGTTTTCAGCTCATGATGCTGGAGCATCTGACACACGATTATGATTTAGTCTTCCAGCTTCTTTTAAGTTCAGCAAAAACTTTAACAGAGCTTTTCACTGTAATGTGTGTGCCATGGAAGCTCAGTATTTACCATATATCTGTCCGGAGGGGCATGGTTTGTAGGGAAGGGTAATATCTTTTATTAGATTTTCTGATAGACTTGGAAAAAATAGTTTCAGGCTTTTTAGTGCTTCTTTAAGTCTGAAACAGGAATTTAATTTAAACTAAGAACAGGTTGAGAAAAACTGCTCTGAGCTTAACTTGATTCTGTTCATCAGTCAGCCTATATGGGAGAAAAAGTAGTACCTGTGGAGGCACATTAGTTAGCTCTGGAGCAAGGGGAGATGTTAGCAATGGACACAGTCATTAGCCTCAGTGCAAATACTGCCTCTGGGTCACTGAAGGGTTAGTTAAGAGCAGGAAGGGGAGAAAATTGTATCATTTAATGAAAGTAGTGCCTTTGCTGAGTCCCTGGCTCTGGTGTTCAGTAGAGTTGGTCATTTCAGTTCTAAGGTCTGTCTTTTGCAGGTACTTAATAGTGATCTCTTGAGAAGTCAGAAGTATTCTTTTACTCTTAATGAGGTTTTCTGTCTTTTTTCAATTTCCTTTATTACAGTATGTTATACTTTCCTCACCCTCTGTATTACTAGTACCTAGCTTGAAAGTTTTTTATTTCTGTTGGTACTTCTGAAAAAGTTTTTTGTGTGCATGCAAGGTTCTCCTGACTTGGCTGTTGGTTACCTTACCAATAAATGTGTAGACCACAAAGGTGCAATGAATGCCGCTGCATGAACTGCACAGGACATCAGTCCGCAGACATGTGCAAATGACCATTTTGATATTCTTGTTGATGTGATTGAACTTAACATAGAATCAGTGTAGAGATTGTCCTCTGCAGGGTTTTCCCCCTATTTTTTCCTTCATTCCTCACTGGGAGGTCTCCAGTGTCATAAGATGAAGATGTTGATACCTAGATGGGATGTGAATATTCTCTGATTTGATGCACTGTGGTCCTTTCAACCCAATGTGAAACCCAGTCTGCTTGTTGAACTGTTCTTCAGTTATCCACAGGGCTAGGACAGACATGTTATGGTTCTGCTCTGAGCATGGATATAGAAATTACATCACTGGGTTTTGGGTTATGGTTGTTAGGTCTTTCAGACTATGTCTAGACTAACAAGTAAAATGGGCCAGCAGTGATTTTCTGTCCCTGGCAGCACCTGAATCCATACAGTGAAGTTCCCCTCACCTCTCAAACCAGAGAGACCTCATATATTTTTTGCTGTGGGCAGTCCTTGAAGTGTCCTACCCACTGAGCTGTGTCCAGGTATTTTCTGAGAGCAGGTGAATTCACCAAAGTCAAATGTAAGCCAGTAAGATACTAGCAAACTGGCTGATGGTGAGCTTGTGCCTGGACCTCTTCAGTAGCCACACGTTCAGGAGCAGATCAGCAGGCAAGAAAAAAGTGTATGGCTTCTCCTCACTGTATAGGTGTGCTGGGGTCTGAGATAGGCAAATAGAAACTCCTTCTCCCCATAGTCTGAGACAGCCTTACCCTGGAACAGCTTTATAGATGCATGAGCATGGTTTTAGTCCTGAGCTAATACAATCTGATCCAATATCCATCTAATACAATACAAGTAGGGTTTATTAGCTTAGTCAAAGCCTCACACAAGACACAGTTACACATCTTCTGTTCAGTGCCCAGTGCCAAAAGACCATGCTTGTGCTTCTTAGAGGTTCAGCAGTGCAGTTTGGATTTGCCTAGGAAAGAGCATATGAATGTACCCAGAGTCAAGCTGGTCTCTTCTTGAGCTTCACCACTACTAATAAAGTGAGTGATCATGCCCTTACAGTCATCTCTTTCGTGGTTGTGTTGGCCAAAACAGCCATTTCTAGAAGATGAAAGTGGTTCTCAGGTCACTGAGACTAGCTGGAGGTTGGGTGAATGGGTTTCCCTGTGACCCCAGTGATCTCTGCTGTGATATTCTCCCATGCTTCACCTCCCTCCATGCCATACCCTCTCTGGGAGCCATGCCCATGTTGCCTGATGGCCTTGCACCTCCTGCAGAACTGCAGTCCCTGATTAACGGTGCATGCTCACCATGGCAGCCTGTTCTCACAGGCTGGATGCAGGCAGCTCTGGATCTCCTTTGCACAGATACACATTTCCCAAGTCTGATTTTCTTTGTGATATTTTCTGCAGCGCCTCTTCATTGCTGAATGCAGATGTGTCCCATAGGATAAGTGAAGCTAGTTAATATACAGCAAGAATACACCTGGCCAGCTTGGATTACTTCTTCATCCCAATCATTTCCCTCATCTTTTTCTGAAGAGGAAGAATTTTCATTATGTAGATATGAAAACGCCACTGAAAGGGCATTGTTTAATAAATGTGATGTTGAATAATGAGCTCTAAATACTGAATTCAGCTTTCGAGGAGGAGAACAGCAGTAGACAAAGTAGTATATTAACTCCATATTTATAATTTTGCAGAATGCAGATGATAAGATTGCATGTGTGGCTTATGAGATAAAATACCAAATCATATATTTTACATTTAAGAAAACTGGATTTTTTTGACAAAAGAACAGAAATGTCTCTTCCAACTTTCACTTTTTGTACTTTTTAGATACTGAAGTTTTTCATTCTTGACAAAGATTCATTGTGACACAATCTGCTGCCTCTATTGTGCTCTTTGTGCATAAGCAAGGTCTTTTGATCAGTCTGGTCAGATATGAAAGGCTTGCAGCTCACAGCTTTCCATGTACATTCAGAATTATTATTATGCCAGAAAATCATAGTCTTAATTAAATATCTTACATTAAGTCCGTTCTTCAGATGTACAGACTTTTAGTACACCTTTGATAGAAAACATTGATTGTAACACTTCGATGTGCATTTATCTGCTCTCATTTAGAAGTTTCCTAAGGACATTCCTCTGTCCTCACCAGCACTCAAGTCTCAGAGAAATGTTCCCAATGTCTCACAGAAATACTACTTGAGAACGTTTTACCTTTTTTATTCCTTTTATTTTTTTAACCTGCTGGCTAGCGATCTGATGTTTATCTGAAATACAGCAGAGATTTTGATCACATCAAATATTTCAAAACTTACTTTGTTGGTTTGATTGCAGAGTGGAAATTCAGTTTTTCTGAATGCATTTACAGCAGTGTCAGCCTCTGTCCTTCACTCTCAATCCACCTATGACACAAAGCCTCCCGTCAGCTGGTCATTTTGAATGCAAAAGTTCTTTCACCCTCTAAATGGAAGGAAAGGGAAGTGATTGCTAGACATTGTGTATTTTCTGAAGTCCTATGGATTTGCCTTAATAATAGAAAAAAAAAAATCAGTTGTGGTGCACTCCTGAACAGATGCCGGTGGACCATGGAGCCAGGAGGGACTGCACAGGGGTCTGATGGCTGAGCTCTGCTAGCAACTAAGGGTGTGCAAGCAGTCATCCCATTTTGGACGTGCTGTGCTCTACATATGCTACACATGCAAGATGCTTTTGGAAAAGCAATGAAGGCCAACAGCTTGGATTTGGCTTCTCTTTATTAATTCTTCCTTTTAAGTCCAGATCTGCCATAAAGGACCTGTTGAAACTCCTTATTTCTGTAACGTGATAGAGCTCATAAATGTTTCCTTTGTATGGCAGTGTTGGTTCACATGAACAGCTGTGAAGGCTGGAGATGAAGTGCTCAGCTGAATTTTTACTGGGAACAGTCTCTGGAACCCTGATGGTGACATGGAGGCTTTACCTGTGTTGAGGCACCTGAGATGGCCTGTTTTGGAGGCACTCATGGTCTGTGTATCATCCCCACCCTGTGGTCGCAGTGAGTTAGTGGGCCACAGTACTGCCAGGAGCAGAATGAAAGCATGAATAGGAGCAATGAATATAGCCTGGCAGAACGATAGGGACATGCTTTTCACTTCACTCAGAGCTAGCCAAGCCTCTGCTGGAGTCTGGTTCGATCTTTGAGTAATGCATTTTAAGAAGGATACAGACCTTCTGGAGACAGGATAGAGGAGAGAAGCGAGAAGTGCCAGACACTTGAAAAGGTGACTGTGAGAAGAGGAAGGGTTCTGTCTGAGGAGACAGGAGAGTACGATCCTCAAAAAGTGTCCTGCAAAGGGGAAAAACAGTCTGTTTTCTGTATCAGTAAAAGACAGAGCAAGGTGCATCTCAGAGTACTACAAGATGCACACCAGATGTTTGGAAAGTCCTTGTGACAGAGGATAATGAGGGACTGGCATGGATTGTTTGCAGTTTCTGTTACTGAGTTTGTATGACCTGGCCATGTTACCATGTAGGAGGATTGTCAGAGGCCTGAGTGCCTCAGCTCTCAGGGAAGAACCTTTGCAACTTATTTTCTCTCCTGGTCTGGTTGACTGTTCTCAAGGCCGGTTCTGCTGCTTTGCCACTGTGAAACCTTGGATGAGACCAAGAGCTGTGAGAAGCCTAATCAAGGGATGAGTCCATACATATATGTATATATGTATATTTATGTGCATCAGGACACAGAACTGTGGGCCTTGAGAGCTTTCTAGCAGGTGACATCCTGGAACACATGCTTCAGCTGAGCTCTTTCAGTCCATGAGACATATTTTCTCTTAAAGTTTTGCTGTGCATTGCCCCACAGTGATGGCCCATCTTTGATTTATAACAGCCAAATCCAGGGAACTATTCAGAAATACACAAGTACCACACTTCAGCTGTCACCAGGGACTCATGGCCAGCTTCTGTTTCTGCCTGTGTGTCCCTGATTTGCTGGAGAGCTTCAAAGAGTGAAAAGGAAAGATGGAGAGTGTGGCTTGGCAGAAGAGCTTGACTTTGCAAGGCCCATTCTCAAAACGACTTGAACAACCTTTGCAGAAAATGCAGGGAAAATGTCAATATGAACCTAACTGTGAAACATCTCAGGCATTATAAAAATTTGGTGTGTGGTTATAAGAAACTAGAATACAAAGATTATGACTAAACCTAATTTCTGTTGTTGAGCTTCACTATCCAGTGGAGCTGTCTGTAAGAATGTATTAGCAGGAAAGACTTAAGTGCTGAAGCCTTTGCTTTCTAATTTATGATGCAGATTTCACTGGGAATTTTCCAAGAAAAGGCAGGAGATCCAGCCCACCACTGCTCAGATCACTGCTGTCATCCAACCACAAGGTGCCTGCATTTTGTGATGCTCTAGGAAGGATGCTACAGATAAACAGAAGGATGTTTTTCTATAGTGACATGTCATGGCACTGCATACTTTTTAACCCCAGTATAATTTAGACATCAGGAAAAAGCAGGGAGGAGTTTGAATGAAGACAGGGGCATACAACGCAATGAGCTTGTCAGTCAGCATTTATGAAAGAAATAAGGAGGATTAAAATAACATTTTTGTGTCAAAAGATGATTGAAGTTTGGCAAACCTATTGTATCTTTATTTTTACCTTCAGTAGAGATTTTTCTTATGAGCTGAATAATTCAGGTAGTGCAGCTAAACAGAAAATAACACCTTCACTGAATGAATAATGCAAACTAAAACCTAGTGTGGGAAAGATGGTAAATTATCCATCAATTTCTACATTAATCCTTCTAGTTAACTAGTATTCAGATGGAGTAATTAATCTGCCTATACATCTACTTCCTGAATGATCCCATCTATCAATTCAAGCCAGATGCAGGTTTGACTTTACCATTCTTCCAGGATCTGTCTTTCTCCAACTGTGTGTATGCTGGTTTTCCTAATGACATTTGGGCCACCTGCAGAAATGAAGGAAAAAAATTATGAATATTTGCAGAAACCTATATAAGCAGAACTCGCAGTGGACAGGGACAGTGTAAGACCTATAGAAGGTGTTTTGGAAGTGCATGAGGTTGTTCCCAAGCATCAGGCATTCATACAGCTGCTCTGCTTTAACGCTGTTGCAAAACCTCCACATGAGCTGCTTCAGACTCTACAAGCTCATATGCAGACAGCCAGGCTGGAAGCTGGGTTGTGGTGGGACTTTTCCACACCTCCCTGGGAACCTCCAAAAAGCTCAGCCAAGCCATGGAGACAACTGCACGGCTCAAATGCTTTGAACTACTGTAGTGCTTCTAGACTTGGAATCTAATCCTGGTGCTGATATTGAAAATACTTAGTTGAAACTCTATAGCTTTGCTGCACATCTCACCTGACGTCTGAAAATTATTCCCCTTCAACTATCGTTAGCCTATGGCCTTGGCTTGCTCAAAGCCAGTCTTTCCCACAGTATGTGCACATCACTGCTGGGGGCCACCCCTGTCCAACGAAACCCTTGCAGCATCTGCAAATGACGGTGGTTTTTCAGAAGATAGTCTCAGGGTCAGATGCACAACTGCTGAACAGTATGAACTTTTTATTTGTGGAGCCTGCTCTGCTTAAAACTGTATAATGTAATTCATAAAAACACATCTCCTTAATTTTGCAAGTGAAATCGTGACTAATCGTTAGGATTTAATCATCTCACAGTTTATTAAAACTGTGAGAACATTAAATATAATTTCTTTCCCATGTTGTCAAGTTGTGTAATTTTTAGAGAGACATTTGATGTTGTGTGTTCCTTATAGACCTCAGTTTTTAGGTAGTGGTGGTTTTTTTTTTTGTTTTTGTTTTTTTTTTTTAAAAGAAGATATATAACGAGCTATGACTGAAAGCATGGATCAGGTGTAAGCTGAAGACTCAAAAATAAGGATAGCTTTAAAAAAAACCCTCATATTTTTGTATTATGATTTCATTATGTGTTTTTACAACCAACTTCATGGCTGCAGTGGAACTTGGTAAATAAGTGTGAGAAGCTCACTCTGGCAGCATTGGTTTTACTTGAAGTGTATTATTTTCCACTCTATTTATGCCAGCACAGAGCATGGTGATGAGGTGCTGTTTTGACTTCCCTTGCCCCAGAGCTGTTCTCAAGTCAGATGACTTTGGGGCAGGGAATTTTAAATTATGGAAATAGTTTAAATTACAAAGCAATATTTTTTTAAAAGAATAGTTTCCTTTAGAGCCAAGGGGAGGAAAAGGTGGACATAATTTTTTTTTAGATTTTATAAAAACTTATGAAGCAACGCCTAAACTTGAGGCCAGTTTTGACCAGATGGTGTCCTTAGAATAGCTGCCTTTAGTGATAAGAGCAAGTGTTTTCTCTAATATATTTACAAAAGCTTATTGTAGTGTATCTGGCACTAGGAGATAAATTGCGTGCAGTAACAATTACACCAGACCTTTGAAGTTGTTCTTTTCACTAAAGACTCAGCTCATCCTCAGGAGGCAGCAAGCAGTGAGTGGAAATCGAGTGTATCATCTCCTCATTGTGCCCGTCTGCCTGGGACTTCTCTCTGTCCCCCTGAGACAATCTCTCTCTGCAAAGATCCCCTTTCCCTTCTGGCCCCTCCTTGACTCTCTGAAGGGCCGTGTGTGAAGGACACCTTGTAAGCACACCAGCAGTTGCTCTGCAATGACAACTAGAATGTCTTTCTCAAAGCCAGTGGCTGATACACGTTGTATTTCCTACAGCTGTGGGGGAAAGAGAGTACTTTGCATTTGTGAATGTGTGAAATTCACAGATCTGCTGACATACCAGCTCCAGTTTAAAGCTGGTTCTGACTTAGACGAGAAACTGTCAAAGAAAACCAAAGTGCTAAAGCAAGTTGTCTGTGATTCAGTGAATGAAAAATCATTTTCCCTGGGAAAACAATGATCCTTGCCTTTACATGGTGTGAAGAGACCTGCTTTGCTGGAAGAGTCTCATTCTGAGATACAAACTCAAGACCCTCCTGTTTCCAGCCATCAGAAATGCTTATAGTGTGGGTTGCAAAGACAGGAACTGGAATGCTCTAGCCCTTTGATCATATTTTACTTTGATCAATGTTTTTTGTCTCTCTCTATTTCCATGACAACTCTAATTGACAAATATATTCTTCATTATGTTGGCAAAAATAGCCACACTACACAGGTTGATATGTAGTACCCATCTGTTGTCCCAATGTACCATTCCTGTTTTTAATCCTGCTGCCTGGAAACAGTGATATATTGCTGTTGGTCTGTTTATTTGAAAATTTCACAGCAGAGGTATTGAAAAACAATTAATATTCACAGAAAGATTACTGATTGAGATAGCTTTCACTGCACTGGCTTTTAAATAGCAGCATCTCTTATTAATACCATCACTCCTAATAAATGCAATTAAAATTGTTGACTAATGAAAATTTTAGTGTTAATTTATATAACGCAGACTTTATGCTTGCAATTAGAGCTTTCTTGATTCTGCAATGTGTTGTTCAGGGAGAGAGAGAGACTATCATCTCTGATTACGTGTCTGTCATTTAGTAAGAAGAAAGCAGTTTTTCAGTCTCCTTTGTTAACATCAACCAAGAGGCTTGAAGCAGCAGCAGCCAAAGTTCTGAAATGGTATTTTAAGTAAGTAATTTTGAAAGTCAGCAGTGTTAAGATGTTTTATATAAGCATTTGCATGGATGAATCCACTGAGTTCAACATGTGCTTTTGTATTGTGTTTCAGCTATGAGAGGTGGGTGCATCAAATATATTTATTGCTGCAAGGACAAGGTTTGAGCAGATCAGAATATACAGCATTGTTCCTGTGAATTTGAGTTTCTCATGGTCTGTGTTCTGGTTTCTAGTTTTCCACACAAGTGGGATATGGCATTGAATTTGGAGCAAGTACTTCTGTCACTGACATTTCTCCGTGTTAGTGCTAATCCACACATGGAAACATCATCTGTTGAATCACTACTTTTCTGTCACTCTTTGTGAAATTCTTGGGATTCTTGGGAGTTTGGCATGGAAGTAGTCAGTGCCACACTGAGTCAGTCCATGCTGTAGCTCTCAAGTGGTATTGCAAGCAGTCTGCTCTTATCTGTGCCTTTTGTGGAGGTCCTGATGAAATTGTGACTTCAAGCAAGGCTTGATTTGTTGAAGAAGCATTTCATAGAATCATAGAATCACAGAATCATTCAGGTTGGAAAAGCCCCTCGGGATCATCGAGTCCAACCCTCAGCCCAACTCTACAAAGTTCTCCCCTACCCCACATCCCCCCACAGCTCATCCCAACGGCCCTGAAACCCCCCCAGGGATGGGGACTCCAGCCCCTCCCTGGGCAGCCTGTTCCACTCTCTGACCACTCTTTCCGGGAAAAAAGTTTTCCTCATGTCCAGTCTGAATCTCCCCTGTTGCAGTTTAAAGACATTATAGTAATATCTGCAAGTACTTCTTTGCTCACAGATCTAATTCTGGCCCTAGAGCACATGACAAGTGAGGAAAGGTGGAGGGATTTGTGCAGCTGTGAGATGACAGAGCCAAACTCTCCTTGTTATTGGCAGTGAGTGTAATAAGGGTCAACTGTGACAAATTGCAGGTAGGGAGGTTCAGCTTAAACATATTTAAAAAAAAAAAATAATCTCATTACCATAAGGATAATGCAGGTCTACAACAGGGCACCCAGAGAGGTGGGGAGAGCTTCATTTTAGAGGTCAGCATTTTGGTAGACAAAGCTATGGCTGACCTGAACCACGAGGTTGGACTAGTCACATCCGGAGGTTTCTTCCAACCATTGCCTCTGTGATGCTGTGAGTGTATATTCAACAGACGTCCTGGGTCAGTGGAACCCACTGGGAACATGTTTACAATCTTTTCTCTCTGTCATCTACAGGAGTTCTCACTGCTAAAAATGTGCACTCATTTGTTACGAGGCCCTTTTTTCTGATGCCTTCCTTCCATTTGTTAGCTTTTTGTGTTGAAGTATGGTCTCTAACTAAATTCAGTCTATTAGAAAGACCAGAGTTTTACATTGCTCTTGTCTTCTCATTGGGAAGCCTTTCTGGAGGGAAAGTGTGGCTTTTAGAGCAGAGCGGCCTTCAGTGTCTTCTGCCTCATTTGCAACTGCATCGTATCCAAGGCAATCTCTCAGCATTTCTGCCAGGGCATTTGCATGACTTTCAAAGCCCTTTGACAAGTGTGTATTTTTTCAGTTATCTGAACAAGGTGTGACACCAGCATTTTTCAAGTAGCTTTCTCAATTTCTTTCCATAGTGGAGCTGTATAGGATGTGAGCTGAAACATTAATGGTGTGGAACACCTCTGCCCAGTAAGAAACTTCTGCTTCACTCTGAGTGTGTCCTTCTGTTTCTATAGAAAGTAGCTCATTCAGTGTCTTTTATACTTCACTTGTCTTTTTCACTTCACGTTCAACTGCTTACAGCTTCAGATTATGCAAAACACTCTGAAGATGTTTGTTTCAGTGAGAATTTTACTTGAAATCTAGAACCTTACAAGCTGTGCAATATGTTTTACCATCACTTGTATGAAAGATAATTTGGATTCTTCACTTCTCTGCATAACTCCTGTAGTTCCCACTTTTTAGTTACAAAATCTAGCTACATTTTCATTGTAATTATCGCCTATTTAATGCCTTACTCAGCTGTTCTTTGGGGCATTCTTCAGCTACCGGTTTTTGCTACAGACTTATAGCACTGAGAAGTTAATTGTGTGCATTTGGCAAGTATAAATCTGAGTGATTTGATTTTTACAATGGCACAGAAGGGTATGAATGCTTGTACAAAGAAAGCACCCACCCATCTACAGTTTGCACTATGTTTATTTGGATTTGTGGTCACCATGACTGCATGGTGAAGTCTCAGTGTTGTGGTTTCACAGAGTGTGTGCACCAGACTAAGCAGATAGCGAGGTATGTGCATGGTGGAATAGGGAGAGAAGAATAACTGCATGTGTATAAAGATGAAGATAACAAATACTACAACTGTGAAATCCCTTAAAAAACCCAGTTTTTGTGAGCATGGCATGCCTGAGTGTCTGTTTAGCTTTGGATACTGAGCATCCTGGATATAAAAGCACATTTTTCCATCAGTTGTTGTGATTTTTGATACACAATTCTCTTTGTGCCTGTTGAAGCAGTAAGGAGACTGTTTGCAGACTTGCAGCTCATGAGAATGCAAGCAACGTGCTCTCCTGTCAGACATGGGCTCAGAATTTCCAGCTCCTATCCAAATCAGGCATTTCTTGGATAACTGACAGTAGCAAGCGCTTGTCACCTGAGATTTGTCAGTTCTGGTTTCTAAATAGGAGAGCAGATTTCTTCTCGCTTTTGGTTATCGAGAACTGTATTGTGGATGATGCCAGATTCTTTCATCCTTTCCTGTATTGTTTCTTCCAGACTCCCATGTCTCAGCAACTGTGCTTCAGGGGAGAAGGCCTGGATGCCATGTTTGGCTTCACTGGCTGGGAAAGGGCATTGCAGTGATGTGGGTGAGAGCATCAGGGAAGGCTGTGATAGGTACAGCATGAGTTTAGAGCTGATGTTCTGTGGGCAGCCTTGAGACACATTTCAGTTCAGAAGACCTTCCACAAGTATGAAACTATCCTCAGTCATACTTACTTGGAAATGGGCCATGTTGATCCCTGTTCCTGTGACAGTGTGCTGACAACAGAGCTGGGGAAAGGAGAATGGACAAAGTCTGATCCTGGTGGGTTTCTGTTTGTGGTTCCCAGGCCCCAGCTATGACCCATCTGGTGGAGAAAAACATGAGCAGTCAGTAGTGTTAGAAAAGCTCTTCAGAGGCATGAAGGATTATTCTTCTGAAGACCTTCCCCGAATTTTTCTAGGCTCTCTCATCCATGGAGGAATTTAGAAACCTGGATCGGGATATTGAGGGGTCTGCAAAACGGTGGAAGAAATTTGTTGAATCTGAGTGTCCTGAAAAAGAGAAGTTCCCTCAGGAATGGAAGAACAAGTCGGCTCTGCAGCGCCTGTGCATAATGAGAGCCATCCGACCTGATCGCATGACCTACGCTGTCAGGTAGGGATACTTCTTTACTATCTCTGTAGTGTTCTTGTTCAGCAGGCAACATTGGCTCTGTGTTTTCTAGGGAACAGGAGTAATTCAGGAATATGTTTATATTTATTTATTATAGAATGCGAGTTCTGCAAAATGGTTTCCTGTAAAGCAGTTTGCTGAATGAGTCATCTCTGAACTCTGCAAGAGAGTCAACACATTTAATTTAATTGGAGTTTCTTGCTTAGGGAAATAAAACCCCAATATCACCAATAGTGATGAAGCTATATAACTAGCACTGGGTGAGGAGCAGACATGCCATGTCAGATATGAACATCATCATACAGGTGTTATACATCTGCTAGAGTCTTTTAATGATCAATACAACTTCTAGAGTTCATTAAGGTCAACTTTAGTTACGAGATCCTTTATGGCTCTTCCCTAGGCACAAGAATAAAGTTTAGAAGTAAAGGAAAGTCTTAAAGAGGTGGGTTTTTTGTAAAATGCAAAATTTATCTGATGCTAGTTCTGAAAGTTGTAGTTGTAAATTATGTACTAAAGTTAACTAGGTGAGTTTAAACTTTGTGAAGGTATGCAAAAGCAATATGCTTCTTCCAGGAGAAACTAAAGGTCTTTCACTCCATTAGGACTTGTTTTCTTCCTTCTCTGTCCTAGTAGTCTATGATTTGACATTTCTGCAATGTCTCTCATGCTGCTGCCTCTCAAATAGTTTATATTGCTCCACCATCTGGCATGTGCGTGTATACGAGTGCATGTAGCAGATTGTGTTACTCAGTGTATGAACTAGTTTTCTGTTTGTGCTTTAAAATTCACAGAAAAATGCAGGAAAGACTGATTGAAGTCTCCCTGTGGTCCATGTTTTTATGTTTTATTAAATTAAATACTATAATTTATCATAATCATACCATTCTAAACCATCTTCTTTTTAATTTCTTACTGTTTTAGGGCTAGATTCTCCATGTGTTCTCTCAGATGAAAACATCGATTTTCCTGTTATTGTTTAGTTTGAGTAAAATAAGTTCTTGTCTTTCTGAACTTCTAAGCTTATATTTCATTTAAGCAAGTTTAATTCATTTCTTTCAATCAAAATGGTGGTACTCACATAGCTCAAAAATAACTAGAACATAACTTTTCAACACCTTTCATATTTTTCTTGTGTGAAAAGGTAAGGGAATCCAAGTTCAAAAGGTGGCATGTCTGGGCATGTCAAAATTTTCCATTTGCACAAGAGTAAATCTGTTGGGTGTTTTTTTTTTTTTCTTGTCTACATTCTAACATACCTCTAGATATGTACAAACAGCAACATTTCACAGTGGCTTCCCTAAGACTTTATAGATATTTTTGACTAAAATTCTTCAAATATGGGATAGTCAGATACTAGGCACAAAAGGCTTAAGAATAGCTTTTGTTTAGGGAAATCTCATACCCCAAAAGCAAATGTGAAATTACTAGTGGTAACAATGACAGTCAAATTGTGTTCAACCTCCTGGTTCCTCCTTGATACTACCATACTCCTCAAACATTTCTTCAGCCATCAGTCTGGCTAAGACAGATGCTGTTCCCTTAGTGAAGAAATTTGCTTTTCCTGAGAGATCCACCTGTCTGGAAAATACATGAGTCAGTTCATCTGTCTGTCTTGTGTCAGTCAGTGAAGTCTAGTACTCTGGTGTAGGAGGAGAAATAATCTTTTGATTGAGCTTAATTCAGTCAGCATTCCTGATAGCCACCACACAGAAGGCTAATGGTCATCTGATGTCTTGTTTTCCTAAGCACTGTCAAAGTTATATTGTGTCTGTGACCCTTCAGAAGGTAGGGGATCTTGTAGAGCACTGGGGAGCTGCATATTCTGACCATGAGGACTTCAGCCTCCACAACCCTACCTTAGCTAGTAGTGGTTCAAGATCATGTGTGTGTTAATAAATTCATCAAGTTTTAGATACGTGTGATGTTGTTGGATCCTACAGGTTGTTTGCAGTTCTCAACGTGTAGATCTCTTCCTTCTGTATATCAGTTAAATCTGCTAATATTAAATACCTTACTGATGATCAATGGATATTATGACCAGTGCTAACCTTCTTGTCTCTCTGAGAGTCTTGACAAGTACTTGAGTGCATTTTTAGGAGTCAAGGAGTAACAAGCCTAAACACAGGTGTGTAGGGGCATTTTAGATGCCCTAGAATATCTCTACGACATTTCCAGTTGCTATTCAGAAAGATGCAAGACCCTTTATGTTCCATGTCATATGTGCCAGCTCCATGAAGATGGTCTAGGAAGCTAGCTAGGAAGTTAGGTTTTTCAGCCACCCTTCAACAGATCCATGGGGGTATTTGCGCAGGCTGTTCTAATCCCTAGGCCTAAGAAGCCATCAAGAGAAACCACTCTTACCCTGACTCACTCCTTAGAGCTTAGGTGGGGGCAAGGCTCTGTTTTCCATCACCAAGAACCGTAATTTCTTCAGGAGGGATTTTCCAGGGTAAATGCTTATTTCATCCTTCGGTCTTACGGAAGAACATCACCAAGGAGCTTCTTGCAACAGCTTGTGCACCCATGCTTCCACTTCCACAACGAGGTCAGGTCAGTCCAGCAACTACTAGCAAGGTATAACTTTATCGTGCCATGTCCTTCCAAAAGCATTGGTACTTGTACCTTGAGGCATAGACCTTGGAAACAATGCACAAGGACTAAGGACTCTGGTAGCTGGCACAACTCCAGCCATGTTTATGACACTTATATGGACTCTCAAGATAAAGGATCTTAGGCAGATGTGACCCCACATAATCTAGAAAAGTTGTAAACCCGCCACTCTTCTTGCACTTTTAGCTTTTAGTTCTGGCACCATTTTTCAAATCCTACCCCTTATTACTGTGAACCACCCCTATGAATACCTTATTTTAAAGACCCCAAGTGCAGGCACTCTTCCAGTCCTGTCTCTGAGGGCAGGCCTTCCTTTCCTGCATGTGCGGTCCATTTCAAAGTCTCCAAGTCACATTAATTGTGTTTCTGAATCTCCAAGGCATCCTTTCACAGAGCTGAGACCTGATGTAAAACAAGAATATTGTGACCTTGTATTTGAAGGACTGAAGCTTTCCAGCAGCTCTTTAGCACATCTTGACCTAGAACAGAAAAATCTACTTGAAAGAGGTACCAAACAAAGTCGAAGCTTTTTCTTTTGCAATCCCTTAGGAATTTCTAATCCAACAGCCTTTCACTAGTCCTTGAAGGAGACTCTCACCTCTCTTAGGAAAGAATTTGACTGCCTTATTCTGGTATCATCTACCAGGTGAAAACTGGCCGATGCTTTTCTTCCCCGTGGCGCTGAGGTTTTCAAAAGGCCTGAATCATGCATCTGCGCTAGAAGAGTAACTTCTCATTCCTGGAGTTATAACATCCCTACCTTTGAATCAATGTTGGCTGTATCCTTTTTTTCTAAAGCAGTGATTCTGGAAGCTCACCCTGAGGAAATCTAGCCTGGATTTTCTCCATGTGCTGTATTGTATTCAGGCAGCTGCTGTAGAGCTGAATTTTTTCCTGTTTGTTCAGTTGTATTTTTCCTTGTGACTCTTATGCAGAGGCTAAGCTACACATGCTAGATATTCTTAGAGCTCTTCCCTTTTATCTTTCCAGAACAAAGTAATTTTGTAAATCATCTTGACTTTTTGTGACTTTTGGTGATAAATCTAAAGGAGTGCTGTTTCCTCTCAAAGGCTGTATGGATTACAAAGTACATGGCAGTTTCCTCTACGTTAACTTATGTCTTCTCTCCTGAGGTACCTTTCTCAGAATCAAGCCAGTACTTATACTGAACTTACGAATACAGCATTGGGTTGGTATGTGCCACTGTTTTTCCTTTCTCGCTTCCTTTTGTTTATCAGATACTGGTACACCATGTGTCATTTCACCTGTGTCAAAAGTGCTACAGAGTGATAACTCCAGAAGCCCATCCTGCAGATCCCCTTTAAAATTATTTCATGCACATTTTTTTAATTTAGTTTCCATTTTGTTTGAATCAGCAAAATCAAAACTAATTAACTGATTATTTGCAGGGGAATCTGTCTTTTCTGATCAATAGTAACTGGTAAAACTTTTTTCTTTCTGGCAGAGATTTTATAGAAGAAAAGCTTGGCAGCAAATATGTTGTAGGGAGATCCCTGGATTTTGCAACAACCTTTGAGGAATCAGGACCTTCAACCCCAATTTTTTTTATCCTGTCCCCAGGAGTCGACCCACTGAAGGATGTGGAGAAACATGGTAAATAAATCATGTCTCTAGGCATAATTATCTTGGCATGACATTCTTGTTCTGGTTTGTGTTTTTTTTTTTTGGTTTTTTTTTTCTTCATCTCTTTGTAGATAATGGAGTAATCTGTTAAAAATAGATACTTGTGAAAAGATGTGATTACCTTTTTTTTTTTTTTTTTTTTTTTTTTTCATCTGAAGTTTAAATTAAACTTGTCTCTTTCCTGCATTGCCTGGATTCCCGATGTGGTTCACACTGCAATGATTTCTGAGTTGGTCTTGTACACAACCTATAATTTATGTCAGAGATATCTAATATGCTGTCAGATAGCTTGCTTTTTGCCAAGAAATATTGGACCAGATGATCCTTGAGGTCTCTCCCAAGCTGGTGCTCTATGATTCTATGATACCTAAAAAGCAACAGCCTGCTCTAACAGTCTGCTGATTAGTGTCAGAGTTTCCAGTTTTTAATCTATTCCTTCCTGAGTTGGATTTGGCGTGGATGGTCAGATGTAGTGCTGTCGGCTGGCTTCATAGTTGAAGGGGCTTCTTTAAGGTGCCTTATTTGAGAAGGCAGTGATTTCCATTGTGCACCAACTACTGTAGTCAGAGCCTGTACTCTAAAAGTTGCCAATGTGCAGAATTTTCTCTGGGTCTCAGATCCACTGTGGAAAACCTACCATTTTCAGCCTGAACATGGCAATTACAATTGGTCTGGAAATGGGATCACTTCTGACTGTTGAACAGAGGTAACTCTGGTCACTTCTTTCAAGACTCTTACAGTGGAGGGGTTCCATCTCTGGAGTAGAGGGGTCAGATGCCTTTGGGTACTTCTTTAGGGCTGCTTCACATTGCTGTTCTGCTCATCAGATGTCTTTTTTCCTTCTCCAGCAATGTGCTCACATATCTCCAAGACCATGACTTGTGGTCAAGCCCCAATGTTCCCAGCAGTATGGAGTACAGTATATTTTAAACTGTATGAATTACATATCAGGCTGCCATAGTAGAGATGCTGGCTGGCTTTTACCAGGCAGGTCTAGTCTCTAGACTAAACATCGGCAGGCTGGCAGCCCCAGCAGAGAAATCGGTAACACTGAACTAATCCATCATCTAGGCAAGTGCTGAAAAAACGCTGACCTGTGGATTTCTTTTTCTCTCTATGATGCAACTTCTGAGACATCCCAAAGTAATATTTGAGTTAGTCTTTACGCACATTCCCAAAAGCAGTTTTCAGAGGTGTTAAAGCCCAGTGCAGCCTGAGCCACAGACCAGATCACCATTGTGAGTCATGGGGAGTTCCTGGGCTTTACACTGAGTTTCATGCTCTTTCTGCCATGATACTGAATCTCATTACTGGGAATTGCAATGGATCCTCCTGAGGAAGGTTCTGTCATGTGCCTGGCTTCCCTTTGGAGCCGCATCAGCGATCCTGTCTCTCACTATGTTATTTTCTTGTATGGGAAATGAAGCACTAAAATCCAACCATGAATGTTTTAATTGGAATTGTAAAGATGAGTGTAGTTGAGCACCTGGGGTTAGTCAGCCAGAAAAGTTACAGCATGTAAAAGTGAAAAAATTCTAATTAAATAAACCCATTGTTTCAGGGCAGCTACATTAGCCTTAAAGCCTGCCTTGCTGGGGTCTGGATTGGATTAATTATTCAATATTTTCTCTGCCCTTTATTAGGTTTTATTAAAGTGCAAGTCTGGCTAGATAATTTTTGTGAATGGAAGAGAACTTCTTCCAGATGCTGCCCATTATGGGACCTTTCCTTGGCAACATGGGGCAGGGTCTTCCCAGCAAACACTGTTGGGCTCAGGAAGCTTCCCCACCTCGCTGGGGCAGCCTGACTGAACCATCCTCTCTCCTCTCCAAGCCAGCAAGGAAGGAGGAAGGCTGGCATCAGCTTTGGTGAGGCAGCCAGAGCAGACTCACTGTGTATTCCTCTGCAGTCTTGTTCCTATCTGTGAAGTGGAAATAACAACTGATATTAATTTTATTATTAATCACATGGTTTGGGGTGGCTCCCTGTCTTCTGTAAATTTGCTGCATCCCTTCTTGAGATGGGGGCTTCTGAAGGCAGAGGAGGAGATTAAGAGCTCTCAAAGGTTGCAGCCACCAGAGATGGTGAAAACAAGAACTGAAAACTCTCAGATATGAGGAGAGCTGTATCCCAAGGGATTGCTGTAGTAAGGTTAAGCAGAGAGCTCAAGCAACTGGAAGAGTCTGGATGTTCGTTTTACTTTGGCCATCTGTTTCCAGTCTTGTACCGAGAGATGAATCCTAAGTCTTGCAAGAGAAATCTTTTCCTTGTTTTACTATAAAATTTGCCTGCTTTTAGCAAAAATCAGGAATTAAGGGTGCACCATCTACGTGAAGGCTAATCTACATGCAGAGGTAAGTGTAGGCAATTCCAAGGGATCAGCATGTGGGGACATGTGTACTGACTCCCCGGCTAAGCTGAATGCATCCTACTCTGCTGCGTGGAGGCAGTGTGATTGGTTGTCGGGCTGCTTCCGTCCAGCCGCACAAATTGGTGCTTATCTTCTGAGGACCAGACAGCAGAGATAGCTCGCTCCAGGCAGTTGCTTCTCCTGTGAGATGAGGAGCAAGTGGTGTCCTCCATCTTCAGATGACAGACAGATTCTGAAAACTAAACAGGAGATCTTTAGCCGTGATCACTTAAAGGATCTGAGGCACTGGGATGTTACAGAGAAATCAGGGGAGTCCAAGGAGTATCACAAATAAATGAAGAAACAGTAAATAGCTGCCATCCTTCCTCCAGAGCAAGGTAGTAAATGACATGGGTTATGGGGTTCCCACCCTGCACTGTGCAGAGAAGGATGTAGAAGGGACGGTAGGAGGGGGCCTGCAGTGGCTCCTGGAGCACCCATTCCATGGGCTCTGCTGCAGTCCACTGACTGGGGCCTCCCCACGTGCATTGTGGTGCACCCAGAGGCAACTCCACACCTGCGAAGCCCATGGTGGTCCATGAGGAATGTGGAGGGCTGGCTGATCTTTAGATCCAAGAAACCTGGGAGGCCTTGGCCCAGGCTACAGGAAGCTCACACAGATTTCATTTCAGCTGCCTTCTCAAAACTGAACGGGTTCCTAACCTTACTGCTGGTTCTAGCACGCGTTGCAGGGTGCATTTCCCCACCAAACAATGTCTTGTTCAAAGCCTATTTAATCAGCAGGAAATGATTTTAATTTCCTATCACTGTAAAATATGTTTTTACACAAGGTTGCAGGGGAATAATGTTCTTTAAACAAGAGGCACTTTGTAATAATGTACCTTTGTGTTGATGCCGCTCTGTAATTAAAAGTAGTTTGGAAGAACTCACTGCTGTTTTCAGGGCTTTGGCAGGGAGTGTGGGAGAGACAAGATAACTATTATGAGAAGTGCGATAGCTCTTCTGTGAGGATTTTTGATAAGACTGAACTCTGCCTCAGTGCTGCTGTGTGAGCTCAGCTGTGCTGTGTGCTCTTCCAGGTAAAAGTGCTGAACATCGCTCTTTCTTTTTCTTTTAGGGAAGAAACTTGGTTATACATTTAACAACAGGAATTTCCACAATGTTTCCCTTGGACAAGGTCAAGAGGTGGTTGCTGAACAAGCTCTAGATCTGGCTGCAAAGGAGGGTCACTGGGTCATACTCCAGGTACAGTGTCTTTGGAAAGATGCCTGCTGTTCTCCCAGGTTACCTGATGCTGTTCATCTTGGCCAGGGCAGTCTGCCATTGTTATCTGGTGGGAATTGGGACAAGATGTCATCTGTGTGTCCAAAGTAGCCGCCATCTAACTACTGGGCATTGTCATTTGGCTTTTCTTTTTTTGCTCTTTTGAGCCTTCTGTAGGGTCTGTGGCTGTAGAGAGTCCTCTGAAGGAATATTGTGCTACACTTTCCTGTACTTTTATTTGCTTAATGAATAAAGAGCTTTGTTCTTAAGAGCAGATAGACTAATTCTCTTACTACCACTCAAAACTTTCCATGTGTTTAAATGAGCCTTGAGAACACGCACCCACTGTAGGAAAGGCAGAGGCTATCTGCAGTAGTGCCAGTTCCTTTATGCATACCAAACCAGGTAAATGTTTGAAATTCTTATCACAACTTGGCAAAATGTTTCAGAGCCTTTTAGGGTGCAAAGGGAACACTGAACTTTTCAAGTGCTCTCTGGAGTCACTTATTCAGTGAGTGCTGGGGTTTTGCAGTCAGTGATGGCAGCTCTCGTTGCAGGTATTGGGAACCCCCTCTGATTTCCTTGATGTGTATTTTATAAATATTTATTATCCTTGAATTGTTTGATAGAATTAGATTAAGACAAAGCTTTGAGTCCCGATCTGACCCTATATGCCTGATTTTGGTTTTAAATTAAATACCATTGATATTTTGAACTTAATTTTTGCTACTGTCTAAGGTAGACAATGCTGAAATTTTCAAGAGGTTTTATTACAGATTACTGGAATACTGGCATCTGCCTTTGAGATGGTGAAAGAGAAAATATGCAGCTTTTTGAGACATTCCTTTCAGTAATGCAAGGGTTCTTCTTTTCTGCAATGGTGATTAGATCCTGTAAAGGACCTGTTAGCAATGTCAGCCTCCATGTCTGTTGCTTCAGTGCTAGCAGATGAGTACTGTGGGCCTGGAGTATTTTTATTTCATCCATTCACATCTTCTCTGGTGGTCAGAGCAATCAGTAAAAGGTCTCAGCAGACACTGAAGATTAAATCAGAAAAGCTGCAGAAATTAGATTTATATGAAAGTTGATTTTGATGGTTGGGCTAACTGGTTTTCCAGCAACACCTGCCAAGTGTGACTATCTCGGGTGGCAAAGAGCAGACCGGTTCTCTCCCCCATGACCTTAGAGAGGAGCTTAATTCAGCTGGCTGCAGGTAGGTTTTGATGCAAACTGCATGGGGCAAACTCAGTGGTCAGAGCAGTGGCCTGGTGCCAGTGTTGGGTCTCTTCAGGGACAGTCAGTCATCTGGGATTTTCTCTGGTGTAGTCACAAAACTGATAAAATTTTGTACGTGTAAATATTTAACCTCTGTGTTGTGCTTGGTTTGGAATAAAGTAACATACTCAAGCCTGATTCAACACAAGAGATCAGAACTCTTTCATCCTTAGTTTTTAGTCATAGACCTGCTGAGCAATCCAGGCAGAGAGGGCCCCATTGGGACCTGCAGTTATTCCTTGATGGCACTTTTCTCTTGGAACAGACTTGGAAATGTCCAGCAGGTGTTTGAGGCAGGCAGTACCATTTCTGTGTTTGGTGTCTCAGGCACGTGGAGTGACAACAAAGCAATGGAGCTTAATTGTCACCCAGATTGGCCAAGCTCCAGCACCTGCCTCTGTATCTCATGTTGTGTTTCCATCTCCTTCCAAGAGCTGGAGCTTCATGTAAAATGAGGAAGAGAGAAAGCAGCCTGAGGGGCTGGCTAGACATGGGTCCCCTACATTGACAGACAAGACTCCCCTAGTCAAACAAACTATTTTATGGTCATCAGACATCTACCTGAAATGAAATCACCTTCTAGACAAGCTATTGTTTACAAGGTTCAGCAAACCATTTTCACAAGACCTCTCCAGAGAGGTAAAATCAGTATCCAGACTCACCACAGCACGAGTCAGTGGATAAGAGTCCCAGTCCCACAAAGGATTCTCTTGTCTTTTCAGTCATAGGTGGATCATAGGAAATATTTGCCATATGGTAGCTTCTGTGGCAAGATCTTTTCAGCAAGGCTTTTGATGATAAATACCTTGCAAACAGTTTCAGGAGTGTTTGTAGATGAGTTGAACAGGCTCTAGAATGTCACAGACAACTCAGTTTACAGTGTCTCAGGATGTGTGGATTGTTGCATTAATAATAAAAGAGAGGACAGAGCAGATCTCAAGAGGCAGTCAGGGTACTTTTACCCAGGTCAATTAAACTCATTGTTTGGAGGCTGTATCCCACCTACAGGACAGTTATACTCAGGCTTCACATTTGCTTTTGAGCAGTGAAAAAGCAACCCTTAGCTTCACTTCTGTATTTTGCTATTCATCTTCCATCCACTAAATTTTCTGTCTGATATGAACTCATACACATGTTCTCCAAGACAAATCCTTGATATGATCACCTAGGTGGCTTTTATGCTTCTAGTTCATTACTGGTCCTTGACTGGAATCAGAAGTAATGATAGTCAAATATGCTGAGCAATAGTGAGTTGGGGAATTAGGTTTGTGGGAATTGATTGTTAAAGAGATATTGAAACAGTTGGGAAGTCCTTATCAGATTACAGGAACAGGATCACTGTTGTGTTGGGAAGGGCTGCTGTCCTGGGACCAATTACTTCTCAATTGTATTGACCAGCCAGTGTTGCCTTCTGACATCGTAGGAGGCAAACTAAACAAAACAATCTATGTCTCCCCTGGAAACTTGAAAGTTTTTCAACTCACTCTGAAAATGTAGATTTTAACGAATGACTAATTTTATATGAGAGAACAGCAAAAACCCACCCAATCATTCATTCCCATGGAAAGAAAAATCACTCTAACACTGGCAGAGCCTGCCCAGTGCAGCTTCTTGCTCCTCTAGCATCGGTGTTGTACCTGTCCTGTAGCTTCAGCTTTGCTGAGCTCCTACCCCTTGCCATCACAGTACCCACACTTGTACTATTTGATGACAAAGATGATGAGGGAATGAAGTCCAGAGATAACATTGTTCTCTACAGATGGTCCAACTGCAAAATAAGAGCTCCTATGGCAAAAGTGCAGTTGTCTGAAGGAGAACTTGGTACTTGAGGCCTGCAGGGACAAACAGCAACACAAGCCCAGCAGCTGCTCTTTTCTAAGCTGTTGGTATAGAAGATGTGAGGCTGAGCTTTGAGCTCCACAAAAATCTATTTGATGTCAGATTCAGTCTCTGGGTCTCCTTAGAAACAGTTCATAGGTTTGAGGGGGGTTTAACTCAGATTTTTCTGGCTGTAATAAGGGCACGGATCTGATACTTTCACTTTAGGTGGGTGCACCATCTAACCACTTGGCATTTATCTTCCGATATCATCTGTGAACGTAGTTTGAAGTGTTAGTAACAACTGGTGGGAAAGGGGTCTGCTGCAGAGATAGGGCAACAATGAAACATCATCTTGAAAGACTGAAGAAAGATTTACATAGATTTAGATTTTTATATCATTACAAAATCACATTTTTCTCAAGACCCTTTTTGTTGCCTTTTAGGTAAGCCCTTTTTGTAACGGTGTTGTCTACAGTCTGTAGTAGAAGATTTAAGTAAAAGGCTGCACAAACGGGGGTAGCTGTAATGCAGTTTACAGAGCTTACAGTCAAATCAAGCTTACTCTTTTGGTGACACTCAGCACATGTTATCTGATAGATCTGACCATAGGGCCTGTGAAGCTGATATACCATACCTGGTTAGCACATGGACTGATCATTACAAGATAGAAATAGCAGGAAAAGTGGCTGCTGAAGCTGCAAGAGCAGTCTGTATTCAGACAGGGGGGCAGCAGTCATGTCTGTAGCAACAGTATGGGAGGCTGAGGCGTGCGAGGGAGCCTGAGGAAGGTGTATGGCTGCTGACTGACCCCACTCCTGAAAGTGTTTAAGTCCCATGAATGGCAGTCAGGTGCACAAAATGTCTCCAGGAATCACAGTTCCCACATGACCAATTTCTCTCTTCTGCACCAGCCAGTGTTGTATTTTGGTGCTTTTTCATTTTTATTTTTTGAATCTTTATTTTTGCCTTCATTAATTTCCACTTCTTAGCAAAAGGGGTTTGGGTTTTTTTTTTGTGGAGAAACCAGCTGCAAATATCAGTGCAGAGTGTTTGACTATTCCAGAATGTCTTAAAGAGAAGAAAAAGGAAACAGAAAAAAAAAAAAAAAAAAAAAAAAAAAAGGAAGTTACAAAAGCCAGTCCTTGGCATGTAGGTTTCAGCTTTGACAAATTGACATCTGCCTAAGGAAAGATGTGCCAGAAACATCTTGGCCAGCTTTATTGTGCTCTACATGGGCCATAGCTCTCTGCTGGTCCCCAGCAGGCAACAGCCTGTTCCAATGGTCTTCATTTCCATGAGAAAGAAATTGAGACAAAGAAAAGAACCAGAAGTTTCTTTTATAGCAGGTTTTGTCAAATAAGCAATCCTGCTGCTTTGGCACTATGAAAATCCACAAAAAACATCAGAAAAAATGCAAATAGAAATAAATACACATATCCCCCATCACCTTAATGTTTCTCTTAGGTTAGAAGAAAAATTTTAATAGTTTTTGTATTCTCATTGATAAAGTTGGAAGAAATGCAGATTCTGTCAAGTCACAAGCTGTGGAATACCCTGGTCATTAAATCAGCAAACAGATTTCCTTTTTAAGAGTTTTCAAATGCTATATATTCCTTTTTCCCTGAGCAAACAAACTTTCTTTCTTTTTTTTTTTTTTTTCCAAGATGTGAGATGGAGTTACATTTGAGTATTTGGCTGATGGAAAGCAACTTGTTTCACAGAGACTTGTGGTATCGCATTTGGAAGAGAACAACCATCTCTGGCAGGGAATGAAAAGCACTTCCTGACCTGTAGGTTCACCCGGGCACTTTTCTGAGAGGCGGATGGGCAGAGCACAGCATTGGGGTCCTCACAAGGAGCACCTCCAGCAGTTGAAGTGTAGAAATCTGGAGGTCCTGGGCATTGCACAAAAGGAACATCCAAGCAGAAGAAAATTTGGCAGTTGGATCGAGCATTTATTTAAAACCTGCTCTCTCTCCTGGGTTCCTCAGAAATATATAAGGGGTGCCCAGCAGCTGCAGCAGTATGTCCCCCGATAGCAACTTGATCTGTGCGGATCCCAACTCAGTCAAGTGCCGTGTGAAGCCAGCATGTCAGTGCAGCAGCAAAGCCCAGCGAGGCTCTGCAGGTGGACAGCCGTCACCTCTCGGGCCTTCTGTTCGTTCCTCTGTGTTGCCTACCTCCCCAGCTGTCTCTTTGGGGATGGATTGGGTGAGAAGTTGTCTGAACTAGGGCGTTATCCTTCAGCAGGATGGCAGGAGAACACAGAGCTGTAGGAGCTTGGTGTTGCACACAAATTTCCATGCAGACATCACCTTCCTCTCCATAGCCTTCTGTTCACTTTGAAAGGGTAGCGTTCAATTTTGAAGTGGAGACAGAACTAATTGCTAGTTTGGTACTCGTGGCAAGTTCTGTAGCCTTGGAGGTAGGAAGCAGCAGGGTACTACAGCTGGGAGATGGTCTGAGGGTGCAGCAGGGCTCTGCCCTCTGCAGCCAACATTGGATGGAAGCTTCCTATGATGAAGATCTTTCCACCTTGTGTGAAAACCCACACACATAGTTGAATAATCTCTCACCTCCCATTGTGCAGCTGTGCTGGAAGATGAATCCTGCTGCCAGCAGGCTCAGCAGACAGGGCCGTGCTATTCCAGTAACAGCATTTTCCCAGGTTGCTCATTGTGATTCCCTGGTCTCTTCCTGGAATATTTTGGCTGTGACAGTCTTGGTGCTGGCTCTCTTCCAAGGTTGAAAGACATCCTGTACTTGAGGGCTGGCTGTTTGAAACACCCACACAATCAAACTTTTCTCAAAACCAAGATTTATTAAAAACAGGAGGAAAATCAGATCAAAGTGCATGATGTGCTCAACTCGGAAGGCCAGATAATCTGTATCCCAGAATATTAAAACTCTGCTAGAAGAACCTGCAAGTGTTGTGATGAATCTGTCAAATCAGAAGGTGCCGTCTGACTAGCAATTAACAGATTCTTTAACATCTGTATTTAAAAGAGTGGGAAATCATTGGAGCAAATGAATTAGCCTGAACTCAACAGTATGCAAAATTTCCAAACAAACTCGGAGGACAATATAAGTAAAGAATTGAGGGTAAATGTATCAAATGGAATAAGAATTTGGTAAAGATGGATCAGGTCTATTTGATACTTTGCGCTGTGAAGGTAACTGCATTTTTAGAGGAAGTACAGCAGCTCTAGTTGACATGGACTGTAGTAGAGCTGCAGAGATGGTGCCACACAGGAATGTGTTAGGGAATCTGCAGAAGTTGAGTGTTTCTAGCAGAACTCAGCAAGTTTGCCGATAAGGTAAAAGTGTTGAGAAGTGTTTGATAGACTAGATGTGTATCCTGCCATTCAGAGGGATACGGACAGGCTGGAGAATTGGGCTGTCAGGAGCTTCATGATATCAACTAAAAAGAGAAGTCAAGTCCTGCACCTGAGGAAGAATAACCCAGTGTACTCTCAGGACCAGCTGCCTGGAAAGCAGCCTTGCAGGGAAAGGACTTGACAGTCTCAGTGCACAACAAGCTGAACATGAGCCAGCAGTGTGTCCTTGCAGCAAAGGAGGTCACCAGTGTCCTGAGCTGCATTAGGAAGAACATTGCTGACAGGTCAGGGAGGTGATCCTTCACTCTGCTCAGTCATGGTGAGACCCATCTAACATGCCAGGTCCAGTGCTAGGGATCGCTCAGCCTCAGTAAGAGACATTATCTGTGGAGATCTTATTGATCATCAACACTTTATGGTAGGGAGTAAAGACTAGACTCTTATCGGTGGTACCTAGTGACAGGACAAGGGGCAATGAGAACAACTTCAAGTACAGGAAATTCCATTTAAACGTAAGTACAATCTTTCTTACTGTGTGGGTGGTCAAACACCAGAAGTTTCCCAGATTGTTTGTGGAGTCTCCATCCTTGGAGATATCCAAAACTCAGCTGAACATGGTCCTAGGCAACCTGCTCTGCTCATCCTGCTTTGAGCAGAGGGTTAGGACTAGATGATCCCCAGACATGTCTTCAACCTCAGTGATTCTGTGATCTCTGGTTTCCCACTTCCAAGTTAGCCATGAATATGGTTTCTCTGGTACTTGTAGTCTCCCTTGTGTAGGGAGGAAAGAGCTTTGCACATCAGGGAACACTAAGCTATGCGCTAGCATAAACTGTGTCTGCTTGGTTTCCCTCTCTGGGTCTACTTGAAAGTTTTTTTCTAAGACAGTAACCATAACAATCACCAAATGATGTTTATCAGCCTAATGGCAAATAAACAGTGAAATTTGTTTGCATATTTACAGACTCACATCTGAATGAACTGATGCAGGGAAAAGTTCAGACATTAAGTATTCCCAATTTAATTGTAGTCTTCATTCATTAGCCAAAATGTCACTTCCCTTTCTTTGTGATCAACTTAATTTAATTCCTGAGCATCTTTCCATTTTCATACGTTGTTGCTTCACTGAGTCAGGTTCATGTACTAAATTGAATAACAGTGAGCTCCTAGAGCAAAATTTTATGAGATTCAGAGATTGGCAGAGCCCTTCTTACTGCATCATAAATATAATGGAGCCTTTTTTCTGTGCACTTCACAACTAGTCCTAGCTACAAGCAAAAGGGATATATTGTCCTGTACAAGATACATTGTCCATTCAAGGCACACATAAGCATTTGGTACTAAACCTCTGCTTCAGTAAGGAAGAGACTAATTTTCCTTCCAACCACAGCATCTCTTTATTCCTAGATATATATAAAAGGAGAAATACCCATTCTACCTCCATTTCTCCTTCATGATTTTTGGACAAATACTCTGATGGAGAATGGTATTGGATTTCAGACAGCTGCTTTCATTTCTGCCTCATGTCATAACTACCATTCTCAAGTTTTTCCAATTGCAAATACACTTATGGACCAGCAACCAATCCAAATATTGATGTGGGATGGAATTAAGATTCTGTTGAGTTTTCAATACCTTTGTAACTACTGCCGTCCCAGTTTTGTTTTGCAACTGCTCTGGAAACCTTTGTCTCAGATATATCTTGAGTTAAAACACAAATGTAGTGGAGTCCTCCTGAAAATAAAGTTTATTTTCCTCCATTTCTTGAGATTAATTAAGCAATTGTCCTTCGCTGTGTATTTCACTTGCTCATCACTACCTATCTTTACAGTTTTATATCTTATGAAGTGAAATTTGGTAAGTTCCAACATTGTCATTAAAACTTTAGGGAGTTCAGGTCAGTCCAGATTTTCAATAATTCATGCTAGTTTTCTCTCTGGCCTTGCAAATCCCAGCAGTTTCCCATACCATTAATGGCTGCATTTGGACTCTCAAGTCTCAACTCTGGACTGTGGGGCTTAAGCAAGGAAAGAAGCACTGGACTGGTTGGAGAAGAGAGGAAAACAAACTCAAATGACTTCCTAAGCCTTAAATTGTGTCAGATTCTGTATAAATACAATTGGATCCACATGATACTTGTTTTTCTATTGTCATATTTGATCAAAAGAAAGAAGAGGCCAAAGGTAGGCTCAAACTAGCAATTGCCATTTCAGAAATGGTTTCAGCGCTCCTCTTCAGAAGAGGCAATATCCTGCCATTGTCTCTCCCCTGAATGTCCTCTCCTGTCTGACAATGGACTGCTGCATCCAGCTGACCTTCTGTTTCTCCTTGGTCCTACCAGCCTCTCATTAGACCCCCCCCATCATGCTCTATTCACTCATTCAGTCCCCATTTACTCTCTTGTATTTATCTTTGTACCTGGATTTTTCCTTCCTCTCTGCCATCATCCTGAGGCGGTGTCCGTACTTGTCAGTTAAACAGTGCCAGGAGACATTCGTGGGGCTGGACCTCAGCTGTCTGTCCCATCTCACTGTCAGCACAGGTTCTGCTCCTGCTGTTGGATAAAGAGGTCTGGCTCTCTCCTTGACAGTTTGGGAGTGAAGATAGACCAAGTATCATTCCCAATAGACATCTCATATCACCAGTCATGTTTTGGAGCATCAAACAGGTCAATAGACTAGCAAGGGGTAATTGTGAACAAATTAGCCCAGGAATACTCTTAGGCACATTTCATTTACTATCATCAACATTAAGCCATGTCTGTGCTAAAAGAACATGCAAAATATATTGCACTTCTTTCCAAAAGTATTAAAAACAATCAGATGCTTGCTGATATCCTGGAAGTGCTGTGGAGGTTTCAGGGCAGCCCTCTTTGGGTTTTGTTGTCTTTTCCCTTTCTCCACTTCCATCTGCCTTCTGTGTACATTGACAAGTGAAAGGGTCATGGAACAGCCTATTTTTGTTGAGTTTCTAACAAAAAGTTTAGGTTCTCATTTGGAGGAGGGACTGTGGCAGGTGAGGATATACAAATCCTAAGAGCAGTGAGGTTGCTACAGCACAGCTTTAGTATGGGGCCAGTGGTGGCCCAGACAAGATCCTGAGTACTAATAGAGATGTAAAGCCTCCTCTGATGCTGGTACTGAATTGACTCAAAATTCCCAATATCTATATAGCTAGACCAGTGCTGCTTCTGTGCCTGTGTTGGTGAAATCACACTGCAAATTGTGGAGGAGACGCATACACAAACAGAGGATAGGAATAGATGCGTAGTTTTTAGTGCACCAAAAGGCAGAGTGGTCCCATCATATTCGTAATTGCTTACTGACTACGGTTGTGAGCAGAGAAGTGACACTTTATGTAGATGTACTTAGCTTGGCCCAGCTCAAGTAAGAGGATGGGAAAATTCACAGGGCCCAGCAACACAGGAGGAACAGACAGTGCGTTCAGAGGTGAGGCTCAATTAATTAATTGCACTTGCTCTTATGCGCTGTAATCCTCCTCCCTGACCATGTGTGGAGAGGCTCACTGGGGGTTAAGGGCTTCCGGGAGGGCTCAGATAGTGCTGACTCCAAGGATCAAAAGTATTCTTCCTTGTCAAGTGTGACCATGGAGTGAGGTCTGAAAAAACCTCAGGGTGCTACTGCTGAAATCCAAGCACTGCACGTAAGTGAGAATGTGATGCAGCCCTCATTGCCTGCCAAGTGGGGCACCTTTGGTAAATGGACTGTAGCAATTCCTCCGTTAGGGGAAAGCACGTGCCTGAGACAGGGTAAAACTTCTCTGGTACTCCCAGAGCTCTGAGGCTGCCTCTCTCCACATGAAACAACAGCAAGCTTGTTGCCCAGAAATAGCTTGGGCTCCTAGGTGTGTGAGCAGGTGTTGGTGGTAGGGCCTGTGCTCACCATTTTGGTCTCTGGGTCCTGTAGTCCTGATTCCCATCACCACAGGGCTGCCTGTGGAAGGTTAGAGCTATGCTCCAGTACATGTGGCATCTGCTCACACGGGGAAACCTCACACTACCATTGACAGGAAGCTTGACTAAGGGAAGGGACTCTCTGCAGTGCCCCCTCCCTGTCCTTTCTTATACCCCAACACAGTGCAATGAGTGTTGGGCTGTCTCTGGACTGTAAAGACTAGATTTCAGATTTACTGCAAAAACAGTAACTATTTTCTGAGAGCATCTCACAAGAGAATGAGACTTTGTAAAAACAGCTAGTTCTTATTGCTCTGGGAGATTATTTGTGATAAGACATGAAGAAGAGACCCACTTTCAGAAACGTGAAGGATCTCCAGTCGCTATCAGCAAAGGGAGTGCATTGAGGAGTGTGTGCTGGTTTATATATATGTGGTGCTATTTCTGATGGTTACCATAGCAACACTTGCGTCCTGTGATATATGTTCTGCCTTGTGAAGTACAAACACAGTGGGGTGCTGGGAAGTGACTTCCCAAAGAAAAGCCTCTGGTGTTCCCATGTTCCTGCACATGCACCCTAGCCCAGCTCTTGCCCCTCATCCTCCAGTTCCCGCTCTCAGTCACCTACACTTCGTAACACAAAGCAGGGAAATAACACAGGGCAAGCTACTATGGTAATGGTCGGTGTGCATAGGCAGATGTTTCAGATTTCTTTTTCATCTTCTTTTTAGCAGGATTTGGCCCCCACCCTTCATTCATAAAGCTAGGTAATGAATTTGAGACCATTGCCTATCTCTGCCTACAGCACAGACCTAGATGTTGAGCTGTGAAAAACCAGAGTTGTTAGTGAGTTCTCTTTTACCCTTGCACAACAGCTCTTTCACAAACTTCAAAATCTGGCTAAGAAAAAAATGTAATAAAGCAATGAATTACTTTCCCATGTCCTGGGTAAATGTGTCTTCAGAGAGTCTTATGGAAAGAGGATGACATAAAACTGGTGCAGTGTAAACTGTACAGTGTGGCTTAGGGAGATGGTATTGGGAGTGCATAAAGCCCTGAGCCAAGGGAAAGTGCACAAACTAGATTATCCCTCTTTCTCCTGAATAAGATCTAGAGGTAACCCATGAAATCAGTAGGTTTCAAAACAAGCAAAAGGAGGCGGTTCTTCAATCAACATGTAGCTCAGCTGTGATTGGTGTTAATGCAGCATTGTCTGTGTTATGTTGTTATTGGTAATTGACATATCATTCAGTTATGACTGCATAAGTTGTTATTATTCGTGTTCTGTCAAGGTGTCTTACCTGACTGCTGAGAATTAATTTGCAAAGTTTCCTTCAAACATGTGAATCCCCTCCACAGCATCTCTATTTTTTGCAGACATATTCATTTGATCAAGTCATGAATTCTTAGTACCAACCCATGTTTCCCTGCATATATTCCTCTTTTACATCCCTTCTATCACAAAAGGATAGTATATAAATACACTCAATTATCATTAAGTTAGAAATATTCCCTAAGTCAGCTGTTAGAAGGCAGTGATACTGACAAATAACAATCATTGGTGTCATGTCAACACGAGTGAAAGCAATTATTTTTCAGCCATTTAACATCACAAAATCAGATGTAGGAAGAAACTACCAATTAAAGATGAAAATACTTAAGGTCAGGTGTGTGGTCTATGATTAAACTGATACTTAATGCACAATTTTTCTTTTGGTATTTTGTTGAACTCTTTCCCTATATTGCTAAAAAAAAATGCCATTTGAAACTGGTTACAGGTTTCAGTCCACTCCTACTTTATTACTGGGATTGTGTTTTTAGAGTGAGTTGGTTTCCTGGACTCTGGGGATTAGGTCATCTCTTGAAATCCTAAATGCATCAGTCAAGCACTGGTGCATCAGCAGTCAGATGTAATTGGATTTTTTCTGCTTCTCTTCACATGCTCATGGTTTACGACAAAGCAACACTTTCCCAGACATGATTCCTGTGCTCAGGCAAAGGATTCCTTTGCTCTCCTCCTTGCCTCCCCCCACCCCTCAACTCCATTTCATCCATGTAACATGAGCACAGCCCTAAATCCTTTCAGGGAAGAAGACTGAATTTATGCTGTTCTAAATAAGAAATGTTCCCAGACATGTGAATCAGATTTGGAGCAACAGGACTGGAGGGTGCAAGGTGTCCATGACTTCCCCAAACAATAATTCTCTTGACTCATGTTTCTGAAGCAGCTGCCATCTCAGAGAAGGAGTCTTGACATCTGGCAGGAGTCATCTAACAATTTATTTGACTTAGAGCATCAAGACAGTCCCATAAGATCTTGTGCAGAAGAGGGCAATATTGAAGTTACCAAGCAGCAGAGAATGTGGTATTTACATCTAAAACACAGAGGTCTTGGGCAAGGAGACAGAAGCACAGGAGTTTTTCCTGAGTTCTGGGTACACTTTGTACACAGCCCCATAGAGGGCGAGAAAATGGAAATATTTAAGTGTGCATTCTTGAAATATGTCAGCCTTGAAAACTCAGTTGCACACTTACTGTGTTATTTTCTGATACTTCTGAAGCCAGTGAGAGTAATGTATCTCCCATATTATTAAAAGCCTTCTGAAAGCACCACTCATACCCTTTAACTTCAGGTGCCTGCAATAGAAACAACTCCATCTGACCCAGTCCCACAGCCCTCTTTTCCAGGCCAGGGGGAGGGCTGGACACTTTCACCAGAGTGATCCGTTGTATGTACTGCACACATCTGCTCTAGGATAAGGTGACCTGCCTTCTCCGTGACTCTCCAGTGGGGTGAATAATTCAGCTGCAGACCTCTGTGCTCAAACATATGCATATCCAGTACCCTTGAAAAACTGGTAGAGATCCAGAAGCATAAAGGCATTGTGAAGGCAACTTGTACTGAAATTGTGCTTGTACAACCAAGAACAGACTATAGCTCTTGCTTTGTGACAATTGAGAGAGGAGTTACTCTCTGAAGGAGTTAAGCTTCCCTGCTAGTCCAGCTGCTTGTAGAGGCTGGATGACATTACTTACAGAGCCAAGACTCAGATCTGCTTGCATTGCTGTCACTGTTAGGAATCTAGAAGTCAGCCTTCACTATGATAACTACGTACATAAATAGGGCAAAACCCAGTATAGTTGAGATACCAAATGTAAACATACTGGTCCTTGCCAGGATTCCTCTACAAAAGTGAGAGGTGACACTGATTTTTGCACCCAGAACTTGTCAAGGACATGACAGTGTGTCAGATCAGTCACTGATGTGCAAAGAGGGCTGTTTCTGGATGTGACTGAGGTTTTAGTCTCTTCTCTCCTGAGGCACCTCAGCTTCTCTGGAGAGATGTATCACCATCTGGTCCTCCCTGTCTCCTGGTCCATCTCTGAGTGCTGACCCATCCCTCCAGCATTTGCAAGTACTGCTGATGGTCTGTGGCAGCAGGCAGTGCTCTGTCCCAACCCATGCCCAGAGGACCTCAGCTTTTCCTTTTCTGCAACTGTTCATCCTCTTCTCTAGTCCTGGCTCGAATCTCTCCGTAAGCAGCTCATGAGAGGCACCTGAAACCCCCAACAGAAAACTCAGAAGAGGGTTTCTGTGTTCTCATGAGGGAGCTTGTGTTCCTACATGACGTCAGTCTGTGAAAGCACCCTCCTGGAGCAGACCAAAGCGCTGCCAGCCCAGTTCCCTGCCTGTGAGAAGGCACATCCAGAATCTGAGGGAAAGGGCGTATAAACACTGCAAGTGTGCAGTGATGTTTCTCTCCATGGGTCTAAGCTCAGCTTCACTCTGTGATTCTCTCAACTTCCACAAAAATCTGCGACAACACATTCAGTTTAGTTACGTGTCATATGAAAATGTACTTCCACTTACTCTTTTTAAACTTGCAGTCTGCTCTGTTCATCTTTCCATTCTTGTTCTTGCTCTTCACTCACCTCCTCCTCCTCCTCAATCTCCTCTCTCTCCAAATTGGTGGGTCAGTATCAATTTGGTGTCTCCTTGTGTGGAAGCTGTATCCTTTGGGTATAGAGAAGTGGGAACTGGCTGTAGTTTCCAAGATGAAGGCCCGCCATGGATTAATGGAGTGGCATGGTAACGTTTGCAGTTTCATTCTCTGTGCCTCTGCTGATGTTTGATTGTTTTCACACTGTTGAGCGTTGAACTGTTATTTGCAGGAAATAACCATAAGGACTCCAAGATCTCTTCCCACAGTGGCAATAGCTAATTCTGAACCCATCATTGTTTGTATCTATAGCTAGGGTTGTTTTTCTGTGTGCATTACTTTGCATCTATCAACACTGAATTTCTTCTGCCATATCATTGCCAGTCACTTAGAATGATGGCATACTTCTGCAGTTTACCACCAGGTTTTATTTTCAGTACTTGAATTTACTTTGTGTTATGACTAACTCTGTCAGCTCACTAATCATTTGCTCTTTCAGTAGTTTTTGAATATGGTAGGCAGATCAAACTCCATCAGTAGTTTTCCACCCCCAGTTTCCTGTGTCTTAACAGGTTGGTAGCCTGTGACACCTTCCCTCTTACCTGCACTAATACTGGTAACTGAAAAGTAAATAGCTGAGTCTGATGAAAATTCAAGCATGGAGATAGAGTGGCCCTGTGGAGGCAACCCCTCCAGTGTCCAGGGTGATGCCTGAAGCCAGTGGGGTGAGCTGCCTGCTAGCGCTCACCTTTCTAGCAACTGCAAAAGGAGATTATGGTGACAAGCTCAGAGTTGGGTATCCCTGTATTAGCTATCTAAAATGGGTCGGACATTTTAGATTCCTGCTTTTCTCTAACTCTGTGTGTTAATTCATGGTTATTAGAGCCCCTGCCAGTTTGCCTAGTGCAGAGTGAGGAGTAATTCAACACTTCCATATCTGAGTTTCTTTGGGGTGGATACCATCTGGTCCTAGTAAATTGTTATTATTAGTTTATAAATTTTTCTGAAAAACTCTTCATCTGCTGTTTCAGTTTAAGAGTCTTTACAATAATTAAGGAATTGGAGCATCTGTCATCTGAGGAGAGGCTGAGAGCACTGGGATTATTTAACCTCAAAAAGCAATGGCTCAGAGGGGTTTATCAGTGTGTTTAAATACCTCATGGCAGGCGGAGAACAGAAGATGGAGCCAGACTTTTTGTAGTGATGTCCAGTGAATGAGCAAGAGACAGTGGCCACAAACCACAGATTTTCCTTAAACATTTTTATTTTTTTATTTTATTTTATTTTATTTTATTTTATTTTATTTTATTTTATTTTATTTTATTTTATTTTATTTTATTTTATTTTATTTTATTTTATTTTATTTTATTTTATTTTATTTTATTTTAATTTTTTACTATGAGGGTGGTTGAACACTGGCACAGGTTGTCCAGACAGGTTGTGGAGGCTTCAGCATTGGAGATATCCAAAAACCCAAATGGACACACTTAACAACCTGCTCTAGCTGTCCATGCTTTGAGCAGAAGGTTTAGATAGATGACCTCGAGAGGTGTCTCCAGTCTTAGCATTTGAGTGATACCACCATGTTAACACAGGCTGTAACAGTGAGACCCTTCTCAAGCTCTGCAGTGAATATTCCTGCAAACGTGAGCTGTTTTGTAGTGCCCTTGCCTTTCTGGGGCACTCCCTGTACATCTTGATCATCTTTTAGTTTTATAGGCTTTCTGCTAGGTTTCTGGAAAAGGCTTTATTATTAGTTTTGATGATTTTCAGAATACAGCTTCTTAAAACATCTTTTGGCCTTACCATGACTGGATTTTGTGCTGTTTTCTGTTTTTCTCGTTTAGACACTATTTCCGCTTTCTGAGCAATGTCATTTTACCTTAATAGTCTCCTTTACTCTGATATTTAACCACAAGAGATCCTTTCTGGTCCTTTTTATAGGTGATGTATATTTATTCTAAGCCTCTAACATGTTTCATTTATGTAATTTCCTTGCCACCTCCAAGCAGTTTATCTTTTTGGTGGCTGCTTTTAATTTAAGTTTAGAAAGTTCCTTGTCCTGTTTTTGGATGGGATAAATCACCTTCCAGAGTGTCTGTAACACAGTCAGCTTGGATTACATATCTAACTTTAAAATAAGGGTAGTTTTAGCCCACAAATCCCTGCTGTGTGTGATGTGCCCCATTCCTAATATTAAAAAAAAATAAAAGCTGTTTTCTTGCCTGGAAACTACAAAACTGTATAGGACTCTAGCTGAAAAACTAAGGCTTGTCTTCATTCATGTCATCACTTCTGCATAATAGTGCTTAATTTTCTGGAAGATATGTCTAATTAGTTGCATGTATAAATAAATATTTATGTTAAAGGTCCTCGTAAATCCACCTGCTTGACTTTTTTTCCCAGTAACTGATATTGAAGGTCCTCACTGTTAAAAGTGAACAAACATTTTCATTTGTGCTTGGCAGATCTGGGGAAACAACTCTACTTCATCAGCCATATATTTCTGTAGTAAGAAGGAGAGTATTGTCGCCAAGAACCCAAACAACCCAACAGTGGCTTGCTTCATTGCTGATGTTTTATTTTGAATTTAAAACTGTACTTGATGTAACTGGATATTTGGGGCTGTGAATTGCACACAGACACTACCGGGACAGGTACCAAATTCTAGAGCATAGCCTGGGTGGGTTCCGTTCATTGGTGTGATGGACTCGGTGCCTACTCAGTGCCGGCGAGACTGATGAAACCTCATCCCCTTTGTCCCTGACAGAACATCCACCTGGTGGCCAAGTGGCTGAGTTCTCTGGAGAAGAAGCTGGAGCAGCACAGTGAGGGCAGCCACCAGGATTTCCGTGTCTTCATTAGTGCAGAGCCAGCACCCTCCTCTGACAGCCACATCATTCCCCAGGGCATTCTGGAGAACTCCATCAAAATCACCAATGAGGCACCAACCGGGATGCATGCGAACCTGCACAAAGCCCTCGACAACTTCAACCAGGTAGGAGAGCAGCAGGGCTCATGCCGGCAACTGGGCAGCGGTTCTGCTGGGAGCTGCTGGAGCCCCAGGTAGAGTGTGATATTTGTGGGCATTGCTGCTCCCAGGCAGCAAATGTGTGAGTCCCTTTGCATCGTGTCATCTCTGGATCCAACAACCCCCTCCTCTCTTCTCCAGGAGCTGAGCACAGATCTCTTTCCAAGCACTGATTTTCCCAAGAGAGGACTCAATCCCAAATGGCCTTTTTCTTGCAGCAGGTCACAGGATACCAGACTTCTGTCTGGTTTAATAATTTTCTCACCAATGAACTGATTATTTTGTTACAGAATCAAACTTATGAATCCATCATTTGGGAGACTTTTGTCATGTTTCAACTTGATATATGTGTCTGTGTCCCTCCTTTTTGGGCTGATGAGTGACATATTGCATCTAACACCCAACAACATGGAGAGGCAAGCCAGTTAAACCTTGCCTTTCTGCCCTTCTGTTTAACCAGGGTTAGAGGTTCAGAACTGCTGATACAGTCATATCCCACATCACTCTTCAGAACAGCTCAAGGGGACTTGGTGGTGTGTGCCCAATGGCCATTCGGCTCAAAACCTTGCTGACATTGGAACTGTTCCAAATTAGAGCTGAAATCTCCCTGCAGGGAAGACTTGGGTAAAGTAGGCCATCATGAGAACTGCTGGCCCACAGGAAAAATAGCTGATAGTTTGTTGCTTGTTGCTTTTATTTCGTAGTGACCATGTACGCACACTCCTGTTACACCAGGCACCATCCCCACTCTTTGCTGTTGGAACTGCAAATGAGTCTCTTGTACAGGGAACACAAAAGCAAAGCATGTGGAAATGATGGGAAGTATTCTTTTCTTAGTGCCACAGAGGGTATGGATCAATGTTAGAGTCCTTGTAACACAGTGATTTGTGGCCTCACTCAGCAGCTCTGGGCTCTGCAGGGCAGGGGGATGCCAAGAGCCAGCAGCTCCCCAGGGAACAGCCTGTGTGCTGAGGCATGCTGGAGCCTGGTGTAGACTGTTGGAGGCAGCCATGCTTCTGCTGACCCCATTTTCCGCATGACAGAAAAGGCTAAGGGCTAACTGCTCACCTTTATGATGATACCTTTCCCAGAGACACAGACCACTGTGTTCTGCTGCCCTGAATGCTCATCACCTTCATTCACACATCACCGTTACTTTGGCATGCCGAGCTCTCACAGCAAGACCATGACTGTGAAACCTAGAGCCACCAGAATGTTCTGAAGGTGTTTCCATCCCTCGGACATCCTCGGATCACTAGTGCTGAAGTTACTATGGCCTCTCCATTCTGCCAATGACTGTGCTGGGAACACGCAGGGCAAACATTGCAGGATTCCTGTCTTTTCTTTCCATACAGACTTTTGTCATTTGGGACCAGACAAGAGCAACCCCAGCCTGTTGTGGACCTCAAGCACTGGTCCATGAGGCAGAGAAATGGGGGCAGCTCACAATTATTTTTTGCACTTAGATGTTGGTACAGAGGGAATCTCAGGTGCAGGAGATAACATTGCTAAACAGGTGATCTGGAGAAGGACCACATGAGGATTAATGCACGTAGTCAGGGAAGATTATTCCATTTTTATCTACTGTCATTCATTATCTTGAACACCATGAAATGTCCTGGAGAGCAAGGGAGGGAAGAACCTTCACTCCAAGTAACATTTTCATCCCGCTTCTGCTCATTTCAATCAGATAGTAATTAGCATTTTCTAAATTGCAGAGTATTATAAAATGTCTCTTATCAGAAATTCTGGAGCGAGTGGGTGGGGCCCCTTTACACCTCATTTCTCTGCTTTATACAGAATGGGTGTTCAAATTTAGCTTTCAGCTCAAGGCTGCAAAGAAAGCCCATTATTCTGTGTGAGGAATATTCTTCTGCTTTATAGCTGAAGAAAAATACACAACTAAATAGAGAGGCCAAATGAGACTGAGCTGGATTCTTACTCAGTGTTCATTCAGGCAAGCCCCCCTTGAAGTCCAGAGATATTTTCTAACATGAGAAAGGTGCTCAGCACATATTTGAACCAGTTCTTTATCAGGTTGTTGAAAATGAAGGAAGCTTAGAATGCTGTCTAATCAAGGCGAAAAGGGTTTGGGATGTTCTTGATCACCTTACACAGCTAGTAAATGTCTTGCACATTTTAGAGTAATGGATTCTTCCTTTTCAGCATGGACCCTGAGCTCTGTTATGGTCCCCAGCTGATTAGAAGTCTAACATTGTATTTTTTTAAGATAAAGACAATGAAGGGAAGTCACATGGACACCCTTTGTAGTCTTTGTCACATAACAGAGTGGACTTATAGGGGCTGTATCGGGGAAGGAGGATGGAGGGGCTGGTATAACTACTCCCTCCTTACTTACCCACTTGCTCAGCTGTGCAGGTCAGAGCTGTTGTGCCCTGGATATGCTATTCCCAGGGAGTGTTTGCAGAGACGTGAGTGATGGTGCAGGCAAGCCCTTCCCAACATGTTCATCTCTGAGGTCCGGGGAAATCTGTACTGTTGGCCGTGGGAATCCCATCAGGTTCCTGCTATGGGGCAGGGGATCTGCTGATCAGCCACACTGCTCTTGCCAATGCAGAGCAAGGGCCAGAGCTGTGCATGCTTCTGCCTGGCTTCAGGCACAGAAAAGGGGTTCAGCTTCCTTCGTTAGAGCTGAACTTCAGCCTCATGTCGTTCAGACAGCTCCAGCCCTTTATCCCTTTCACTGTTCTGCTTTCGTGTAACATTGATGCTCACGCTGCTTCCCCTTGGTGCCTGCCTGCTGAGGCGTCACTCTCCGCATAAAATCACAGAATCACCTAGGTTGGAAAGGACCTTGAAGATCCTCTAGTCCAACTGTTAACCTAACACTGACAGTTCCCAACTACACCATGTCCTTAAGCACTAAATTGACCCAAATCTTCAACCCCTCCAGGGATGGGGACTCCACCACCTCCCTGGGCAGCCCATTCCAACGCCCAACAGCCCCTTCTGCAAAGAAATCCTTCCTGACATCTAGTCTAAACTTTCCCTGACGCAACTTGGGGCCATTCCCTCTTTGCACCTTTCAGAGATCTTTGGAGTTGGGTTCTCTTTGTTCATTTTCACTGATTAAATGACTCAGGTTCCTGCCCCTCCACCTCCAGTATCATGATTCTGCCAATTCATTTGTGTCACCTGCAAGTTGGGAAAGGAAGCACCCATTGCTTTGCTGGCTTTAAAAGGCTGCATTAGATTTTATTTATTTATTTTTTTTAAACAAGTGTTTGATCTCACCTGCTTGGGTTTTTATCAGTTTCTCACATCCCTGCTTTGGTGTGCTGCACAAGGACGTTCTGACAGCAAATATGCTTCTGCAGCACATGGCTGGGCTGGCTTTGTGCAGAGGGTCACAGCATCAGGAGCACAGCCTTTCTGAGGTAGCTGCCTGCTGCTTCAGCCCTGCAGTTCAAAGGAATGCTGCCCCAAGGAAACCTTTTGTACTCAGGGGCAAGATGGTCTTTAGTTCTTCCAGCAATAGCCCTCTTTGGGAGGAGCCTTGCTTAGGGCTGCGGCCCCAGTCCCTCTGCTGGCATGCTTGCCCTGTGTGGTGCCTCTGTCCGTCTCTCTGGTGGGGGATGCGGGGCACGTGCAGGTGATGGGGCATTGGGCAGGTGCATGTGTCCTTCCATTCTCGGCTGCCAGTATGTGTTCCTGTACAAAGCCACTTTGAGTCAGAAAAGTAAATATTAATTCAATAAATATGCATCAGAACTTAGAAAATTAGTGAATGTGTGTATTATGCAGAAATGAAGTGATGGGGCAAATCCACCCCTGCGCAAAGTCTGGTGTATTCGGGAGGCCCTGAGTTGCTGAGACTGAAGGCAGTGTGGACTTACATGACTTTGCCTTTCTACCTCTATTGCAGGACACCCTGGAGATGTGCACCCGGGAGAATGAGTTCAAGAGCATCCTCTTTGCCCTCTGCTATTTCCATGCCGTGGTGGCAGAAAGGCGCAAGTTTGGCCCCCAAGGCTGGAACCGTTCCTACCCCTTTAACACTGGAGACCTCACTATCTCTGTGAATGTGCTGTATAACTACCTAGAGGCCAGCCCAAAGGTGCGTGAACCAAAGGTGGGCTGGTTGGTGGCTTTTTTTGGTGGCCAGTGATGGACTGGCTTGTCTAGAAACTCCTGGGAAGTCTCCTTAAATGCCATTTCTTTGCTGTCTTTGGTTTGCTAACTTCACAGTCTGGTATACCTTTCTGGTGAGATGGGAAGCTTCAGTGCCACTCCCATCTGTAGCAGCTTGCAGATCATAGCAAATAGTGCCTGTGGTCCTAATTAATTGAAAATATATAGTGGTCTTCCTTTGGTTTAACAGAGTTTAGAATAAATTTGCATTTCAGTGGGAAACTGCACAAAATCTATGCTGTGATCCAGTTTTCCTTGGGCAGGATTTAACTACTGCCTAATGTTTGTTTACACAGAAAACTGAAATAGTGCAGTGGAAGCACTCACTGTGCAGATCAGTGCTTAGTGGTGTAGCCTGGAGCTCAGTGACACAGCTGGTGGAGCTCTGGCTGGCTGAACTTGTTCATGCCCTCCTGGTTCATTCTTCAGGTCCCTTATGATGATTTATGCTACCTCTTTGGTGAGATTATGTACGGAGGTCACATTACAGATGACTGGGACAGGCGGCTTTGCAAAACCTATTTGGAAGAATTTATTAAGCCAGAAATGATGGAGGGAGAACTCCTCCTTGCTCCAGGATTCCCCCTCCCAGGGAACATGGACTATAATGGCTATCATCAGGTAAGCTCTGTGTAAGAAAACATTCTAGCATTATTTATACACATAAATGTAATGTCTTCCATAACTGCCCTATAATCTGTTTTAGAAGGCAGTGAATAGGACTCCAGTGTTTCAGCACACCTCCTGTTACTTCCCATTATGTTGTTTCTGTACATGTTTCAGCATTCCCTTGGATGTACAAAGTCTAATAGTAATTTGCTACATCATCATGGGCTCCTTCTGTTCGTGCATGAATAGATCAACCATATTGGTTCTTGAGACTTGAGTGGGGCTCCTGGAAAATTACATCCACATACTGTTTGCTAAAATGGCCCTTTCAATCTCCTTTTATCATCAGTTTTGATGAGAAACTGAAGGGTCTTGTTGATCTACTTACTGATTTCATCTCTTCTTTGTACACAAATGTAGTAGCAGAGATAGGCATATTAGACTGTTTTTGTTCATAAAACTTAACTACTGGAAGCTGAATTCCCACAAGAGATTTTAGGATATTGATGCTCAAATGTACAGTGGGTAATTGCTAGAGAAGGTCCAGGCCTGAGATATGTAGCCAAGCCAAACTTTAGCAATTACTAAATTTTCACAGCAGGAGTAGAAGCAGTTCTGTAAACAATTGTAGACTTATTTCTCCCATCAGTTCACTGGTGTTTCAGCCACAGGCAGAGCCATATCAGCCTGGGCTTACTTACTTGGATGGCTGATAATTCCAGAGCAGTGAACTTTGCGGGCAAAGTGCCCTGGACTCTGTATCTAACCTGAACCTGAATTTCTCTCTACAGTACATAGACGATACCTTGCCTCCAGAGTCTCCTTATCTGTATGGCCTCCACCCCAATGCTGAGATTGGCTTCCTTACCCAGACCTCAGAGAAGCTCTTCCACATCGTGCTGGAGATGCAGCCCCGGGACACCAGCATGGGCGAAGGAGGAGTGGTGACTAGGGAAGAAACGGTGAGAGTGGTAGAGGAAGGAGCTGTTGAATTTTGGTACCTGTCTCATTCATAAGTAGTCTTGTCTAGCTCAGGTTTGTCTCACGACATTATAATGCATTCTGCCTTTGCTGGGTAGAGACCGAGCGTATAAAATCACTAGCCTCATATTATGCAAAACATCACCATGGTGGGTTGCAATTGGAGTATTGTCAGTAATAGAACAGTTGCTTTTAATTACCCCCTGAACTGCAGTGCCTTCATTATCATCTTGTGAAGATGTTGCAAATAAACCTTCTGTGGCCTCTACTGCCTCTGAGCCATGGGTCCCTGTGCACCGTGCTGTGACTGGCATACCAACGGGCACCCTGAGCACACTGCCAGCGTGCAGCCCACCTGTTACTGTTGCCACCAGGTCCCACCCAGCTCCTAAGCTCCCAGGGGCCTTGTAATTTTTTATTTCCAGCCGAACTCTTTCACTACACCTATGTACCAGAATGATCTCAACTCTTCATCTTGAAACTCACAGCTCATTAAAATCTGGTCCAAGCATTTGTAACAGGATCTGAAACCAGGCAACACTTGATCAGTTTTTTATTTCTGCAGTCTTAAGGTCCCAGCAATGTGTTTCAAGCTTTACAAATTAATGAATGACTAATAAAACGCTTATATGAAGTCTGTTGTTTCACACATGCTTCCTTTGGCTTGGTGTGGAGCTGGCGAACTTACTGCCTTCACTTAAGGGACTCTTAGGAGTGCTCATCATGTCCAGTTTTCAATTCTTACTGGAACTGGAGGTGAGGGAAATAATCCAGTGGTAGCAAAGCTGAAGGAGATGCTCAAAGATAGCAAATGTGACTACCTTTTCTCCCCTCTTAGTCCTTTTGCTATTTGCTATTATTACAATTAAACTCCTTGGCCAGAGAAACAAAATTATCAGCGAGTGACCTATCAGTAGTATAATAGGGCATGGCTACCCTGCAAACTCCTGGTGACAGTCAAGAAGACTGTCACAGGAGCACAGAAGTCCTCATGGCTTTCATGATCTCTCTGAGAAGAAAAGCTGCCTGAAAGCAACCTGAGTGTGGCCCCACTGCGCTGCATTGTGCCTGGGGGGATGATCCCATGGCTAAGTTTCTTCTGGAGATGATGTCTCTCATTATCTGAGCTATATCTGACACTGACTGTATCCCTTGGTCTTTGTATCACTTGGTCCTTGAATGAGAGTGAGTTAAGAGTTGTGCCTCCATTTGAGGATTTCCAGCCCCTGGTTTGGCTGAGGTGGTTTTAGGAAGCTTGCAGGTAAACTGCCAGCCTATCATTTTCCTGTGGTTCTCACAAGTCCAGTTATTTCCACAGGTTTCTGAGGCCCCATTACAGAAAATGAGATGTAATTGTTGTGAAAAACTGAAGGCAAAAGAGATTTGCAAGGGAAGTTCAAATTAGAGGATATTTCTATACTGCGTCTGGGGTGCAGCTGAAGAGCTTTTCCAGCTGAGGTTTAGCTTTAGCCACCTAGCTGGTAGCAATAACAACCTACACATCATCACCTATTCATAATGCCCAATGCAAGTGTGGAGGGTTTGGAAGAGCAGCAATGGGATGAAATTGGAGTACAGAGCCCAAAATATGAGTGTCAGTGGGCATGACAATAATTACCCCTGGCTGCCTCTGCTACTGGCTGGCAGCTGTCACTGGTACCCATACACCAAGTTTTGCACATCAGATCACAGAATTGTAACTGTGCATTATACATCCCTGAAAGATCCCCAGGAAGCAGAAGTCTCAGTCAGGTTCCAGCACAGAAGAAAAGCAAAGCATTGTGTGAGAGACTTCTATACCTAGCATAAACCTGATACAGCTGATCCCATGAAGATTAAGGGCTTCATGCTTTATTGTTAACCAGAAAGGTTTATCTCTGTTTAATTTATTTTTTAGACACTAGAAACATCCTGTTGCACCAGAGCTTTCTCTGTTTAGTATTTAGAGATATAAAGCAGTGTTTCCAAATCAAGCTGTGATGGTGACCAGAAAATAATTTTGTTTCATTATGCTTTTCTTCTATGGCTCTATTACTTCAGAATGCCAAATTCAGCTTAAAATTCAATTTCATATAATCACCTCTCTCTATCAATATACCACAAAAACCCATCTCATAAGCTCATTGTCCTGAGGCTCAACTGAGGCTATAGCTCTGTCCGTCTTCTTGCCTTGAATTTGACCTTAGGAGAAGTAAGAATACAGGCTTGAGACCCAAGAAGAAAGGAGACTGCTACATGTCATAGTGACATTTTTTAAACCATCATTTTGAAAGCTTCTCATCTGACATTAATTTTGTAAGCATTTGAATTTTAATAGGATGGGGCAAGCTCTTTGAAAGGTGTCATGCCCAGTGCCGCTGACACTGTTTTGCAGACATGAACTGGCAAATGGATTTTTCATACTGCGTCCAGGCAGCTGTCAGCTCAGGAAGCTCAGTGGGTCATTCACTAACATCCCTCTCTCCTTTTCCTTTGGCACAAAGGTGAAAGCCCTTCTGGAAGAGATGTTAGAGAAATTGATGGATGAGTTTAACATTGCAGAACTGATGGCAAAGGTGGAAGAGAGGACGCCCTACGTTGTGGTTGCCTTCCAGGAATGTGAGCGCATGAACATCCTCACTAGTGAAATAAAGCGCTCGCTCAAGGAACTGGATCTGGGGCTGAAGGTAGGAGCTCTGAATGCTTGTGACTGTAGCATTGTAAAATCTTGATGAATGGAAAAGGTGCTCAGGGAATAATAAAAAGGGTCACACTCTGTATTCAGCACTGCTGGCTGCAAAACCAACTTGACTCCACAGGGAAGGGTTCCCAGATAGATTTCAAATGGCACTTTGTCTGCACTCTGCACACAGGCTCTGAGAGAGGTTAAGGATATACATAGCAATGACTGCTTTTGGGGAACAGACTAGGCACTTCACCTGAAACTGTAGTGCAGTAACAATAGGTCACTCAGAAGATGAGATGTGCCTATTTAAAGGTAAGCCAAAAAATCACACCTTTTCACAAAGTGCCCAGGTACTGGGGGGAACTTGTAACAGTGTCATTAAAGACACAAGTTGAGCTGAAATCAAAGGAGAGATTGGTCATGTGGAAGGACAAAAAATGTCCAGAGTTATAAGAGAAAAAATTAAAAGATAAAAAGTTTTAAACTCACGTTGTGGAAGAGATACAACTCCCCTTCCCGGGTATGAGTCATTTGCTAATGAAGGAGGGTCAGGAGCAGACCTTCCCTATGGAGATACTGCCCATGACTGCTCCACCCACAGCTGCTTCACCCTGATATGACACCAGGCTGCTCCAGGAAAGTAATGTCTGTGTCCCTCTGGGAGGTGGCTTTGGCCATTGCTTATGGAGAACAGTGAGGGTCTCTGGGGCTGGCACGACACACCAGGGATGCAAATTTCTGGGTTCAGCAAGAGGGCACTGGTAGGGAAGCCATCTGCTGAATGCCTTTCCAGGCAGGTGGTGGGACAAAATATAAAAGGCTACTGACTGCCCATGACGGGATAAACCAGCACAGATCAGACTGCACCACAAGTGAGTGGCAACCTGCCTAGCCAGCCCTGGTGCCCTGTGGCAACACTTCCCCTTCACCTTGTCATCCCAAAAGACTCCATAGCCAAGTGCTGCACATCCCTTGGAAAGGCCTAAGTGCAGCAGAGGAATGCTGCCTGGAGCTTGCAGCACAAAGCTGGTGACTTCAACACTACCCTAATGCCTTCCCTGTGTCATCAGAGTTGCTCCCTGGATGATCTCATGGTGTACAGCGGCAATTAAGGAATCAGTCACTGCACATTCCCTGTTCCATCATTCCCTGAATGGCAGGTTGTCATCCCATTTCGCCAAAATGCTCAACTCACAGAAATACTTTGCATGGCATGAGAACCATCACACTTGAAGGAACTGCAACTACTTTGTATGACCCCATTAGCAGAAAGAGCTGACAAGGGAGCAAGGAGGACCTGACCAAATGACAATCACAACCCTCTCCTGAGGGCACCTTTGAAGAGAGATTTTCAGAGGGCTTATCTGCAGCATGCACACAGAGGTGCTAAGGCTGGCTCTGGGATTTTAGGTAGCTGCAGCTCTGCAGGGATAGGACTAGGCTGTTTCTAAATCTCAGCCACATTGTGCTGTCCACTGTGAACCCAGCAGCTTGGATCCATGCTGGCTCAGACATTTCTGCATTGCTTTCACTGCTGATGCTTGCTATCTTGATTAAAGAGAGAAACGTATAATATACACTTTGTGGTGGCCCAGTACATATATTCCATTTTAAAATAAGCTGACATTTGTGTACTCAATTATTATAAACAGATTTCCTTTATTTTCTAGCATAAGGCAGTGAAATTGAAAACTCTCTTTCCTAAGACAGGTAAACAGAAGTGATTTAATGTTTCAATTCTGGAGCACCAAACAAGATATAATTATAACTGGGACAATGTGTAGCAATTAGATTTAATGTGGAGAAGAATAAGCTATTTAATATTGATAGGGAGAGTGAGTGGATGGATGGGCTTAAATAAACCACAGAAATGAGGCAATAATAGAGGGTGCAAATTTCTCCCCCAAACCCTGCCACAAGTCATGGCAGGGAAGTGAGATGGTATCTGCAGAAAAGACACTTCTAATGACTACATAGGTTGGTCCCAACAGCCTCAGTACCTGCGGTGTAATTCAGAGACACCACAGGGCCAGGACCTAAGGACTACTGAAGAGCAGATGGGTAGCAGTATCTATTTCTTCATCTTGTGTATGCTGAGGAGACAGATTTGAAGGGCCTGAGATACCACAAGTGGGCAAAGACTGTGTGCTCACAAGCAAAGGCTTCATATGAATCCCTGAAGAGCTGTTAGACATCATGCATGACCCAACATCCCCCAAGGGGCCCTTCCCATGCCTTGGGCACCACATAACGGCCAGGGGACACTTGGCACTGCTGTTGGCTCTTTCTGTAAGCAGTGCTGTTGTCCTGACGTGACAGCTAGGTCTCATACTCAGTTTGGGAGACAAATTATTCTTTAATTGTTCCTCCTGAGAGCAGCTCCTATGAGAGCTGTTAACGCACATTAATCTCTGGGACTGGGATCTTTACTGACAGCACTCAGAGGAGGAGAGTTTACATAACAGGAACCGCAGATCTCAGAAGAGAATAAATAAAATACAGAGGAAGCAAGTCTTATTGTTCTGAACTGGCTATCTGCTAAAAGAAGGAGATTTAGAAATGTCATGCCTAATTTTAATTTTTGAATAATTCATTGTGTCTGTGTAGCAGAAAGTGATTGTTTGGTCCAAAAATAGGAGACATCCCATTAAGAGGAAGAGAAATAGCAAAAGACTGGTAGCCATCAAAAATAACTGACATGTTGCATTTCAAAGCCCTTTGTTCTGGATGACTTCGGTGAGACCAGAAGCTGGGCTGAAACACTTGCATGTCAATGTACCATGGTAATTTTTGCAGGCAGATTTTCTATTTTGAAACTTCGGTGAAGGATAAGTCTCCAAAGTGAGGATAATAAATATTATAAAAGAATGAAGTAAGACCAAATTTTGTAAGAGTAACTGGGTATTTCGCTGTATCAAGTGAAAATATCCTGAATTGAGAAAACAATTTGTAACAATAGTCTGCTCATCTTGTGGGAATATCTGCAGGCTGATTAGGATTTCCTTCAAGGGTGTCTTTAATGAAAATTACTCCCAGCATTTTGGGAAAAAAACCCAACCCTAACTTGAATCGTTTCTGATGCACTTTAGTATTCAGCATCTGAAATGCAAATTTATGCATAACTGTGTTTGGACAACTATATGAGATAGCTGCTATATGTGCTTTGAACCCTCACAGGAGATTCCAACAAGTATGCTTGAGTGCACAGGCTTTAAAAACTGCTTTTCTTAAGCCTTCCTGCAAATTATATTTGCTAATTCATTTGTTTCCTGAAAGTAAAACTAGACATGATATATGATCATGAGTGTTATGTCTTTAAATCAATTTAACTGCTTGCACACATTTTGCAGTATTTTTACCTTGCTTTAGAACCTTTCCAGGAGTGAAAAATACTTCTGACTGTTGCTATTAGAAGGCCCTGTGGTTCTCAGTGTCCTGCGGTGAGCAGTGCAGCACTTTGACTCTCAGAATTTTTTTATTTCCTGCATGACCTTGCCATGGCTTTAGCCAGAGACCAGCCTATTGAATAGGTCCTCCCATTGTCTAAGTTCTCCTGAGATGGGAGATGATGACCCATGTGATATGAATGAAGAAGGAACCACAATGGTAATTCAGAATTTGTGTGTCAACAGAAGTTATTAAATAGCAAAACCATGGCAACTGCCCCGTGATAAGGTCAAATAATTTTGACAGCCTTGTGAAGCTCATTACCAGCCCCTCTGATGAGACACTCCATGCTTTTCTGTTGTGTGAGCTTTAATTGGGAGCCAGTAAATTGTCTTAAAGTGTGCTACAGATAAAGTAAACCAGCTCAGGAGCCTAAGAGGAAATGCACGGGGCATGCACTGCCTTGTATTTGTTTGTCACTTCATGGCAAATACCAAAATGAGACATCTTTCATTTGTGTTTGACCCTTGTGTTTGGAATTACCCAGGACTTTAAAAACATTTTACCAGGTCATCCATCATTTTGAGAATCCCTTCAAATGTAAAATCATCAAAAAGAAATAATGGGATGATTTACTGGCAGAGGCTTACCTGGTCCCTGCTCGCGTGAAGTGACAGAAGGTGACATGCATTTTGCAAGGTGGTTACAGCTATTCCTCATGGTTTAGGACTAATTGCAAATAGTCCTGCCTCCACGTTTTCATTTAACCTTATTTGTTTCTTTTAGCTTCAAGAGTGTTAAAACAAACACCACCTTAAAACCTCTGTACATGTGATTTTCTCTATCCACCATAAATCTGTTCTCTACAGGGGAAACCCAGCAAGTTCAAATGCTTGCTGCCTTTAAAAGCTCCCTACCTTTAACAAGGCATCTTTGGAGCAGAGGTTTAATAATGCCTCGTACCAGTCCATCCTGTTGAGAGATGAACATTTCCCAGGGAGGGGACTTCTTCAAGGGAAACCACAGATCTCTGGTGGGGGAAAAATTCTGTGTGGAGATCCCAGGGCTGCAGTGGCTTCCAGGCATAGGGGCAGTACAAAAGGGCTCTCAGTTCTGATTTGAATTGGTGGGTGCTGGGGAGATGCATCCCCTCGGACTACTGCCCTTGCTTATTGCCAGACAAAATGAATTTTACTGTTAATGTTTAGAAACTTTCACAGCAACAAAAGAAAAAAATCCAGAAGTGCTAGAGTGGTCACTTCCAGTGTCTGAATTCAGCTGACACCCTTCTTCCCTTTGGCGAGACGCAGTGTATTAGGCAGATGTGCATTCACGCCCTCTGTTCAAGCTGTCATCCAGCAGCCATGAGTGCTGCACTTGCAAGAGCTTGGTTAGCTCAGAGGATTTCTGTTCTGATGACAAGTTGTCTTCCAGGCTCAGGAGTCTCTGGTCTCTTTGCTGTGTACCTCCTTTGAGGAAATGCTTGCTAGCCCAGGAGTGATGGGATGCTTCTTCACCCTAAATCTTGATCACACAGCATTGGGCCTGCTTCCACTTGTTAGTGCCAGGTGCAGCATGGATTGTCAGCAAGGGCACTTGTTTCTGCTCTGCCATGGGCTGGTTGGGTGTCTAGCTGGGATCTTGCCCTGCTGTAGTCTTTCAGTGTGATCTGCAGATCAGAGCTCTGTGGGGCATGGTCAGCACAGAAATAAACTGCAAAGATTTTTTAACCATTGGACTCTGACAAGCATTGCTACATGTGTTGCGGTTGCTTTAGGTGGATTTCAGCTTTTTCTAAAACTTCATAGATTTTTCTGGCCCGAGTAAAGGGCACCTCTGCTGACCTCATGGCTGGAGGCACTGAAGCCCTGTGAAAGAACAGTTGCAACTTTTTAATGTGAATAGACTGACCCAATTCCCTCACCCTCATTCTCAGCAATAGTTCAACTGATTTCAGTTAATCTTTCCAAAAACACTCAGCCTGAGGCAAAGAGAAATTGTAAGACAGATAAATTTTGGCAAAATGATAAGGGGACAAAAATAAATATTTATAATGGAAAGCAGTGATCAACATTAGCTGTAAGTCTCCAGACTGCTATGGTGTTTTGTGCCCCTCTCAGTCATCATGGGGCATGCAGAGAGTTAAACTGTGAAGGGCATTACATACTGGTAAAAGGTGAGCCTGCATATGCAGGTTTTTCTTTTTGCAGACTGCTTTGCATGAGTGTCACAGAATCACAGATTAGTTGTTCTGGAGATCGTCTTGTCCAATTCTGTGTCAGGTAGAGCAGGTTGCCTAGGACCATGCCCTCATGGGGAGGTCCAAGGGCAGAGACTCCACAGCCTCTCTGGGTAACCTGTTCCCTCACAGTAAAAACATTTCTACTTCCATTTCAGTGGAATATCCCGATTATCCAGCCTCTTGTCCGGTCACTGGACACCACTGAAAAGCACCTGATTCCATCTTCTTTACTTCCTACCATCAGATATTTACAGGTATTGAAAGAGCCCCCCCGAGCCATTTTTCTCGAGGCTGAACAATCTCAGCACTGGACCCAGATGTGGCCCCGGCAGTGCTGAGCAGAGTGCTGCCATTAACCTGCTGGCAGTGCTCCTCCTAATGCAGCCCAAGACACTGGTGGCTGCATTTGCTGCAGGGGCACATTGCTGACTCATGGTCAGCTGCTTGTCCACAAGGAGTCCTAGGTCCTTTCCTGCAACTGCTTTCCAGGCAGTGGTCCCCAGTGTGTACTGGTGCATGGAGTTATTCCTCCTCAGGTGCAAGACTTGACATTTCCCTCTGCTGAACTTCATGAGGTTGCTCTCAGCTCAGTTCTCCAGACTAGCCAGGTCCCTCTGGATGGCAGCACACCCATCTTTGGATATCATTGGTGACCCTATGGAAAAGTGGAAGGGCTGGGGGCTGGACAAACCTCAGTAGTCTTTCCTCAGTGTCCTGGACCCAAGATTCCAGCATGCAGTAAATGTCCCCAGACAGCAAGACAGGTTGGTAGATGGGGGCCTCTGTCCTCTGCAGCAGGTAGTCACCTACTACTGTCACTCACTGATCCCTCCCTGTGCTGCTGCATGGCGCAGGCTCCATCGGCATGGATGCTTTGATGGACAGAGCTTCCCAACCCCTCATCTCCTACCTGGGCACTGAACATGTTCTATAGCTGCAGATCTGCAGGGAGAACAAAAGCCTTGCTCCTGTTTTTGGAAGTCACAAGCTTCCAGCTTTCACCATCATGGGAGTCTCCCTTTTCCAAGCAGATAGGCACAGACTCTTGCCTACCTTCTTCTGATAGTGCTGGGAGCTGAGGCTCCTCTTTTATCTGCAGGGTCTCAGAGAAGATCCAGTTGGCCTCTTTCATCATCTCTGATACTAAACAGTTTGTTGGCCTCCTCCTGCAGACCTTTTACTTGGTGGCACAGGTCCTCCACCAACACACATCTCCTACAGGCAAGGAGACAGTCTTCCAGCCCAGGGCTTAGTGAGAGGCTCCAGGCACTGCTGCAGTCCCAGACATGATAGGCTGCAGCCTCCAGCAGGAGCTTGGTCTGAGCTGAAGCCTCTTCTGTGCCAAGGACAGTTGCTCCAGATGGTGCTGGAGACAATGCCCTGTGGCATGTCACCACCATTGCTAACAAGTGTACACTGCCCTCAGCAGAGTTTGTGAGCCCCATCTGTGTGCCCCTCTGTGCAACCTGCTGCATCTCTTAATGGTCTCTTTTAGCTGCCCTTTTAACACTGGTACCATCCAGGCATCTCTTGCTTTGATTTAATGTAATTTAAACTGGATACAGCAGGAATTTTCTTAATTTTAGACTAGCACATGCTGGAGAACCTATGCAGAGTACCAGAATTTCAAGAGGGATGGTGTTATTGTTGTGTAGAACCCCTTTTTGGCTATGCAGTGATGTTCCAGCTCTTCTCCTGCCTGAGCAAAACTTATATGGGGTTCCAAAAGCTTTAAAAATAATTAATTGCTGGATAAAGGAAAAGTCAAACTTCTCTCAATGTCTCACTTGGCTGAATCATATCTTAATTTGTTGTGTGTTTCCCTGCTGTGAAAGAAACTGTGATTACATTTGCAGACAACATGTGAAGTCAATAAGAAAGACTTGCACTGTGAAGTAATAAAGGAGGGGAGTGAGGGGAAGTGGAGGAGATGAGGGGATAGGATTTGACATAACAAACTTTTGGACAGTTTTGGAGTAGATCATCATGCCCTGGCAGCATGAGTGAGAACAGCTTTGCACCTCTAAAGTCTGCCCGTAAAGATCTTCAGTCAGTGAGAGAAACAGAAACACCACTGGGACAACTGAGGGACATCCATGCTCGCTGTTACTGCTACACAACTTTTCTTCCAAGTAGTATTTTTACAGTAGGGAAGCTGGGGATGCAAGAATATGCAGTAGAAGATGTTCATGAAAACCCAAAACTCATGAAGAAATTCACAGTATGTGAACGCTAGTGACTGTGCAGACTGTCACACTTTCATGCTTTGTAGCTCAGCTTTTGCTTTTCAGCAGCCTTTGTTCAGGTTAAACAATTGTCAGTGATAATTATACCCTTTCTCATTCAGGGAGAACTGACCATGACAAGTGATCTTGAAAACCTGCAGAATGCCCTCTTCATGGACATGGTGCCAGACTCCTGGATAAAGAGGGCTTACCCTTCCACAGCCAGCTTGGGCACATGGTTTGCTGACCTTCTCACTCGCATCAAGGAGCTGGAGGCCTGGACGGGAGACTTTTCCTTACCCTCTGCAGTGTGGCTTGCTGGGTTCTTCAATCCCCAGTCCTTCCTGACAGCCATCATGCAGTCTGCAGCCCGGAAGAGCGAGTGGCCTTTGGACAAGATGACCTTGCAGTGCGATGTGACAAAAAAGAACAGAGAAGATTTTGCCAGTCCTCCTCGGGAAGGGGCATATGTCCACGGTTTGTTCATGGAGGGTGCACGCTGGGATACACAGGTGAGCTCACCAAGACTCTTCTGTTGAGAGAGAAGTTATGCCCTTTATGTTTGGTACTGTGCTCTGGGGAACTTCCCAGCCCAGACAGGCACTTATCTACAGTAGTCATTTGACCTGCCTCTGCAGGAGTGGGGAAGATGTGAAAGATGAGCCTCTCCTCTGCAGCCTAGAGTGGGTATCCAAGGTAGTCAGATGAATCACCTCTTGGAGTTGTCTGTTCCATGGTTGTGAAGGGACTTCAGGGTGGCTGACATGGACTGATACAGCTAGTTTTTACAAGATGAGCCGCAACACTGTTGTTCATTGACTAAACTGTGGTAAGTTCTCATGGTGTTACAGCAGGCAGGGAATATGTGGTCCTCTCAGGGATGTCTTGACCCTGCACCTTCACATGGTTGTGATTTCACTCCTGCCTCCAAAAGTGATGTGGCAGACTTTTGCAGTGTCACTACTCTGTGGCCTGTTTAGCAGCAGTGCTGAGAGAGGAGAGGACTCTGATTTCCTACATATTCACATGCCCAAAGCTGAATGGGTGGGATGTGCCAAATCCATACCACTGTCCTTCCACTGTTGGCTGCTACAGGATGTCATCTGCACAGATAGGGCTTGTTACCAAAAATGAATCACATCCTTTAGCCATCCTCTTAGGGTGCCACATAAAGCTTGCATGGAGGTCTGACATGTATGTTCAGTGCAGACTCAGGCTGATGACACAGCATGGACGGGCAGGGGGGTAGGCTCATCCTGGATAAACAGAACAACATGGATGGCCCTTGCTCTTCGCCTTTCCCTTTCTGCATGTATCCCAACACCTTTCAGCTGTAGCACAGCCAGCCTTAGGGCAGCCAAGGTGAGAACCACACCCACCAACTGGGCAGCTGAAGGGAAGCTTGTACGCTTGCTGTTCCCTGCCCATATAGCTGTCAGAGCTCCTCTCACAATGCACCTCCCAGAGCAGCATCCCAGAGGAGCACAATTGTCCCTGTCATTCCTTCTGACAGTTGTCAGCTGTTAGGAGTGCAGGCTGCAGAGTGAGAGCCATTAGGCTGACAAATCCCCACTGGGCCTGGTCTTCTGACTTGCCTGGTCCATGGTACCACAACTCCCAGTTTGTGCTGCGTGTGAGAATTAAATGACAGTGATTCATGCAGCTCTTACTCTGGGCAGCCAGAGCGATGCTCCTGCTGCCAGTGATCTGTGAGAGGGTGAAGGCTGATCAAAGTGGGTCACCCAGAACCTACTTATCTGTGTCAAGTTTACTCTCTTGCAAGAAGAGGCTTTTATCTCAGAGGCAGCTCTTTAGAGCCTTAATGTTGAAGATCCTCCTTTATCTGCTGTGGGGCTTAATGGTAGGATGCTCAGAGGCCATGGCTGTTATATACCGTATCCCAGCCTGACCTTGCAATTCGTATCTAATACTCTTCATTTATTTTTCAGCTCCCTCTCTGCAATAGTTTTCCATGAAGGATAGGAAATTAGGCAAAGCTTTGAACTCACTGACTGATGGCATCCAGTGTGTTTTATCACAAATCCTTGGGAAGGTCAAAGCTCCAGGCAATTTTCTCTCTGGAAATGGTTTGATGTGCGCATTGGGTCTGGAAAGCCACAGGCAGTCAGGAACATTGGCAAAAACTTTGTCAAAAGATTGCAGTGAAGATCTCACATGGGTAGAAGGTCAGATCTCCTGCCTTCATGGTTTTGGCTCTGCTGATAGCAGAAGTCAGTGGCAGAAAAAGGGGCCAGCCCAGGACATTTCCCAAACTGGTCCTACAGTTTCTTGCCTATTCCTTTGTCTAAGCCTTTGGTGTGGCTGCCATACAACACCTCTTGCAGCTCTTGGACATCCCTTACTACAAGGAGCACTGGATTTCAGTTACTCTCAAAAACATTTTAAGCTGATACAAATCAGCTGGACACGAGTACAAAGAAAGGTTAAAAAAAATCCTGGGTTTACATATCAAAAACCCCCAAATTTTAGTGATTGCTGTTATGTTTTCCTTTATCATCATTACCACCATTACTAGAAAATATAATGGTCAAAATGGTGGAATTCTGCCTAGGTTTTACCCATCCCCATGTGGTAGTGGGAGTGAAAAATTGAGTGGTGCAAAACCAGAAATCTTTTGGGAAACACATGGCTTCTCCGCTCTGCCTCCCTCCAATAACTTGTATGGGTGATTGCATTCAGCAATGAGGTTTGTCTTCAGAGACCATCCAGACTTTAGAAAATGTGGTTTTCTGGTTACATTTTCCATGTGATTGAAAGATACTGAGCAATTACTTTTATAGATCCATTCATAATCTCTGGGTATCATGCTTCAATTTATTTCACAAAGAAAAAGAGAATTTTCGTATGTTGCTGCTCACACTGAAATATCATTTCCACCTAGTGGAACTATTCATTTTACCTGTAATCCAGTGAGCACCAGTATGTATTAATGGATGCAGCATTTTTAAAACAGGTGCACAGTTCCTTTAGGTCGTATACTCCTTCAAATACCATATCCTCTGATAAGAACGGCAGGTCATGTTTAGAAGAACTCCTCTGGGGAACACCTCCACTTTTAAAAGAATATTTCACACTTAGATGGTGCCTCAACAAAAAAAAAGGAAAAAGTCACTCTGTTCTGCTACTCACATTTTTCTATTTATTTAAACATTTATGTTTGCCCTTGGGTGTCTTAAATTTATAAAACATTCATTGCAAAACAGCAGGCAGCTATCAGATTAAATGAAACCAAGCAGGTTATTTTGGGTCCAAATGATCTGTTGCTGTAGCACTGTTGAAGTCAGTGGGACTCAGTGAGAGATAGTCTGACTGGTGACACTATGAGACATTTTTATATCAAGCCATGGGATACTGCCAGCTGATTTTGGGCTTTCTTATTCCCAACAATGGAGAATTTGATGCCAAGCATCTGCCCTGCTATTCACCGAGAGCACTGGAGCTGGATAGGACAGGGGGAGAGGTGGGTTTTGCATCACATGTGGCACATGAAGCTTTGACAGGTGTATAGAGCACATCACCTTGTCCTCAGAAGAGATGCACAGTCAGTGCAGAGCATGCTGAGCAGTGGCTTGCTGATGCTGTCCTTCACCAGCTACAGTTTCTGTGTATTTTTTAAAGCTAGTCCTGTGTAAAGTACCAGTCTTGAACCAGTAGAGAGGCTTAGAAGAGCAGATCTGTGTGTGAAGGAACAGTCACATTTATCTGACAGTTCAAGCAGCTCGATATCTTTGGGAACAGTTGCACACCACTCATTTTTATCTGAGATGCTCCCAGCAGTGGATGCAGATGAAAACGTCAGTGTGCAACCCAGGTCTGGCACAGCCCAGTTCTGGTGCTACAGTCCCAAACATCCCAGGATGCTGCATTCTTCTGTAGAGACACCAAGTACGTCAAATCGCATGCATCAGAGATTGACATTTTTCCTGGAGGGGTTAGCTGGGACGTCATGTGAAGTGTTTTCTTGCAGATGTCAACTGTCAGTAATGCCCATGTATTTGTGAGCTATTAGAGCAAGAGTAGGATGTGGCTCAAACTGACATCTCCAGTGATAAATTTACAATATATCCAGGGAGGGAACATTTGCAAATTGTGCTGTGGACAGCCAGTCTCTTATTTATGGTTGGTTTGAAAAATTAATAACTTGGCACACCCTTTTCCATCTGTATCTCAACTCTTAAACTGCTCAGTGATAAAAATTCCTCTCATTTGGCTTGACATCATTAGGTCTTCTTCACTATGTGCTCTGCAGATGGCTTTTTTTCTTGTTCCCCATGTCCAAGTTGAAGCTACCTTGGAGTGGTGTTCTGTGGTCAGATCACCAGCCCCACTTCCCTGCAAACAGAGGCAACACTATCTGAAAGACAACCAAGCTATGCTAAAGGGCTTTAAGCCAGCTGACCCTAAATTAGATGTGGTGCAGGTGCACCTGTAAAACCTCAAAATGAAGGTGAGTGGAAGGAGATGTAGGCTTACTGCATATATATTTGGGCCCATCTATTACCATCCCTGGCTTACGACAGCTGTTTTCTGTCTTTGGACCCATTGATATGCGACAGCATCGTGTGACCACTCTTCAAATTGCCTGTTGAGAAGACAGCACAGCAAAAGGGAAGACTTTTTTAGGCTCTGAGGCCTGAGCTCTCTGAGCACTGAACAGTGGCTTTTAAAAAGGTGTGCTGTGCCAGTAGCTAGGGAAAATTGCTTTCAGAGTAGAATTAATTTCTGATGATGAGAGAGATAAAAAATGCAAATGCAAATCAGCCCAGACATAACAAAATGATATGTTCCATAGAGATATCTCATGAAGATTTCAACTCTTGTTAACCCAGAAATAGGTCGGATATATCTTGGAAATTTGATTTGAAGAATTGTCAGCAGTAAAAAAGAGATCTGATCAAAATCCAGCCTCAGAAATGAAAGATGTGAATTTAAAAAGAGCACATAATAATGTTTGATAAATAGCTTCTATGCAAGGTATTATAAGAATTATTTAATGTTCATTCATCACGTTAGAAATATAAAATCCTAAATCAGAGCTGGATTTATCATAGCTTAGAATAACAGGTGGCATTAGTACAATTAAGCTGAGGTGTGTTGCAAGAGGCATTATTTTTCTTCAGTCATTTACAGAACCAAATAAACTGCTAGAGAGGTTGAATCTCAGATGTAAGAGCATTTGAAATAATAGATATGTGAAGCTAAGCTGCAGTGAGAGGCAGTTTCTTTAGCACTGAGAAGTTTTATTTCTATTTCTGTATTTATTTGCATTTGATCTCTCTAGTCTCCATTGAACAATTTTGCAGGCTTTCCTGGAAATTGATTGATGTGTGGGGCATTTTACTGTCAAAAAGAGAAAGAGAAGTTGCCAGAGAGACCCAAGTTAGAGAAACAACCCGATGATTTCATGCCCTGACACCATACTGTCCTTCTCCTGGGTAGGGCAGTCTGCTGAGCAAGAGGATAATGAGGGCTTGTTATTTAATGATAATATTCCCTCTGGAACAGTCCTTCTGAATCCCTCTTGCTGGAGTGAGCATCTGTAAGAGTAGAAAAAGATCTGTGGTGCCTTTTGGGGGCCACAGAAAACGCTGCGTGCATTCATTGCCCAGAGAAGTGTATCCTGGTCATGCTCAAATTTTGGTGGTGTGGTGGGACATTTACTTGGTGCCGTTTAGACTCTTCTGAAGTGACCACTGTTCTCCATCGCAAGCCCTGTTCAGGTGTCCGTGATTGGTCCTAGCACAGACAGTGCTTCCCATGGGGTGGTTCTGGTCTGGCAAAACCTTGAATAAGAGCTGCATGAGGGTGATGTGGCTGGACGCAGCCAGGAACATTGTTCCCCCACAAAGTCCTGCTCAAGGGTGTGTGGGTTTGAGCATCTGATGAGAGCAGGCATCTGCACCTTTGGAATAAGCTACTCTTGATGGAGACTTCTGATGAAACAGGGTGGGTGTTTGATCCAGACCCTGCTTACCTCAGATAGACTCATCCACCACCTTGATGTCAGGAAAGATGTTTTCACTTCCCCAATAAGACCAGCTTGTATAAACATTGCAGAGGATCATGAGTATTGGATACAGGTGATGAGTATCTTGGAAATCTAACCAAGACTTTGTCTTCTTTCCTTTGTAGACCGGGATTATCACAGATGCCAGGCTCAAGGAGCTAACCCCGGCCATGCCTGTCATTTTCATCAGAGCCATTCCTGCTGACAAACAAGATACCCGTAGTATGTACCCATGTCCTGTATACAAAACACGGCAAAGAGGGCCAACTTATGTGTGGACTTTTAACCTTAAAACTAGAGAAAATCCTTCCAAGTGGGTGCTCGCTGGTGTAGCATTGCTCTTACAAATCTAGGCTTACCAGCAGAGCACCTAATTCACAAATCCCTAACAAGGTCTTTTTCAGACAATTTGAAAAATAATATCTGAGACTGAACCCAAGCTCCATCTTTCTTAATACTGGGCATATAGCCTAAATAGAGCCTGCAAGGAGGTGGCAGAGGTGCAGAGGGACACATGGACTGGATTCTTGGCTACTGTAAATCAATATCGTGTAATTTCTGCACTGGAGCACTGGAAGTTCCCAACCCACGGCCAGATCTTCCACACCCAGAGAGTGCTAAGCTTGAATCTGAATTTAAACTTTATTTCTCTCTCATGATCTGAAGTAGTTTTAAAATCAGTGGCCTTCTCCAAAATCCTTAGATAATCCAATGACCTGTGAAATTCTTCAGACGTTATTCTTTTCTATACATGAGTGTTTCTTTGTCGCATGTGTAATGCTGAAAGTTGGGAGATCAGCAGGTGTTATGGTTATAAACTGTTTCTTGCTAATATTCCTGTAAATCTTAGAAACATTGAAAATAGTGTTAATATCCAATGTGCTTCGTGTAATCAGCAGTAACAATACAGCACAGGCATTATTTAAGAATAATATTTCATCATGATAGAAAATTACTAATAAAAATCCTTATTCCTGGACTAGTCTCTAAAATTTGCCTGGAGGCCTGTGTCACATGTTTACTCACTGTATGGCGAATGCATGCAGGGTCAGGTGAGACAAATGCAGCTGTTTGGATAGTTGCGCTTACAATTACAAACGGAGTGGGTGACAACTGACGTGTTTCTAGAGCAGAGACACATAGAAGGATGGATGGGGTGTGCATTATCTTGCTGAGCCAGACAGACGCTGTTGCTCTGGCCTGCAGCAGCTGAGCACTTGGGAGCCAGGAAATGTGAGAAGTTAGGTTGGTTCTCTGGGGAAACGGAGCTGTGCCATGCTCTCCGTGCTGTCTGCAGTGCTTCATTGCACAGCACGGGACCCCGCCTCTGTCTAATATTGGCTGGTTCTGTTCCTCATTTGGTACACAGCATCCTCCTGCCCCTCACCATGCAAGGAGCCATGGGGATTTAATCTGTAGGGTTTACTGCCGTCTCAGAGCCAACTGCAGGTATCAGCTCATGTGTCAGAAGGAGGATGTGTGGGAGGGAAGGGGAAGATACATGGTCTCAGTGGAATAAGCACCAATGAGCATCCCCAAACTCTACCCCCCTAACCCAATGCCAGGTTACAATCCCATGACCAGACTCAGGTCAGCAGCAAGGGCTGTGGCCCTCCTTTGGGAGCACTACAAACCCTGTTACTCAGATGAATCTCCAAAGTCACTGAGCACCTCAACAAACACTGCCTTATCTCAAGAGGTCCCCACTTGCCAGAGTTGGCCCTGAATAGGCTCAGGTGTTTAGCACCAACTGGGGAAAGGGGAGAATCACCTGCAAACTCTGTTCCCACTGCCTACATGGTGGCATTGAAACTTCCAGGATCCTGTTTCCAAGCACCCATGGTGTTCACAGGGCGAGAGCCTGCAGCCTGGAGAGACCTGCAGGTCTGAGTGAGTCACCTTGAGCTGCCCTGATACTCCATGAGGAGTATCCTCCCACCTCATCCTGCACTGGTTATCAAAGAGGGTTCAGATCTGGCTCTCATTTCCCTGCATTCACTGTGAAGAAACAGTCAGTGGCTCAGACCAAGGTGCTTAAATTCCAGACTTCTTAAATGAGGTGAGCTGGGCTTGATCCACCTGTGGTAGAGCCACTCCAACAGTGAAAGAAGGATCTACTGCCGGGTTAGGAATTGTGCTTCCCAGCTGAGTTTGCTGCTCAGCATCACGGGAGTCCTTGCACACCAGTAGTCAGGAAGGAGTAGTGGGTTGGCAAGGGCAGTGCATTCCATGTACCATGTCTTCTGGGTTGACCAGCAATGTATTTGCACCTGGGACAAGCAGCAGCAGTACAAGATGATCTGTTAGTCTGAAATGCATCTGTGGTGCATGTACAGTGCTTGGGATGGTGGAGCCCATCTTGGGAGGAAGATGGACAAGAGGTTCATGTACAAACCACAGAGTATCTGGGGATTACTTGCTGTATCTCACTGTGTCACATGTTGTATTGGGAGTCCAGAGAGTTGCAATGGTTCTGTGATCCCTCAGGTTAAATTAAGGTGAAATGACACCAAATGACTGGTTAAAATGTTTTAATTACTGTAGAAAACAATTTAAACTTGGAAGAGGATAATAAGCAATGTGGTAGGAAAGGAAAAAAGGAAAAAGGAAAGGAAGGTCAAAGAAATCCAGATCACCACCCCTGGATCCAGCTCTCAGGTGTGGTAATCTTGGGTGGTGGGTGCACACACAACAAAGTTTTCTGTTGCTTTTTAGGTTCATCTTATCAGCTGATTAGCATACTAGACAAGGAGAGGCAGGGATTCCACAAACTCATTTCCATGAGAGATGAAGAAAAAGGTGAAGCATGGGTTCTGCACATGCATTGAGGGGGAAATGTGGTGCACCACCCCATGTCCAATTGAGTCGATGGTCATACTCACCCTGCCCACCTTTGATTTTTCCTGGTCCCACAGATTTTTGTTGACTTCATGCTTTTTGAGCAATCATCCAGCTTCTGAGGCAGAAATGCCCACCTCTTATCAGGTCTTGTCATCTCTTCGGGCTTACACAATGGAGCCAATGACTAGTAGTCCTTGTGCTTGATGAGAAACATTTGATTCCACTTAGTCCACATTTTCCCCTTTGAGGCTTATCTAAGGAGTTTGTCAATACAGCTGCAAGGGAGTGAGGCGTGCATCCTTCCATATACTCCTGCTTCCTTGGGTGACATTCCTTAGGCTAATCACAAAGGCCACACCTTGTCCTTGAGGTTTTCTGTGTCAGTGAATGTTTGAGGCATTACTTCCTTCAGTTCCTTACACACTGAGCCTACTCTGACCTGCCATATGTCACCAAGCCCACTCTGACTATTTCAGGATGCTGTGAAAAGGTTCTCCAAAACCTGGACCAAGCTCATTGTTGTCAATCAATGACCAGGAGTTCACCAGCATCACTTGAGAGCTCTACAGAGAAGGCTTTTCAGAGATGTCTATAAATAAGAGGTTTTAACAGACTATTTGTTTCTCAGCCACAGCATCCTAAAGAGATGAGTGCCTGTGAAACCTCCTAACAAACACGAAGTCAAAACCCAGGAAGTATCAGTGCTGCTGTCCCCCTCTGAGCTCTGCTGTGCTCCATGTGTTGCAGTGCCTGGAATCATGGGTGTGTTGCATGGTCCTTCCATGACACGAGAAACTCCCAGGAGGCACCACAGCCACTTTTTTTTCTGCCACTATATACCTTATACTACCACCTTTGCCTGGCTGCTGGGAAATGCTCCTGTGTTCAGGCAGCTCTGCAAAGCTTTATGTGCGATCACTTATGGTTTTACCTATTAAACTGTCTTTATCTGAACCCACAAGTTTCAGCACTTTTACCTTTCTGACACTGTCCCCCATCCCACTGGGAGGGAGTGAACAAGAGGGTGTGTGGTGCTTGGCTGCTGACTGCGGTGAACCCATGACAGCGTTTCTGTGGGTAGTGTTGTGTTTCTCAGAGGCTCATATAAATCTGAAGAGCTTCATGGGTACCCTCAACACACACAGATGGACTCATGGTCAGCTCTCTGCCAGTCCAGCATATCAGCTTTTCACAGCATATTTTCCTCCTACCCAGAGTAATGTAGGAGAGTGAAGTCCTCAGGCTTTGCAGGAGATCCACAGTAGCTCTGTTGGGCTGAGCAACATAGCAGCTGTTTTTCTGCAGGAATGAGGAGATGCAAAATCCTTATCTTTGCAGTCTTGCAGAACGACGACCTTCTCAACAAAGGGAGGTGAGAAAACTTTCTGGCAAGATCTTTGTTTAATTGCCAGGCAGTGTCTCTAAGACACAGACCCCCAAAATTAATGATAAAGATGCTAGTTATGGTTTAACAGAAGAGATCTGCAGAAATCTAATGTAAGGAAGAGAGCTGTCTTAAGCATCCTATTTTAAAATACCTCTTAAACCCTAAATGAGGAAACAGATTCTGTAGACTATACCACGTAATGAGGCTAGAAGAGGTCTGTTAGCTAGGGAAAGTTATGCTATTAAATTAAATCCCTCCCAGTTTAAATGAAAACCTACCAATTAGATGTGTAAACTAGTCACTTCCCACGATGTTGCAAACTTGGGTGCATTAAATCCTCCATGTATTTCACCATGAAGGAGGTTTAGCTGCACAAACAGAGCACTCAGTGTTCTGTATGTGGGATTTCCTACCGCTGTGGAGACTGTTACTGTCCTAAACATCATGCTGCTTCTCTTTTAAAACCTCTTTTCCATTTTCCAGCATACTATGGCCTCTCTGCTCAGTGTTGCCCTCCAACATGTCCTGTACCTACAGGAAAGGATAAGTTCAGTAATTCCCCAGGCGCTGCTTGCTCTTTCCAGAGCAACAGTCTAGGCTGTTCTCTTGCCAGCTGAAGAAGAACGGGATGTTGACAACAAAATGTATCCGATTATTTTATTATATATATCTTCCTGCATAATTCACCAGTTGAGCAGGCAGGGTAGTGGGGAGATATTTATAGATACTAGAAATGTCACTAGGGTGCTCATTCTTCATCCTTTGAAAAATCATCACAGCAAAGGGTTGGCTGCAAAATGCTACAAGAGGATGATGAATAATTTGGTGCTTTAGGGGGAGAAAAAAATTCTGACAGCCATGAGATTTTCCAGCCATATCTGCCTAAACCAGGCAATTAAATACAGCTGGCCAGGCTATTCATTAGGAGCAATGCATTAGTCAAAGGTGAACATTCTCTTTTGTGATCTCTTGGAGATAGCTGCCCATTTGGCATTTCCAGTGTGCACCCTCCTTCCCTCTCTTTGTCCTTGTTTGAGTGGAAGGGCCTGAGCAGAGAAGAACCCCATCCCCAAAGCTGGCAGTGCTGAGGCTCTGGGGCTGGGGAGCTGCAGCACTTTGGATGACATCCAAGGCAGAACTGAGGTTGATCTGGACTGGGGCAAGCAGAGCTGGCAGCTGGGGTTGTTGGGCAGAGCTGCACAGATGTGGCAGAAGGGCAACAGGGCAGTAGGACACTTTAGGGCAGTTTGGCAGCAGGGGCTCATGTGATTGTTCGTTTTTAGGAAAATCTGGAGACCCTGGAAACTGGCTTCTCAATCACTGGGACAAGTCTCATAAGACCAGTCTCCAGGCCCAGCCCTAAGGCTGCTTTCCTGCCCTACAGCCCCCTCAGTCCTAACCCCTCTCCTTCATCCTGGTTTCACCACTCACCTGTCCAGACCTGCTGCAACCCCAACACCTCCTTCACAAAAACCAACACTAGCCATTAACTGAGTAAACACAAAGATTTAAAAAAGCAGGTGAGTGTTTCTGAACCAAATAAATGTCTCTTGCAAGCAGAGTTTGGCTCCTGAAGGCCGAGAAGCCCTGTGGCCATCAGTCTGGTGTTCACACACCACCCTCCAACTAAGGAATTGCTGCTTGGAGGACTTGGGATTTAGCTGGATGGTGGGGAAAGTGAGCAACTGGGGTTCTTTATGCAAAAAGTGGCCACATTCTTTTAGGATGACTTTTCTTTCAGACCAAGGTGAACTGTCTCACATTTACCACTCCTCACCATCCAGACAGTGTTATACTGCTGCTTATGTCCTCCCTGAGCACCTACATCAAAAAAGAGGGTGAGACCTTCCTAAACATCTAGGAAAAAAGTTCTCTGTTCTTTAGCAAAGTGTTGAGTGCCAGAAGAAACCATGCAGTGAGCCACTGATCATGGGGCTGAGGACCCAGGTAGTTCATCCTCAAAGTCACCTGCCAGCGGTTACGCTGGATGGCTGGCACTTTCTGGAAAGTAAGTGCCAGCCCCTCATGGCAGGACCTGGTGATTTCAGAGGGTGGGATGGTGCCACTGTTCTGTTTGAAGGAAGCTGCATGTCTCTGTACGACTTGCAGCAGTTCAGAGCCTGGAGCAATAGCATTTTGCTTGGGTTTGGGAATGTCATCCTGCAGGGCAAAGCCATGTGTATGCCCTCCATGTCTCCGCACAGCTGAAGTCCGTGACAGTAGACTGTGCAAGGCTACACAGAGTGGGGGTTTTCCAGCTGCAAAATAGTTACTGCTAGGAACCATATACGTCTACAGAAATCACATCTCAGTTTTCGTCAAGGAAAAATAGGATGCACATTTAGTCCTTTTTGTTTGCATTGATCCAGCTTTGCCACCTCTACATCAGCAGGAAGCTTGGAATGAAAAGACAGTGCACTATCATCCCTTGAGTACTGGGCTTGCTCACCAGCAAGACTCTCAACACAACATTCACATGCCCCGACTTTAGGCAGTGGAAAGGTGAGTGCCATCATCTGAGTTAGTCTCCAGACATACTTTAGAGCCATCGGAAAGACACGGTCTCAAGTAGTCCATGATTCATCTGACCCATGTTTGTGATCTCATGGTGAGATCAGGATCTGCCCAAGTGCCCTGACTCTCTGAGCCCAGGAGTCATCAGGCCAGATTGAGATAGAGAGCTTTCTTACACTTACAATCAAGCCTGTATGTCCTTTTGCCCTGTCCCAGGAGTTCAGCCAGATCCTGCATCCTATGATTTCACATGGAAGGCCAGGCACTGGGTGTCCAGGGAAGCCAGAGTAGCTCTCATCCTTTCTCTGTATCTCTGCAGCTGCCAACACTTCACAGCAACCTGTGGGGCTGCTTTGGGTCTGGCTCCTCAGAAAGGTCTGTGGTCAATTAGTTAACTCCAGACTGGTGATATTTTCCAAAGGGATGAAAGTGAAAGAAGGGAAATTGTGCTATTGAACAGAATATTAAGTAAAATTGAATGAACTCTCCTGGTACAGAGAAATGTCAGTTCCATAGCCTGGGAGTGTTGTACCTGCTGCAAATTATAATTGGCAGAAGAGCATATTTCAAAGTAAAGTCTTTACAAATGCTTTGTAGTGGTGTCTCATATTTTGGGGTTAACCAGCTTCATTCTACTGCAACTGTTTCTCACAGAGCAAAAATAAAATATAGACCAGACACATAAAAGAAGAACCTGGGTGGTAGTCAGTAGATTAGTTCCAATGGGGCAAATTTATTGCAGCTATTAGTGGGCACTGGCAATGCCCAGTGATACGAATTCTGTATGTATCACTGCTCAGTTATTTGCACAATAAAACGAGCTGTAATGTATCAGATTCACATTCATTTTATAAAGTGGCATTAATACATTTAATTAGCAATGGCTTATTAGATTCATGTCTGTTATTATGCATTGTTTTTTAAATGGTTGTAATTGCCCAAACAAATTTAGGAATATATTTATCTTGTTCATGGTTGTGAACCCCATTTAAAAAGTTTTTAGACTGTGGAAGACATTCATGGAGTTATAAGCAGCCCTTCTAATTTGATTACTAGTGTGCCTGTTAGTGCAGAAACATTGTTTGAGGCTGTGAGTGCATAAGTCTAAAAGTTTTGAAACCCGTCTACCTGTGTGCAAACTTTAAGGTTCATATTTAGGACACTCTTACAGCATTCATTGATTAGTGCCAAAAGCCATGAGGTAAAACCCCAAGCCTGCATTTAGCATCCTGGATCAATATTTCCAAGAATATGGCAGGAGCTGAGATGGGGGGAGGATGTCAGCTGTGCAACACCTCCAGTTTCTGGGAAGGTTTCAGGTACCTAGTCTGTTTGTGACAAATGCACTTGACCCCTTAACCAAACCAGCAGTAGTTTGGTATAGCTCCAAAGGACATAAAGGCCTGAGCTGCAGCCAGGCTGATAAGTTCTCTAGGAAACCCACAAAGGAGCAGAGTCACCCAGTGAACATCAGTGCATATCAGCTTGGAACACTGATCGTGCAATTAATGTATGAATAACAGGCAGCTTTTCCAAGACTCATTTATGAAGGAACAAAGTTATGGGTACAAGGAGTCTTGTGCATACCTTTCCCATTGCATGAAATTTGACTATGAGCCATCCAGTTTATTCCATAAATATGACAGCCCAAGTGAGCCTTCTTTGAGCTTTCCCTTCTAGGCAGCGTGGCTGCATGGCGGTGATCTTCCCTCTCTTAAGGTTTGAGATTTCTTACCTGAGACTAAGAGATCCTTCCTTACCCAAGATGGAGAGACCCTTTACTTGCAATAGATCCTCAGTAAATCACTGAGAGCATGCTGGATTAATACTAATTAAATCCATGTATCTACTCAATTATTATAAACTTGATATAGCTATTCCATTAGACATAAACTGTTGTCCAAGTCTGAGACTAAGATTGGACCTAGCCACACCTAAGCTCCATAAGGAGTCTAGAAAGCAAGGGAGTCCTTGTGACTCAATGGAAGGATCTCCCCTACCCTTTTGCATCTCCAGTCTCTATGTAAATCATTCTAGCTCAATTCTAACTCAATGCTGCCTCAGAAAAAAAACCAGAATATTTGTAGTATTGTGTGAGGTTTGATGAAAGCTACACAAGGCAAAGTGGCTTGTGTCCATGATGGAAGTTTTGTTCAAGGTCAGCAAATATGTTCTACAGCCCTGGAGACCTTGGAATTTAGGGTATTCACATAAAAATCTGTCTTGACACTGCATTGGGTTGGAATAAGGATTTGAGTGCTGATCTCCAGGTGCCTGGGGCTCACCACCAGGCTGTTAGGCAGTCAGGAGAGGCAAATGCATGCAAGGACATCTCTCTGGTGAGAATAACCCAAGCAACCGTCTGTTCCCTGGTGCATTCTCTTCACCATGTCACTGCTCCATCCAGTGAAACATCATTGGGGAAGCTCTTGCTCCCATTTCTCATAAAAAGGTTGGAAAGGCCTAGGGGTAATCCAAATATAGAATGGGAATAAATTCCAGGATTTTTCTGACTCCCTGCTCAGGGCTGCAGAAGCTGCAGGAATTTCTTTTTAGCTCAGAGACCTGATCTGGTCTTGGACAAGCACTGAGGAGTGCTGGGGGCTGTGGGGTCTCAGACCAGCAAACAATGAAGGATTCTCCTTCCTTTTCAGCATAGGGCACAGGTAAGGGTGATGGGCCAAAACCTTAGAGTTGAAAACATCAGGTACCCTGGGAAGAACCAAATCCATTATTCATGATTCCACACTCTTTTTTTCCTACCATGAGTTACAATTTCCTAACTCAATTGTCCTAAGCTGATGTGGGTTTTGCACCTACCCTTGTTGGCATCTGGATCACACCTCCACTGTCAAATCTGGGCCTTAGCAAGGTTGCATTAAACCACTGGCCCAAGAATCTACTGTGGAAAAGAGCTGTACATTCCCTCTTTGAGCTCCGGTTCTCCCCTGCACCCACAGCACTAAATACCAGAGTACCTAACTCCAGCTGCCTGCATGACTCAGCCCTGTTGGTATCAGAAAGCAGTGGGATGATGGACAGGGTGCTTGGACTTACCACTGAGAGCTGGACAAGCAGTGGGATGTTATGAACTACAGTGGAGCACGCAGAATTTCTGCCATGTGATGCATCATTTGCTCTGCTTAACAGATTTTACTCCAGAATCATGCTTGAGAATGGGGAAATGATTATAAGACACAGGCAAGGTTCAAAGGGCTTAAGAAAATTACACAGAAAATGCATAATTGTTGAAGTGAAATAGTTTCGTTAGCTGCATCCTGGCAGATTAGTTGGCTAGATGTGTCTGCTGAGTTTGTCAGAATAGAGAGGATAAATCTGAACAAAACAATCTTTGAAAATCCTGCCCTGCTTCGCATCTGCCATCACTGTGTGCTTTTTATGGAACTGGACTGTTATGATATTGCCTACACTTTGACTGTGCTCTGTCTACTTAACAATGGTTTCAATTAATTACTGTGATGTTATTCTTGGGAAGAAGCAGCAGATAGGATGAAAATTATTAGAGAGTGAGAAATAAATTGCTATCTGAGGTGTCTTGCTGAACACAGAGTGGTTTGCCTCTCCTCTTCAGAAAGTTATTCAATGATGGTTGGAGGTGGTGGCTGCCCATGGGTGATGAGAGGTCTACTCATACTGGGGCTGGGAAAAGATGCTGGTGGTAAACATACGAAGACGCCTCCACCCAAGAAAGCTGGCAGAAGCTGAGGTAATTAGTGTCCTAATAGGAATATTTACCTGGGAGCTGGGATGACTTGAGCGGCACGTACACAGGTGCTGTTCCTCCTTGTGCAGACCTGAATGTTCCTGCACTCATACCAGCCTCCTGGGCAGGACTCCCCATCTGTGTCACCTTTGGGAATCGCATCTCATAGTGCCCCACTCGTTGCACCACCAGCCCCTCCAGGGAGGCAGGTGAGGCAGTGCAGCATCTGAGAAAATGGAGCTGGACTTGATGCATCCTGGCCTGCCCATTCTCACCTGACCGCTCTGCCTCCATCTCCAAGGGCAGGCCCAGCTGGTGGGCAGCACCTGGTCTAGACCTGTGTGCAAGGAACCTGGGTAGATGGCAAGTTTCTTCCCAGGACCAAACTTTAAAGATAGCATGAGGGAAGACCCTCAGAGGTGGGTCCTCCAAGTCTTGAGAGATCATGTGCATTGGCAGGTGCAGCAGAAGACAGTGGCTGTCTATGGGGGAATGAAGGGCCATGGGGGAATGATGAGACTTTGAGTAATGATGGGCTATGGGGGAACAGTGGTCTTTTCCTCTCCTAGGGCAGTTTGAGGAATGATCTCCCACATCCCGCTCTGCTGGGAAAGGGATGCTCCAGCCAGAGGAGGAGATCACACTGCCATGGAAGATGTCCTGGCCCTCAATCACAGCTGCAACCTGGGAGGAGGGAGTGTGTAATATTGTTAGGACTGCTTTGCATGCCTTGGTTTCCCCAGTGTGCCCTGTTGCACCTAGGAGGTGAATGCATTAATGCCCCCCTTTGGCAGGGTCAGCATGAAGGCAAGTGAGCCTACAGAGGGGTAGGATTGGGTATGGATTAAGCCATGTGAAGCAGATGTGGCAAGGCCTCACTGTCAGCACAGATCTGAGGTTTAAAGCCAGCAGAGCTGCAAGCTGCCAAAATATCAGTGGGGATGAAGACCCAGGGACTTGGGGCTACCTGGGTGTGTGTCACCAGTAAGGACACTGCCTGCTGCACTGCAGGTCTCCACTGGCCCCAGGGACTGGAGCAGACTGGCTGCCAGCACTTTGCTGCTCACATTAATTCCCCTGAAGTGTGCGAGGTTTGTACTAGCAGAAATGCAACCAGAAGCAGAGGCAGGGCTTTACCCAAAACCTTTTCTCATCTGGGGATTAACCCTCCTGAGGAAGGTCTCATGAGCTCAAGGGTGGAAGGGAGACCTGCCCAGCCACGTCCCCCTCCCTGCTCCCTGCAGGTCCCAGATACCCAGAGAGACCAAAGCTGCCCTAGGGAATGACCAGGAGCTGCCTGGGTAAGATGGGGTGTGTGTGTGTGTGTGTGTGTGTGCTTTCTGCCAAGGACTGGCTCATGGACCTTAAAGTAATGACTGCAGCCACTGACTGAGCCCTCAATTTTCTTGTGAGGCTCAGGGGCAGGCTCAGCTCTCTGCAGCCAGCTCATACAGCACTATTACACCAGCCTGTTGGGAAATCAGTGACAGATCACAGGCCATGACTGCCTTACAGTGCTACAGCTCTCCCACCAGCACCATGTCCTGAGCACCAGAGAAGAAGGGGAGCCCTGTGGTATGCTCCCACACACAACCCATGAGAGACAGGTACCAACGGAGATGCTCTCAGTTGGGGGTAACACTAGATGCCCATGAGCCTTGTCTCATCTTCTGTGTCCAATGTGTCAGGATGCCCTGAAGTTGCTTCTGCTGGGCTCTGTCCTGCAGTTTTAACGGGAAGCTGCTGGGGTGGCCTTGGGCTACCAAGCACAGGCCACAGCAGCAGCACTCCCATGCCAAAACCAGCTCGTGTCTCATCCCAGGCAATGCTCCTTGGGGCCCATACTGACCAGTCTCTGTGCATTACAGCACCTTGCTCTTCCAATCCTCCAGTGTACCACCATCATCCCATCGAGAACTTCACCCAGCACCAGATGGCTGAGCTGACCACGCACACAGCTGTCCTCCTGCAGGGCCAACTCTGCAAGGGACAGCATGAAGTGCTAAATAGGAAGACACCTTTCCAGGCACAGCTGAGCTTGGCTTTTGGAGAAGCTGGAGATCCCTGAGGCTCAGGGTCCTAGTTTTGCCCGGCACAGTCTGGGGAGAGAGCTGAGAGCACTCTCTCTGCACCTCCCTTTAACAACTGTGTGATAAGCAATATGTGGCTACTTTGAATCCATTAAAATGTTTAGCTCATGTTCGGGCCAGGCTGAGAGCTCTAGATCTGTCAGCTATTTATCACAAAATGGTCTTATTGTTGGCAGATTTCTTCTATTTGTTACCAAAATGGGGAGACTCCAGAACCCCTCCTGCCACTCATGCCCCTAATCTGTGCATCATGCTCTGCCCTGTAAGATCCTCCCATCCAGGGAGCATTTCTCACTGCTGATTGCATAAAGCATGGGGAGAGGAGAGGGCCTGCCATAGCATGTGCTGCCCAGGAGACGTGCCAGAGGCCACAAGCAAAAAACTGAAAGCCTCATGAGATCCAGACCTCACTTTCCAGCACAAAAGGCACCGCACAGGGCACAAGGGAGCACGGATGTCGATCTGATTACAGTGTCAACCCTGGAAATTAATTATCTGTTCTTCAAAAGGACTGAGTTCTTCAAATTAACTTTAATTATGAATAGAAAATTGTAGAGGAGAAAAAGAACAAAACCTAAAAATTCTTTAAAGAAAGGTACAAGCAGAGAGGCAGTTCTGACTAGAAGCCTGGAGGATGGATAGTGTTAGCAACTGCAAATAATGCTGAATACAGAACAGCTGAATAGGACAAAAAAAAAACCTCTTTACAAAACAGAACTGTAGGATGTGGAAAATTGCTAAGGGAAGCTGAAGACACTGGGAGAGAGCCTGTAGCAGGCAAAATTACATTCAGCCATGGGGTTCCTTCCCAGTGGGTCAGGTCCCACATCTAGGAATGTAGAAAGGGCAGAAGTAAGTTAGGAAGTTGAAAGCTTATTATCTGTGGTTAGATTGACTTCTGTAGCTTAATGCTTTTGCCCACAGTTTGTGTCATGGGCTTCGTCTCTGGACTGTGCAGACACAAACACTTCCAGGGGTGATTTGTCCCCAGGCTTTTTCCGAATTATGACACTGGGTATAATTTCTAGGCTCAGGTGTGAAAGTGCATCCTGGCTGTGTGTCGAGGGATGATCAAGACAGACATGAAGTATCTGCCTCTGCCCGTTCCTTTTGGAGGATCCTATGGGGAGACAAGATGTCCTCTGGCCAAGTCCCTGCTTTGGCCAGCTGGGCACTAGAGCCTTTGCATGCTGTGTGGCATTTGTCTGCATTCACTAAAGGGTAATAAATCCCCCCATCTGTAGCTAGACCAGCTGTTATCTACTGCGCTCAATGCACTCAGGTGACTTGCCATGGCTCTCCCAAGGCAGAACTGGGGATGTTGTTCACCCAGTGTTGTTCACACTTGAGCTGCCCTCAAATACCAGGGAATTTCCAAAGGCCTCAAAGTATTTGAACATCATGAAAACGCTACCTGGGATGACTAAATTAGATGAGGCGCTTAGGAAGAGAACATGAATGAAAGGCTATATGGAATTCCTCTAAAGCTGAATTAAACGGCAGCAATATAATTATTGCCAGACTTGAGGCTTTACAGTACATGGGTCTTGTCAAACAAATGATGCAATTAACAGGTTGGGATGACAAAGGCAACTACATAGACATAATGGACTTAGCTCAGAGGAGGCATTTCATTCAATAATGTGTAATATGCTAGTAAAATTTTAGTTCAGAAAATGCAGAGTGAGGGGGTGGGAATGGCTACTTGGTAGATCTTAGGAGGAAGGACTCCATCTGGGGTCGCAGTCCTGGTGTGCTCTCACAGTGGAATGGGATCTGACCAGTGTTGGCAATACATCTACCTGGCAGAATTGGAAAAAAATGTTCAGAGCACAGCAGTTGTCTGGGAGCAGTTCATTTTTTGATAGGGATACCTGAGTGCTGACCCCTGCTTCCAGGGCCACTTTACAATACATTGTGTTTAGTTAATAATCCAGCTGTAATCCCAGGTGCAGAGCTGAGATCTCCCTGACCCTGGAGGCATAAGGAGAGTAGAGTGATTGTCTTCATTTCTGATCCCCATCCTTGGAATTAAGACACCACAGGACTATTTCCAGAGATGGAACCATCGTCATCTGGACTGTGTGTTTCCCCGTGAATCGGCTCCTCAGGGAAGGTGCTGCCTAGGCTAATTAGAAGAACCAGTCCTGGCTCCACTTGGAAATCACAGTAGAGTCAACACCACCTCGTGTTCAGCAGGGCTAGCTGTTTGCTTTGCCTGCTCACAGGTCTTTGATCCTGCCCGTTCTTTGTCTATAGCAGCTAGGCTGGCTTCCTCATCTGTTGGCTCTTAGGAGTCGTTTGTCCCCAGCTTGTTTGGTTTAGGAACATCTGGGCTGAGTCAATGACAGCGTCGGTGTCAACCCAGGCCAGGTTGATGGGACAGGATAAATAGGGACCTGGAGTACATGACTTCTGAAGCAAAGTGTCAGGCTCACTGCACAGATGATGGTGTGTGAAAAAAGGAACGAGAGGCATCTCTGCAAATTAATGAGATGTTTGATTGCCAGCTGGGATATACTTGACTTCAGATGACCTCTGCATCTGGGAGCAGTGCCAGTAGGCAGAAGAATAGAATAATTGGTATGAGCTGATGTAGATAACAATGAAAAAGCTCTGTTAACAGTGACAAGAGATGAGGGTGAAGAAGTGTTTTGTCAGGGGCCATCTCCATGTGCACACAGTGGATTGTCTGATTTAAGGTTAAGTCTGTGTCTAATTAGACCAGGACTGCCATTAGGAGAAACACTTCAAGAGAGCTTCTTTCCCACCCTGGCCATCACGTATCAACCCACCTATGCTCATTCATCCATCCATGGGCTTATGATGAGCTGATCACAATATAAGAAGTAGTGAGGGTTCTTCCAAACATTCCTTGTGATGCCATACTCAGATCTATGCTAAACCCTTCCAACTCTCCATTGTGTTATACACATGACATATACATAATAATTATTTATAATTAGTTTAATAATATATTATTTGTAAGACATCACGGCAGCCAAGAGGGTTGTACTGGGACATCAAGATGCATCCAGTTCTTCCCTGGCAGAGGAGAACAGCCTGAGGCAGTCCATTACCCATATTCGTCTTCAAACAAGCCAGCAAGCAAATGCTTTCAGTCTTCCTGGAAAACAGTTTTATTGGTTAAACCTATAGCAAAACAACATGGATTTCAGAGAGAATGTGTCTTAGCAAGACACTAAGAAAAGGACAGTTAACAGAGATATTTTCCAAACACCCATTTTATCAGAAAGAAACAAGATATGTGTTGGCTGGGAGATCCAGAACAAAGGTCCTGTTCACCAAGAGAGTCTCTGGGGGATGCAGAGGTGCCAGGAAGTGGGTAAAGACCATATGTACAGCCTTAAAGAGGACATTGGTTCTTCCCAAGGTCATTGCTGCACAAACACTTGGTTACTCAGTTCTTTTAGATTCCACAGAAGATTAATTCAATTGTTAACCTTTCCTTGCAATGAACAGCCAGGAAAATGTGTGTATGCATGAATGGACTCGGAGTGGGTTAGTTAGAGTTGATGCAAAGCCCATTGTGGAACTGAGGATGCTCTGGCAATGCTGTGGGGCCAGCTGCCATTGCAGGCTGTAGCTAGGGCTACTTCAGAGAGGAGTGTGATAGGTGAAACCACACCAGACCAAGGACATATTAATAAAATAATTAAGAGAGGGAAAGTTCATTAGTTCTGTAGGTGCTTGTTCCTGCATCATCCTTCCTGGTAAAGATCTGCACCATTTTGTCCATTCTGAATATGCCTGGTTTCAGCTCCCAGACACTGATCCTGTCATTGTCTTCCCCTGTCTATTGAAGACCCTTTCAGAAGTTGGTGTTTTTCCACATTGTTACTTATATGTTGTGAACACATTGCCTTTCAAGTGTCTGCTCAATTAGCTAAACAGATCAAGCTTTTAAATCCTTCACTTCAAAGTATCCTCTCCTACCCTCAAATCATTTTTTTGCACTTGCAAAGTTTTTATCATCCCTCTAATGTGTGTGGCTGGCCTTAGAACAGTCATCTCTAGAGGTTAAAGTCACCTCCCTGCCCTGATCCCTCTCCTCTGCTGGTGCAGCTAAGAACAGTGTTAGCTTTCTTGCTGCTGAGTCATGTTGAGTTGCTGTGCTACTGTGACCCCTAAATCCAGGTCAGTGTTGGTGCTTTTGGGATCAGCTTTTGGTCACAGCTGCATCAGCTGGAAGATATGGCCAGAGCTCTCTGCAATAACACCAGGGGAACATAACTAAAAAAAAAAAAAAAAAAAAAGTATGAGATGTAAATTGGATCATCAGCTTTAAGAACAGTCACGTTGGGTTTCCTCCAGTCTGCTGTTACCCTGGTTTTGCAGAGCAGAGAGTCTGACAACTCACCCAAGGCTGTGAGTGTCACATGGAGCTGAGCAAGGGACAGAGCAGTCACCATTGCTAGACTACCCTGCAGGGTGTCTGTCTCTGCAGGAGGATGTGAAGTCCTCAAGAGCTTTTGCCACAGTCCCCCACCCCGCAAAGCCCAGTCACCTCCTCCTCACTATATGTGAACATAAAAGGGTCCTCTCAACTCACACCAAATGTGGCTGGTGTGCTGCAGTGGCAAAAGTTAGGAGGAGAGGACAGGGTACAGGATGTGTGATCCTTCCCTGGACTATTTTTTCCAACTCTCTTGACTGGACATTCCCTGAGCTGGGATATGGTTTTGATTTTGCAAGGAGAGCAGAGTGGGAGGGGTGCAGGCTGGAAGAAGGAAAAAACTTTCCCATAGTTTTGTCCTATCTTGGTTATCACCACGCCCTTCGATACAGCTGATCCTGCAGTGTATCTGTCCTGCTGCTTTCTTGCAGGCTTTGTGCACATAGAGATGAACATGCCACTGACTCTCCAAAACTGATAAGCAAGTCTTCTAATAGGTTTTCTTGGTAGGAATCAAGGAAGACCAAGTGCTTACTCTACAGACATATTTAAAGTGACGGAATTGTATCTAGAACTTTTCCAGCTTTCTGTACAGCCAGGATTTGATATGTGTTGTTAAGTCATGTCTCTCAAAAAAACTCCTTCTCCAAATACACCCACATGATTCTGGAGCTCCCATGATCCCAGACCTGGAGACCCTTCTTTTCCTTTGAGAGAACAGCCCAGCTCCCTGTGCCCTGGCCTGAGGTGCAAGTTACCAGTCTGCTTGGCTGTAGTGGTGGAGAACCTGGCAGGACATGGCCTCTGTAATCTGCATGCCACTGAGGTGGCATCACATCTCCTGGGGCTTTCTCAGCACTGGGTCCCACCTCCCCACACACACAAACACGAAGGAGGCCATGTTCTGCAGCCTGCTAGAGTGATGTCCCTCCAGGGCTTTCCACATGGGATGATGACCTTCCTTCTCTAAAGAAAGTCATAGCTGTTGGGTTTTAGATTGCTCCTGGAAATTTGATTTACAGCTTGGGATGATTCAGCTAGGACAAAAAACCTGGCTCAAACCACTTCAGTGCCTGATCCAGCTGTTCCCAGATGTGTCTGCATTAGGAACATCTCCTGACTGTGTTAGCACAAGTTCCTTCACAGCCTGAGCTTCCACAAGGCAATATGACTGTACCCACAACCATCACAATTATCTGTGTATCCCTTACATTTCCCTGCCAAAATCCTTTATTGTTTGGTTTAGGGCTACTCTGTTCAGCACAGCCCTTCTGTGAGGGCAATGACTACTCTGAGATCCAATTGTCACATATGACTGATGGAAAGATGCAGCCATCATATCCTGGAGAGCATGGCAGGCTATTCGTGCTTGGGGGAAGACACATGTGGAAGTGGTGACTTTGTGTGGTGGCTATGTAGTTATTTTGTTAATTACAAAGCATGAAGGTGGATGCTGGCTTCTCAGACAATGAGAAATTGTCTCATGTTACATGGAAAACCTTTAAATTCCAATTCACCAGAGCCCAGACATTGATTAATAGGCTCTCCAACGGGTTCTAATTTGAATTTATCTTGGGAAAAAGACGTGATGTGGAAGACAGATTAATCGCATCATCCAACATTTGACTAAATCCATTTCTTGAGCTCTTTGATCCGTTCAATTACCTGCTACCAGTCTGCCTTGGAAAAATATCTTCAAACCATAACAGGGACAGGTGAAAATCTTGAATTAACATCCTCAGTGCTCACAGCTGGGCCAATAAGGGGCATAGCAAGTCCAACAGAGCCTGACATGCCTGGACAATGAGCCATTGTTACTCCTGAAGGTTGCTCTGGCAGTGACATGTCCCAGCTAGCATGCTGCAGGCTCCAAGGGACACCCAAATCTCCACAGTTATGAAATGGCCCTTAAGTGTGAGGATTTCCCATGCATACATGCAGTGTAAATATGAGTGGACTATCAGACGGGGAGTGAATCTGTTCAAGGCAAAGTCAGGGAGGAGACGAGGAGCAGGGGCACAGATGAAGGTTATTCTCAGCTTGCGTGAGGTGGGAAGGCAAAATGAGCCCTTTATTGTTGCTGGAGGCAGCACAGAGCTGTGCCTCATGGGGTCAGGGCATTCCTGAGCACACACGCTCTTCCAGTGACAAGTGGTTGTAGTGAATGAGCTGATATTCTGTGGTGAGAGCTCTTTGGGGAGAGACAGGTCATATGTAACCAGCACCCTGCAGGCTCCTGAGTTCTCTCTCTCTATGGACAAATCTACAGCCAGGACCACCACCCTGCCAGTAGGTGCCTGAAACACTTGGCCTCTTCTCTCTGTTTCAACAGGCACTGCTTCATGATTGACAGACAAATGTCTCCTCCTGTCTCACCTGGGTTAAAAGCTGTTCTCTGCTGCTGTGAGAGAAGATATGATTCAGGAGAATGCTCTAGTGCGTTGAGTTTGAATCCCCAGCAGCAAAGTCTCTTGAGTATCAAAAATAATCCTGGAGTCTCTGAGGGGTGGTGCTGGGATGGGGCTGATTGCACAGACTGCTGCAGGGGCAGGACAGCTGCTAGAGGGCAAGACAGAAAAGAGCAAGACAAGACCTCCCCAACTGTGGGCAGCCTCTGTCTTGCAATGGCTGCAGCAGCAATGGGCCTTGGGAGTAGTGACAGCAAACCACCAGTCGATCAAGCAGCTGAACTCAGCCAGGTCCTAAGACACTTTAATTCCTCTCCCTTGCTACCGGAAGCAAAGATGTGCTGTTTTACTACCAACTCACAAACAAGGGTGGCACCAAGTTGTCTGTGCTTTGTGGAAAACAGCCCAGTCTGAAGGGACAGAGAGAGCTGATGGGTGCCCTAACTGCGATGAACTGATTCCAGCATGTAAACAGCCTGAGGAGGATGAGTTAGTAGAGGAGATTAAACCAAAGAGCAAGTTGGCTGCCAGATTCTCCTGGTGGTAAAGGTTTTCCATCACGGTTGGCTGATTCTCTTTAAATATAAAGCCAGCTATGCATGTCCTCGGTCCAAGCTCCCTGGAACATAGGCAGAACAGATAGACCACACCATCCCTGTTCAAGGTTGCTGGTCAGTCCTCATTTACCCACCCAATCCTTGGAGACTCAGGTAAAGCAACTCTTCAATCCCATCGACAGGAGGATGTTTCTGTGTAAACACAGCCACTAAGAGACCCTGTGTAAATGCCTCTTTATTTTGTTCACAGCAGGCAGCTCAATTTGTCTCTAATGAGCACTAACATGCTCTCCTGCTATCACTCATAGCAATTACTCCGGACTCACTAGTTGCATACAAAAAGCTTGGATAACCAGCTAACAGCCTGTTCCAGGTACCAACGCACTCAGTGGCAATTCCTGATAAACCCTGTGACAAGGCCACCATGCGTGTAGGAAGAGGTCTGTCGATGGCTTAGTCTGACACAGAAACCTGGGACATTGGGGACACTGAGTTTCTTGCCTCAGGTGAACAGGCTCCATTTTAGCTTGCAGCACCAGCGACAGGAGTTGGCTGCTCCCAGCTGTGCAGTGGGTGAGCTCAGACTGCCATGAAATGGAGAGGCAAGCTGGGACTCTGTGCTGGCAGTTGTTACCTTCGTGGTGGCTTTCAACAGATGGACAGTAAGTTTGGGGGAGTGTCTGTCATCCCCAGGCTTTCATCCAGGGACGTTGTTTTGTGGCAAATCAATGACCTTGCATGCATATGGGCAGGTAATTTTTCTCCCTTCATTTTAAGACTTCTTCCCCTAAGTTTTTCTCCTTTGCATGTTTCTTAGCACTTTGTAATGAAAGAGTTTCTGTGGATCACCTGCGTCTGCCGAGGAGCAGTATGGGCAAATGGTTCTTGCATAGAAGTGAGGCTGGGGGCTCATCTCCAGCAAGGAATATTGAGACTGCTTTTTGCTTACAAAGACAAAGTTTCTGCCTGTGAATTCTCCTCATGACTGAGGATGATATAGGACCTGCAGAGGTAAAGCAAGATGACTGCTGCCCATCATCAGGTGCCCTTCCTTCCCTTCAGCCCGTGTCCTGCACCACTGCAGATGAAGCAGGTATGCGGTACCCCACCACAGGGGGAAGGGTGTCACGGCGTGGCACTGCTGACAGCCCTGGCTGCAGGTGGCCTTTCAGAAGATGTGAGACCTGGAGCTGCTTCGGGTCAAACAGGCAGAGCTGAGAGCAGATCACTTGTGCAGGTCTGCAGCAAGGCTTGAACAGGTCTGTAGTCTCTGTGGTCCTGCCTGTCCGAAAGCACAGGCTTTTGGACAAATCCCTGGAAAGCCACTGCCTAGAGGTTCCTGGAGAACTGATAGCGAGTACTGGAGGAACTTTCACTGGTTTTCTGCATGTCAAGAATGGCATCCTCTCATTAACCCCACAGGCACGGCCTCCCAGTGAGTATGAGGATAAGCTGAGCAGGGTTTTAGCCATTCAAACAATCAGAAAAGTGCTCAGAAGTGAACACTAGGTGTATCTCAGAGGTATTCCCATTCCAAACTGCAACAGGTCTAAAAGACAGTTCCACTAGAGTAGAAATAGTATGTGTTTGTTCAAAAACTACTTAAAATATTGCAATAAAGTCTTGTAAATAAAGCAGTTGGACTTCTCTCCCAACCTGCTATCCTACCTCATATCACAAATATGGAATATAAAGCTTATTCACAGACCAAACAAGGGGCTACACTGCCAAAATAGTTCTTCTAGTTAGCCTGTTTCTTGGACTGCTCTTTCTACCTCCCTCTACACACAAAAAAGTGTACTGTTAAAACTTTTTAGAACTATATTTCTCTTTTCCTGAAATGCTTGGTTGTACTGTATAGAGTGTGAAACCAGGAATGAATTTGCCATAAGTCCTGACCTGAAGTTGGACCTGAGCACAACACAACAGGTTAGAACCAAGCCTCCTGCCTGAGACTTTTATTAGAGAGTTACTGTCAGGGATCCAAAGAATCCTAAATTAATCAATATTGATAACGTGCTTCAAAGGAGATGGAGCAGAGCAGCCACATATCAAAGGTGGCTGGTACAGCAAGAAGGCTCCTTGCAGAATATATCGTAATTGACGGCACAGTAATTGGGACAAAGTGACAGCTTCTTGATCGAAGGACACCTTCTGGGTAAGTAGTGGTGTATTTTGTTACTAATTAGATTATGTTTTATCACATCCCATAATTTAAAGTTACGTCAGTTCCTTTTGGTGGTTTCTTTGTGTAGTCATCTTGTGTAAATGAGCGTGTGTTCTCATAGCAGTCAGGGCTGGTGGGAGATGTGTGGTCCTGGCTGCTCAGAATGTCCTGCATGGAGAGACTCTCTTTCCAGCTGGTTATACTTTCCCCAAACTTTACTCAGGGTGAAATTTTTCAGGAAAGATTCTGCATCAAACTGAAAAAATTCAGGACAAAATTTGTCCAAAAGTGATTTGAAAAATTTCAGAAGTGTGAACTTCGGGGGCGGGAGCTAATGGGGACAGAATAGGAGGTTTGGCCAAGTAACAGCCCCAGTGCCACAGATTTTCTATTTTTATGAAAATTCACCCTTATTCAGGTGACTTTATAAGCCTTAATATAATAATTGTGTGTTGTTGCCCAGCCTGCCCTTGCTGCCTGCTGACACATAGGCCAACCCAGAACCATGTGCTTTCCCTCTCTTTCTCCCACTAGGCTGGATGGATCAAGGCAATCAAGGCACCCAGAAATGAGTGGAGGTTTCCTATCTATCCTGTGCTTTCACAGACCCACTGTGGAACCTACACAGCACAGGAAGACGAAGAGGTCTGCTTTGCATGCACATCTAAAACTTGGCTTGCAGGGAATCATTCCAGTGAAAATTGTGGTCAGAGTGGGACAGGAGAGGAACCGGGATGAATTGAACAAAGCTATTGGGAACTGGATGGTGTCTAAACTGGGAACAGGCATGAGAAAAATAGGGGAGGATTGGAAGATGAAGCTGGGATTGTATTTTACTGAGGTTTATTAAAAAAATAAAACCAAAGTGTTTCCCCATGATTACACATAGCTCTAAATCAATCAGGGAATAGCAACCTAAAGTAGTTGTGCAGCCTGAGGATCCATTACATGATTGCAGATAACTCTTCTTGTGGCAACATTTCATTCACTGAACAGAACAGACCTTCTCTAGGGACAATTCAGGACACTGAAGGGACACTGTTGCCTTTAGAGCCCTAACTTAACTCAGAAGCTGTTTCAGGCATGGAGCAGGAAAGAGACACTGGCTGATGTTGGATGGAGTTGTGGGCAGAACACTGCCTGGAAGTTCAGTGTCGGTCTCCTTCTCAGTCTATCACATCAACAATATGATTATCTTTTTCTGGATTTATTCCTGAATTTTCAACTGTAATTAACCAATCTACATGCCTGAATATGAAGAGTTACTGCCAGCTCCTCATTCACACATGGGATGACTTTGCCCTCCAGGAGCCATCCTGTGAGGTCTCTGCTCCTAGCCAGGGTCTTTCTGCTTCTTCAAATCCAACAACCACAAAAGGAGCACTGGTGGTTTTACAGTCTGTTGATCTGCACAGCAGCCATCACCCCTTGATTATTCCAAGGTGGGAGGGCTAGAGCATCTTCCCTTTCACAGCTGAATGTTGTGACTGTCTCTTGTATTGGACTTGCCACTCAACTTTCATGGTGGAATATCTGTCAGTGACCAACTGCCAATCTTGTGTGCTTTGTGAAAGTGTCTGAGTCACACAGCTCACCAAGAGACACACCTGCTGACCTAGAAAGCTGCATGGACCAGAGTAGTCCTCTTCATGTTAAAGGCCAATAACAAGGTGGGAAAACCTGAATGCCAGACTTGATCAGTCAGAGAAGATGACCATCTGCCTGAGTCTGTGATACAGGTATGCTCAGTGCATGTGACCCAGGAGTCAGCACAGGAGCAGCAGATTGGTTAGTAGGGTCAAAGAAACTTTCAAGAGCTTTCAGGTGCTAGAAGATCCAGCCCTCAGTGATCTGAAAACATGGTGCAGTTATTCTTCTTCTATTTCCCACTACAGCTTGGAATAGAAATCTCTGGGCAATATTCCACTGTCCTTGGAGGACTCTCCAAAAGAAACAGTGCTATTAGAGATAGGTCAGCTCCTGGCAGATCATCATACAGCATAAATCCTGCAGAAGCACAGACCCTCCTGACTTCCAAGCACAGTGTTGGATCTACAAATCCCAAAGGCCTGGCTGAGCCAAATGCTCCCCTGTTGGTCAGTCACTGGTGGTGGTGGTGGCAGGTGTGGTAATGACTAAGGTAGCCATACAAATCTATGCTGTTCTCACAACAGCTCTTCTTCCAGGCTCCCTCAGTCTCCTACTGCTGTCACTACCACAGATGATGACTGAAGTCATGGGTAAGGGTTAGGTAATCCAAGGTCCAGTGTTTTGAGGGCATCTTAATGGAGCAGACCTGACAGCTGAAGTAGGAGAACCACTCCTCTCTGGGGAAAGCTTAAGGATCTGGAGGGCCTGGGTAATCACAGCCAGCTAGAGAGAAAGTATGGTGTCTGGGACACTTTGTTGGTGGAAGCTTGTGTAAATGAGCGTGTGTTCTTATAGAAGTCAGGGCTGGTGGGAGATGTGTGGTCCTGGCTGCTCAGAATGTCCTGCATGAACATTCACCTTTTAAATATGCCAAAATTAGATGCCCACTTAAAAAAATTCTCTGGGCCTCCTCAGAGGACAACTGGTGGGACACCTATTGCAGCTTGCACTGAGACATCTAACTTTCAGCTACTGAAGCAGGGACAGATAAATTCTGGCCTGAAAGGACTGAGGTATCTCCTGAAATTTGTTGCAGCCAAACAAAATTTTGGTCACTGCAGGCACCTCAATCCGACATGTAACTCTACAAAATCCCTGAGTAGATCCAGCTCCTAAGGAGCTCAGAGACAGAAGTTTGGCACTAAATCTTCTGAAAGACCATTAAATCAGTGCTGATTTGATTTCTGACCTGAGGTAGTCCTGTGTCAAGCAAGAAGAGACAGCAAGAGGAGCAAAACACCCTTCCCAGTCATGTTTGGATAGTGAAATGGACAAGTGATGCACATCACCACGAGATTTGTCCTCTGCCCTCAACTAGATCTCCATCTCCCACAGCAACCCTGCGTGGTTATTGCAGAGCTGAAACACACTGCTCTTTTGGCAGATGCTGAGCTTTGTTGGTAACCCAAAGTTCAAATCAAAATAAACAAAAAGTGCTTCCCAAACCTATAGGCAGAAGAGTTGTTACCTGGCATTTTGACAAGGAAGGAGATGGGAGACTATGTCATATTCCCAGTCTGCTCCTGATTCACTCTGTGACAGGGGTGAGTCACTTCTGAAGGTCTCTCCTTCTAATGTCCTCTGCTCTGCAGGGTATGGTAATGCTGCTGAAGGCTCTTGCAAAGCTCCATTAATTATTAAATACCTTGAAGTGTGTTACTGTCTGGGAGGAAATGCCTGGTGGAAACAGATCCCTTCTTCATGTGCAAACACTTCCAGGTTTGAAGTGAGCTTCAACTCACCAAAGATCTCACCAAGTTGTAGGTTTTGTCTATGAAAATAGCTGTGAGAAAGGTGGTCTCCTGGTCAAAGAATTACTGTGTCAATAAGACTTAGCATTAGCAGCCACGTAGCATTTGTTAAAGCAAGAAACATCGCCCAACTAGTCTCTCCTTGATAGTTTGTTCTAATGATAGTTTATCTGGCTTCAGTTTTCATGAGCTGGTTCTTCTGATGCTGGATTAAAGAGCTTTTTAATACCCTACACTTTTCACTCCCTAAAAATGCTTATACCTAGTGACCAAGTCACCTGTCAGCCTCACAATATAAACTAAAATGTTGAGCTTCATAAAAACTTCACATGTGAGGATCTTAGCTTTCCCAGATGGGGGTATTGCTGCTTTTCTATTGAATGTTTTCCATCCCTTCTGCTCTGTGCCAACACTGGAGGTGCTACCAGCACCCTGCTGTAGGAGTGACCTGTGACCTCAGGTGACCCCACACCGATACTACCATGCCCACCCCCAAGTCCTTCCAGATGAAGGTCTTTCATTTGACAGAGCCCCTACCCACAGCTGGTCTTGCCCTTTCTGTGCTCTGTTGCCTGTGGGTCCTCAATGAGGGTCGTGGGGATCTGTTCAGCCTTCCCCTGTCCCACCGGGCAGGTCTGCTGGGACAGCTCTGCACTGTGAACCGTTCCCCAGAGAGGTGAAGTGGGACCCTCATCACCACACCTTCCCCCAGACAGCCACCCTACAGCCAGGTGTGTGCCAGCAGAGAGCAGGGACCACTGCCTTCTGCCATGCAGCCCAAGAGCAGGGCACCGGCTCTGATAGCCTGAGCTGGGGTGGACCAGCTGCACACTCTCTTCCATGTCATCCACCAAAACATCCCTTCAGACACACATGTGAAGTCATATGCTGCATTGCAGGGACCTCATTGGGGTGGTGCTAGGCTGCCCAGGCCACTGGAGACACCGCTCTCAGCCACCACCAGATATCCCTGAGTGGGACTAGTGAAGAGAGCTTGAATGAAGGCTGGCTAACAAAGCATAAGGTCCTCACCAAAGTACTGAAATCAGTTATTACAGGAATTGGAAACAGTGTTCTCTATTGTCCTTTGAGGTAAGAATTGGCTCCAGCTTCATCTCAGTCATCACTGGCTCTCAACACTACAAATCCTGCTGTTCTCTTCAATACCTTTTATGGGAAGCCGAAAAATTAGCTAATTCCCCATTGCTCCCTCCCCACTTATTAGTGCTACAAAGGACTGGGTAATTATGAATAGAACTGCCAGGCAAAATTAAACTTCTCCCTTAAAAATGCATTTTAATTAACTCTGCTGGGTTCACATGTTTCTTAGGAAGAGCTGATTATGCCTTGCTGACTCTGAGCTCTGCTCTTACGGAGATAGGAGCCCCCAAGCACTAATCTGGCCAAAGGGTCAAAAAAGGGCCTGGTCTTCCCACTGGACCTACCCTGGAAGATGATTGTCTTCTCTTGGTAGTAGTGGGGTGTTACTCCTCAAATCTTGTTTAATCTATTTAAGATGAGCAGGAAAGCAACAGAAAGCTATGCCTGAGTGGGTGACGGTGATGTGTTAATGAAGGCAGCAGTGGGGTGTGAACCCTGTGATGTTATCCCAGCAGCACTCTGGAGATCAGTGCCAGAGCTGCAAGGTGGCAGAGGAGGGACAGTGGCAGGGTCATGGAACAACTGATATGAAGAGAGCTTCTCCAAAGTGCTGCAGTGTAGGGACGGGCTGCCACATGCTCCACGCTGGGAGGGAGTCGCTACCCAGTGCCTGCCCTCCTTTTGTCCGCTCCCATAGCTGTGCTGCAAAAGGGTGCCGATACCTCAACAATTTTTATTTCCAGCAATCCTTCCCAGTTACTAGCTATCACATTTTTAATGTAAGCAAATCTGCATAATGCTGAAGGCAAATTAATATGAAAATGGAGCTATAAAATTTGATGTTTCCTCCACAAAAAAAAGCAAGAGAAAAACCCGGCTACATTTCCCAGCTAGACATAGTAGTAAGAAACTCCAGACTTGGAGCTGGAGGCAATGAAAATACCCTTTCATCCTCTGTGCTAGTAGTGGGGGGGGTCTTCAGTGAGGAACATGCTCTGGCCTCCTTGGCACTTCTCACATCTCAGAATAATGACAGGGGAGCTCCTGTGTGTGCAGTATTGCCAATAGCAAAAGCAAAGCCTCCATTGAAGCCTACAGTGTTACGGGACGTTTCACAAGTTCTGACTTTGCAATACAAGGCTTTCTAGATGGAGAATGAATCATGGCTTATGAATGCAAAATTAAAGAAGGGCTACTTTAAAATAAAACTTTATAGTCTTGCATGACAAAATTTTACAGCAAATCGTAATGTCTCTCTTCTCCTCACGCTATTTTCTGGCATGATGATGAAATGCAGTAAATAAATACGTAAAAATAATGACTCTTCCAGACCTTGTAGCATTCATTTTAATAGATGCTATTTAACTACACACAGAAATATAGATATCTACCTTTCAAACGCCGGTTACAAAGATTGGGAAGGCTGCCAAGAAAAAGGCCTTTTTTTTTTTTTCTCCCAATAGATATCAAAAAGAAACAATTTATATGTTGAAATTGCCTTTATTTTTTAATCCATAAATATTTGTTACTGACAAAAGTGGAAAAATCCTTAAGACTCTAAATTTTACTAAACTGATAATATTTTTGTTTACAGTACATACAGAATGTGCTTTTACAGGTAAGTATAACAACAAGAATAATACAGAGAAAAAACAGTCAAATACTGCTCATCTTGAAGCCTGTTTAATGGTTAACCAAGAGTCTGTGCAAAGTTACAGATACAAATGTACTTCCTCTTCAGTACTACTGTATAATAAACATGGAATCCATAAACTGGGCTAAAGCACAAAAATATCCACTTAACCCCTCTTAGGAAATATTGTCCCCAAACTAAAAATATTATAGTAAGAAGTGTCTTTCTCAGAGCCAAGAAATTCTTGCTACAAAAATGTCTAACGGATTTGCAGACAGAAGGTCAGGAGCCGTTACGAAGCACATGGGCAGAGGGTCAGGGGGCCGCGATGCACGTCTCCCTGCAGCAGAGGTGGTGGGGGTGGAGAACTCCTGGGCATCATGCGCTCATGGCAGAGACACGGGATGCCGCTTTGCTTGTTGCTGAGAGCAGAGATCTCTTTCAATTTACACGAACATGCTCGAACAGGATCAGCCAACTCTCCCCTTGCCCCCGGGCTGCCAGCGGGTGAAGTGTAGGTTGGTTTTCCCAGATGGGTTTTGGGCTCGGTGAGGGAACCTCCTTGACAGCCATGAAGCAGCTAAGAGAGGTTGGGAATGATACCTTCTACCACTCACTTACGGACAGACAACACAGAAGTGGCTGTTCTCTAAGAAGCAGCCCCAACACAAGCTTATTGCTAACAACACTTTTTATGAAAATATTTAAGCCCCTTTCTCACATATTTCCCCTACTAACTTTTCACTCCTCTGAAATATACTTGAACATGAAATCTGTGTGTTAAATATATTTCAGCAGAGTCCCTCCTTCCAGTTTAAGCACTAAATCTGAAACAAAACTAAGACAAACTATTTCTCCATCACATGATGGCAAATGGATCACAAATTAGAACACTTACTTCAAATAGAATTAAAGTTACCCTGTTTCATGATGATTTTGTTTGTTGTGGTGGAATAAGATGAAGACGTCTTCCCAGGTACCAGAAACTACTGATCTCTTGCAAAAACTTGATGCCAGGCTCTTGCAGATTCCTGGTGGGAATGCTTCTGACAGATAAACACAAGAACAGAAATATGCATGCAGGAAGCCCAGGTTCATGGGACCAGCTTTGCAGCCAGCCAGGCTAGTAAAACAGTAGAGAGAAATTAAATCTAGGCCAGGAAAGGAGGGCTTACTCCCAGGTAACTGTCCCTGTTTCTTCCCACCCACCCCCATTCCCAAGTAACAGATCATCATTTATAAAAGGAACATTAAAACATTGAAAAATATTTCATTTTTCCTTAAAACACAATTCACTGGCATTAGAAGACTTTTATGACAAAATTTCCATTCCATGTGGTGATCTGCGTGGTTCATTAAAAATAGTTTGCCACATTTCAAAGAGTGATTCAATATAGTTTGGAAGATTAGACTGGTACAGGGTCAGTCAGAACTTAATGATTGCATTTTACAGTATGTATGTATATATATCTGTCTGTGTGTACATACATATACATACATGTTTCTGTATTAGAGAGAGTTGTATAAAATCCAGTGCAGCTCACTATTATGCATTGCTGCTTGGGGAATGCAAATAATGATCAGTTTGTAGGAAATAATATAAACTTTTCTACATCACCCTCCCTCAGTCCCTGCACATGCACTCTGGGAACTGGACACTCCACAGATGTGTGTTTCCACCTGTGGGTTGGAGAAAAAGACAGATCAATTCTTCAGAGTATATTAGATTAATCAAGGCAGATTATATTTTACTGTACAGAGGAAAGTGACTGCTTCCTGCTTTTCTCCTGAGTACAGAATGGTACGGTGACTCAGACATGAGAAGACAGCAGAAACGTCAAAGTGCAGGTAACAGCATCCCTTACAGCTGCTGCCTGCTAGGGACCCGGACCAGAAGGAGAGCCATGGGAAGCCTGGGAACTGCATCCCCCCACCGCAGCACTCTCATTCTGGACAGATACTGGATTGCAACACATCAGACGTGATGTGGCAGGACAATGGTGACAAACAATATCAGTAAAAATGCTTTGCTGTTCTACAGTGTCTGTTGTGAGAGGGTCTCAAAGCACTTCACAGACATTATGGTATGAACTCTCATAATGCCTCCGTGGAATAGGAAAATTTTACCATTAACATCACATATTGGCCACGGGGAACCGAAGTGCTGGGGACCAGGCTGTGGATCATGACACCCAGTCCTGGACCAAGTGTCCTTTCAGTGACAAACTCTCAGAATGAGGAATAAGGAAAAAAATGACATAAGAACACCTATGTGTGCTGAAATGTCACTGCTTTAGCTACCAACCCATTCCAGCACACAAAGCAAGACATGGGCACACATAGTGCCCAGGAACAAATTGTGGTCATCCAGGGCATGGTGCCTTCCCAAAGAAATTTGCTGAAAATTTTCGGCAGCGGCGGCAGAGTGTCTGAAGGGATTTGGCCTGGAAAGGCTTTTTGATGGTTCTTGTGGGATGCATCTGCTTGAAACAGTTGAGTGTGTGGAAAAGACGAGGAAATGGGGCTAAGATTTCTTTGGAGGGTTATTGCCCAGGACAAGTTAGCAGAGGGCCTGTAATATTTTTCAGTCAGAATAAGAGAAGGCTCTGAGGTCAAATGGCCTGGAGCACAGCACAACATCTGCACAGGCTACTTGGGTGAAAAATTTCCATATTTGCATCTGATCCAGCAGCTTCTTAGTTCACAGATGGAACATTTAGACGAAGACTAGAGCTTGAGACAAATAGCTATGGAAATGGAAAGCGAGGAGTGTTCACCTACCCATGGCCTCACATGGTCACGTCTGCTCCTCTGGCTCTGCCACAACTTCTGGAGACTCTAGGGTGGACTCTCCTCTCCCAAAGTGTTCACATCTCCCTGCTTGCAGAGGGGAATATCCTGGCTTTGCTTAGGCCAAGAGAGAACAGAAAAGCCCCAGGACCCTGCCTCCTCATCAGCCATGTGTGTTTCTCTTCTCTTCACAAAAGTCACAAACTTCAGTCTGTTGGAAGGTCAGCAAGGACAATATTTTCACGGGGTTTGCCTTCTGTGAAGAAATATCCAGTGACTGAGCTGAGGAGCTTGGAGGTAGTCAGGGGAGAGAAGTGTCCATCAAGTGAAGGGGTCAGGAGATGAGGTCTGAGCCTTTTCTCTCTCATCCCTCCCATGCCATGAACTGCCACCCTGATCCATAGACAATTCTGGTTGTTGCCCAGAATGTTTTTGCCCAAGGCTGTGTAGTAATGACCATCTGAACCATGGAGACTGTTATTTATTCCTTCCCAGCTCAGTTTCCGTCAAACAAAGCCCCAGTACTTCTCACAGATGGAGTCCTTTCTGAACACAGTCTCCATCAGGTGGGGCAGAAGAAAGCTCATGAATTAGGATGAGCAGCCCCAGGACAGGCCACATGGCCACCCCCTTGAGGTCTATCTTGATATCCCACCAGGGAAAGACGACATGCTCTTCCTGCCTACCCTGCACCAGAAAAACCTGGTGCTGCATCATAAGCCTCTGCAAGACTCAAGCTCACAACAATCTACAATCATTGTGTGTTACAGGACCAACGTGTTGAGCTGGGAACGTCATTAAGGCCAGGAGGTGGGAGGTATTAGAGGAGAGGGAGAAGGGCAGAGATAATTTAAATGAAGTTTAGTGAAGAGCCATGTAGGAAAAGACTCAGTGTAGGAATGTAGGGCATGAAAAGAGTAGCACTGTATGGGAATGCGTTTACAGCCTGAAGTCAGTCATCATTTCACCTGGAGGAGGGAGCACGCCTGCCGTTCAGATCGGCAGCATGGGTGTGTACGTGTGGTGGGACTTTGAGTGCACACCATGGACGGTGAGTACTGGAGAGTGTCCAGCACTAACAGTTTCAGTACCGGGTCTGGCCGGCCTTCAAAACCTCTGAGACCCTGTCCTGCCACAGAAGTATGTTCTAGTGTGAGTTAGTTCCACAGAATTTGATTGGAACAAAAATAAAGGAAAAAAAAGATAAATCAAACCAAAACCAACAAAAACCAAAGCAACAAAAACCAACAAAAACCCAATCTGGCTAGGAAGCCAAAGATAAAACCCTCACAAATTCTGGACCCATGAGTCTACATTTTAAAGATTTTACAAATATACAGTATCTAATTAGCATTATATCAGATATACAACATGCCCATTTATTATAATTATGCTGGATATATAATTTATATGCATGAAATGTAACTGTCTTCATGGTTAGGATTAGTACTCAGTGGAATTGGAATTTGGAAGTTTTTTGTTTGTTTGTTTGTTTGTTTTTGGGGGGGGGGCGCGGGGGCATTACATGGAGAGTAAACCATGGAAAATTACCTACCTGCTTTTTGATAGGCAGACACCCTCAGCTTTGTGCTTATGCTAAGGGCTAGAAAAAGGTTTGCTACATATAGAGTTCTAGGTTGTAACTGAGAGGAGAAAATATGTTTGGACACAGGGGAAGTGGACCAGTGGAAAATGCTATCAGGAAAATAAATTTCTGGGGAGATATCCAGGCTCAGTGAAATGTGTGGTAGCCTTGCCTTGCGGGGGTCTCAGTGGAGTCAGGACTTCCCCCAGCACAGGTCAGCAGTTTGAAGCTGAATGATTTCTGGTGCTTTAGGTTCAGCAGTGGCAAGAAGCTGGAGGAAGAGAAACCCTATTCCTCCTTTCTATTTACATGTTGGAGATGCCAAGATACTAGAATGAGTGGAGAAAAGGATCTAACAAGCATTTCAGCATATTTGTGCTTATTGAACACATCAACCCCACTACTTCCTACACTGAGAGAGCAGGCGATTTGTAGGCACTATTATATTTTTATCTTATGAGTATATTTAATATAAACTAAAACTTTATTTCTCAGCCAGGCTATTACTTCTCCCTAGATCTGCCAGTCCCCTAGGAAAGTGTGCCCTTGAATTTGCTCCAAGGGTGAGGAAGAACAGATGGTGGCTGATACTGAGCTGTCTGGAGATGATCCTCAGAAGACAGAAGCTTACCTACTTGCTACAGAAAGGCCAAACATGAGGACTAACATTAGGACTGAGAACAGGGCCCCTTTCCGCCAGGATGGGATGCTGTATTTCCTCCTCCCTGTCTTGGGCTGCATGAGATTGCTTCTACTTGTAGCAACTGAAAAGTCCTAAATTCATAGAAATGTTGAGATAATGCAGATGAGCCCTTGGAAGGAGCCATCTACTACTATGGCTTTCTTTGACAGAAACTGATGCACATCAGGAAATTTCCTCTATTATCCCTCACAATTGTCTGTTTTCTTGCTTGGGTTCTTCTTATGTCACTGATGAAGGAGTGATTTTAAAAACAACGTGGATGGGACTGTCAGAAAAGTCTTTTCAGACACTGAGTTATTAGAGGTTATCTTGGCCTATAAGGCCACTGCAGTATGGGGTGCTGTGGCCACCCCAGTCCTTAATGAGTATCTACAATGCACAAGGTCATATCAAACAGTCACCTCTGTTTTGCTCGCTGTGCGGTAGTGATGGTGGTGTCCTGGAATATAATGCAGTTGTTCTACTGTGTTGTGCCGTCGGGAGGCGAATGCTTGGCGCTTGGCGGAGGTTGGGTTCATACCTAAAGTATTGTACAAGTTATTTGAGGCACTAGGATGGGAGTGCATTTTTGTCATCCTGTAGCGATCCAAGACAGGTGTTGATACAAAGACATCTGTGTGTGACAATGCCCGTGACATAGACTGCTCGGGGTACCCCGACCGCTCGGGTGAGAGCAGGGGGTCTTGGGAGTGGAGGCGTTCTGCAGACAGAAGCTGCTCATCTGAGAGGATCCGTTCATAGGACATGCTAAACTCCTCAGGCATGATCCTCTCAGGAGACAGCACTCTGTCCTGGGACATGGCCCTGATGGGACGGCGTGGCCTGTCCCTGTGGTTGGTCTGTTGAGACATTTTGATGACATTGATAGGGAGTGTGCCTCGGGCTGCCAGGTCAGGCAGGTGTCTCCTCCTCATGTAGTATTCATCAGCCTCTTTGTCAGCTGTGGGAAAGGAAAGGGAACAGTTAGAAATGTCATAGCATTTTTCCACAGGGTGAAAAGGGTCTATGTGCAGCACACAGCCTTGGAGCAGCCTCCTGGTGAGACCTGGGGGACCATCTACCAGCATCTCCCAGGTCCTGGGAGTGGATATCCATGTCAGAGAGATGCCAGTCCTGTATGGGTTGTGTTGCCATGGGCTTATGACAGACAGAGAGAGTGATAATTGCATGCAGACAGTCCCTGTGCAATGCATCACACCTTGCATCATGACACAACAGATTCCATACGCTGTCGAATCCAGACCATGGTATTGCATGATTTACACGAACACTGAGTTATGGAGAAATTATCAAATGTCACCTTCACAATACACTTGTAAAGCAAGCACAGGGAAGGTGAGATGAGGAAGGCAAGTTTCACATTTGAGAAAACTCATACCTCATTTCTGGCCACAGATGTGAATATGATCTGGAATCCATGAGTGACCTCACTGCATTTTTAATTATTATTTTTGAATATTTGTAAATGCGATCACAAAGCAGGTTTGGTGGGCATGGGATGCTCTCTCTGAGACACTGAATCATTGCCTAAGGTTTTATTTTCCGTTTTTTCAGACACCTTGGTTGATGTAATAGAATTTATCCTGTGGAATGTTTCTTGCTCAGTTTCCTTCTTCTCTGTCTAAAATGAACTCTTTGTTGCTTGGAAACTCAGCACACACACACACACCCCCACACACACACCCCCACACACACACCCCACCCCCCCTTTTGGTTTTCAAATGTTTCAGACTCAGAGAGGATGTTAGATACTACAGATTTATCCTTTAATCCTTTTATCAATTTAATCCTAATCAGCTGGAATGGCCTGATTCAACCAACTTGTAATTCAAAGAAGTAACTCCACAATTATTTCAGACTTTTTTTTTTTTTTAAAAAAACGCAACAGAAACACAAAAACTTTCTGGTAAACCCATTTGATGTTCATATGCTCTAAATTGGGGTACTGGGATTACCTACCTGGAAGGAGGATTAGAAGTTTTTGGGCTTCAAACCCAGTGCAGCTTGTGAACTGTCATGATGTGCCTGTGGCTGGAGAGGGGTAAAGCGTGGAGTATCAGTCCCTTACCACAAGTACACTGCCATAAGTGAAAGAGCACAACACTGGCCTCCATGGTCAGAGAACGGAGCCATGTTTAATGCTCAACAGTGATCATCTGTATAACACTTCTTAATTTCTTTGTCTGACATGTTTTCTTGATTTGTCAAAAAAATCTCCTTTCTGGTTCATCAGTGACTTCAGAAGACCCCAGAGTGAAACCCATGCCAGACCCCTGGCAGGTAGCTGTCCTCTCCTTGGAGAAGACAGCAGAACACCCACTGGTGTGCAGGAAAGGGTACTCAGGCAAAGGTAAAGTAAATTTCTGCACCTTACAGTAGAAACAAGGCTTCTGGCAAAGTATCCTTATAGGAACAGCCTGGCATAGAGTCTACAGAGCTGGGAACGTACATGCATGACCCCATACAAACTTTCCCTACCAATCTTCAGCTGAGTGTTGATGGGTAAAGACATAATCTCTATATGTCCTGGCCAGCTCCTGGGACCTGTCATAAAATTCCTTTGGAAACTCTTCCACTTAAAAGATGAATATGATAAACATGATAAACATGATAATAATAATAACAATAATAATAATAATAATAATAATAATAATAATAATGAGCTCCATTGATTTTCTCAGCTCCAGTATTTAATTCAGTAGAGGGTGATGTAAGATGGGAAAGTATCAGGCAGTGGAAGAGGAATATTTCACATGCATGGAGTTTCTGAAGATGTTTGAGCGACAAAAAGAGCAAATCTGTGCTGCAGGACAGTCTGGGCAATCATGAGGCATGTGAGGTCCCACTTCCAGTGCTTAGAGTGTCTGTAGGCATTCAGCAGGCCTAGCAGTTAAATATGGTGTGGCAAGTTCCTGTTTCCTCTGACATAGCCATAAATCTATAGGTTTTATGCACCACATTGGCTGAGAAATGAAGGCAGTTGGCTGTCTGTCTCATGCTTTCAGAAGAAATGTCAATGCCTTATGATACGTGATTGCTGCTGACAACATTCCAGAAGCTTGCTCACAAGATTACAGTTACACAGTGGTGCCTTAATGTCTTCAGCCAGACCCTGGAGTGCTGTAAACATCTTGTGCTTGATGATCTCACTAATTACCCCATCCTCACTTCCATACATTCAGCGCTCTTCAGTGCCCCCTGGACCCTGCCCCTCATGGTGCTGCGAACAGTCCACGTAACCCAGAGGATCTGTGAGGAAGATGGTCCATCCCCCTTTCTCAGCATTCAAAAGCGCTATCTGAGAACATGTGTGCTGAAGTGCATGGCCTGTTGGCACTGCTGTTGCTGTCAACCTCTTCTTTACAGACTACACACCGCCAAGGTGTGAGGATTACCTAGAGCTCTCCTGTCCTGACATGCTTGCTGCTGATGGACTTTCCAAGAGTATATATTTTTAAGAATGGGTTTTCTGCTGCAATCAAAAACTTATTGGAAAGAAAAACTTCCCGAAAGCATATCTCATTGCAAATATCAGAAAGCAGCTCTCCTCACCTCAAAATCTTGTGTCTTTAGGATCAACTTCTAGGAAGCCTGAGAAGGACTGGGGGGAAATTCTATATGGCCACAGTAATTTTAGATATTTTTATTCTATATTGTGACCTTGCATAGGCTCAAGTGTGCACAGGCTTAATAACGTTTGAGGCTGAGTGCAGAATAGGAGCTAAGCAATTAGCACTCTGGCACTTGGCCTTTGCTCTGGATGAAAGAAGTTCCACTGGACTTGCCTAAGTGACTCTAAATAAATGTAATTAAAACAGATAACATCCCAAATGGAGATGTGCTTGGATGCTCACACCTGGCTGTGGTATTTGCCAGCAGGAGCTAAAACATCTTATGTGAGGATACAGTGGTCTGAGTCTACTAGTGAGACAGCAAAATCAGATGATTAAAAGTGGTTTGAAGTTATTCTTTGACAATTTAGATAAAAAACGTGGAATGCTCTACACTTCAAAAAGTTTTGCCAATTAGAAGCATTAAAAATATTCTTTACTTCCCTCTTCCATCCCTGTAAACAGTGTAGAAGTCTGCATGGCCTTTTGCTGGCAGTGTCTAAAACAATCAGGGAACTCATTCAATTTCAAAGACGTTTCTAAGCTCACACAGGCTGCCTCCTCCCATGATGCTGAGATACACATGTTGATGTTGGCACGGCTTTTCTGGGAACATTTTTAGGTGTAGAAAAACTTCATATTTCCATCTCAAAGGAATCGAATCTGAAACAGTATTTTCCCGTGAACAACAAGCTGCTTTGAGCAGGCACCAGACAGACATTGAACAGGCTGTTGCCTCCAAAAGGTGTATCAGTTCACGAGCATTGCTGAACCGGTCATGGAGAACATAGCTTGATGAGAGGCTGAGCATGTTGTAACGCACACATGCCTTTGTGCTGAGGAGAAGCTCAGCACAACTCTGTAACCACAGCATTCCTGTGCCCAGGGAAAGCAATGAAATTAATACAGCTCCAGGCTTCTGAGACTGGAGGCACCAGGTGTGTCACCCAGGGGTGTGAGAGGGAACTATGGACATCTGGTTGCATAGTTTGCTAAATCAAAATGTCTCCGGGACCTGAAACCATCCAGCCTGGATTAATCTCATCCTCATTGCTGCTACCCCTAGAAACTGCTACCCCTTATCTTTTCATTGATGCTCATATCATAATTGACATTTGTAACTTTAGCCAAAATAAAACTACAGTCAAATATGTTTCTCCCTCGTGGATGGGCTTAAAAATTCAAAGATGTGTCCTAAGTGGATTACAAAAGGCCAGGAATTATGAGCAGACAGAAAGAAATCACTGGTGTATTGATTGACAGAAATTTCGCTCTTTTTTTCAGTTATCTCATACTTTTGGTGCTTCACTTAGTTTTTCAAACATTTGGAAATGGAATTACTGGAAATTACATTTTCTGCACAATTTCTGGGCTTTTTTCACTGGTTTGGGCATGGGGGGTGGTGGTGGGGGTGTCCCCCTTTCTCTCCTCCTTTGGGAGTTTCTAGAATATTGGCCAGGGCTGGTGTCACCAAAATCCAGGAGGGTTTGAGTGCTTCATCTGACTTGGCTTTAATATAATCTGATTTACTCTCAGACAGCTTTTCTTTTTTTCTTCCACATGGAGGGTGAGCCCCACATGGGTGCTCTTACACACACATCTCACCTCAACATCTTTAAGGTGTCATCACAGAAAGGAAGAACACAGCTCCTCTGACACCGTAATTAGAGAAATAAGGTACATTTGTGGCATATCGGGAAGAGAATGTGGAAAGCCTGATATTTTTTCTTCCCATAGTTATATGCTAACATGTTTAAAATACGTGCATACCTGTATGTATATATTAGTAATTTCTTTGTTTTTCTTAAAGGCAATTTCTTTGTTTTTCTTTCTCTGCAGTTCCAGTGTATTTTCTCTTTGTGGGCTTGCCTCTCCTGTTTTAATTGGAATTTAACATTTTCAATCTGCCTAGTCATTTGTGACGATTCTTTAACCAATACCAAGTGGTTTAATATGCCTGAAAATATTAGCTTCCTTCCTGACTGACCTTTTCACTTAGCTGGAAACAAATTCCCTGTGGCACTGGGCAAGACAGAATTAATACAGCTGCTCTTGCTCAGCCAAGTGTTCCCACCGCCCCTCCCTACTCTTCCCACGTGCTGGCCTCACAGAGCTGCCAGGGCAAAGCTGGCACAGGGCTTCCCGTGGAGGTGGTGCCCTGCCCCTCAGAGATCCTCCTACCTGGTTTCACAGGGATCAACCCCAGATGAGTTTCCTCTTGTCTGTGCCTTGAAGTAAGAGCTGAGGAGGTAAACATGGAAAAGAAAGCTCACTGCGTACATGGGACCTGGTTCTGGCTGTCTTCTATACAGCCAGCAACCTGTTTCCTGCTGCACCTAAAAGACTTGGACCATCTTCAAGCCCTTGATCTGGAAGGAGAAGAAGCCATGGTGTTTCTTTCTTAGTCAAATGCCAGCAGAGGTGAGCGCATGTCCTGCAAATCCAGAAGTGAGGAGCTCCCCTCCCCAGGGATGTACAGGTGCAGGCAGCAGGTGTAGCTGAGCTCTTCCTTGTTGCACAAATCACTTAGAGGAGTCTCCTTAAGTGAGATGTACTTCATCAAGGCCTAGATGTTAAAAATTAGGCTTGTTATCCAGCAAAGAGCTAGGTAGCTTACCAGAACAACTCTGGTGCCAGTGAGAGACTGGGACCTTCAGAGGGTTCATATGGAGATAACTGTCCTTCACTGACCATAGAGGCACCTGCACCACACAGACAAGATGCCTAATGGCTGGATGGCTGAAGCAGGGTGAGGTGGATCTGACCATACCCTTGCTAAGCTCTGTCTCCTCATTTCTATCTAGTAAGGAGATACTATTTTTTTTTTTTCATGGATATGCCTTGATTATTCAATTTAGATGTTCTTGGGCACAAATTGTCTTCCACTATGTTTCTGCTAACTGTGGGAAAAATAAGTGACCTTTAGCTGTCTGGCAAGCCTGAAGAAATCCAGACAAATGGCTGAAACACACATAAAAAAGTATCTAATATATTTTGTTTTACTTGAATAGAAATATTATATTTGTTAATGAGCTCTTTACAACATTCATTTTTTTAACCATGTCAGGGTTTTCATTAGAAGTATTTTTAAATATGAAAAATAACCCCCCAATAATTAATTTGAAAAGCCCAGCATTTAGATACTATTTCTTCCAGATTTTTTTTTTTGTATTTACCTCTTTCATATGGAATAGGAAAATGATATTTCTGGCATTTTGCAAGGGAAGGTCTAGGTGCTGTGTGCCTATTTTCCTTTGGCTCTGGAGAAGACAAGCTATAAGAAAGTGATTCAGTGATTCAGAGGTGCTGAGTATATGCAAGCCCAGAGGGAGCATGGAGAGCTTAGCACTTTCATAGATGAAACTGCTTATTTAGTGACTCAAACATAGTGTGAGGCAGTTGGTTTGACATTTGTCAGACACTTTGCAGGAGGATAGGGTGGTGTCTTGCGAAGGTGACTGAACTCTACCTAGACCTGCCACTGATGAGTAAATAGGTAGTATTTCCATTGCAGTGTGCAGGGATTCCCTTCAAGGGTTGATGTTGCTGAAAAGTTAAGGGGTGAATGAACCCTGCTCTAGCCAAAGATTAACTCTAATGTTCTTAAATCCATGTCAACTGTCAGGCATCCTCTGAATGGGGGCAGGAATGCTAAGTGTCCAGAGGGTCAGGAAAGACTCAAGAGAGGGACGCTGAATATGCTGAGCACATCCTTGAGGACATCTAATCTTGGCACCTTAACACAAGCCTATTTTTGTCATTTTAGACAAATATCTAGGAAATGCAGTGCTGGAGTTCAATGTTTATTCCCTTCTGTTGTGATCTACTGAGGGGCAGGTTGGACAGGTAGGGCCCTGTGATTTCTTCAACTGCTGAGCAAAATCTTCTGCACGGTTCTGGTCAGACTGCTAAGACACCACTTAGTAAGGTGTTGCTCAGTGCATGAATGGCAGTGCTTGGTGTGAGTGAATTTATACTCAGTGTGAGTCAGGTGAGCATTGTAGAAGTAGGTAGAGGATAGTGATCAAATCTGACATATATTTCCAGATGCTTGCTGTGGAAGGCCCACGAGTTTCAGTTAGCATTCATTTGTGGGCTTTTAATGTTTCAGTAAGATGCATCAGTAACTTTAATATGGAGCTCAAGGAGATTTCACTGAGCATCTATGCACAATATGTAAAGCAATAAATGAATCACAGGCTGGAAGATGTCCTGACCATCCCCTGCATGGAGCAGCCACTGTTGCTGTTCCTAGAGAGCACTTGTCTCACCAGTTCTCAATGTTTCCAAGACAGAGATCTTCCAGATTCTGAATGGGAATGATATCTCCCAGAAAATTCCAAATCAATTACAAATGAAACTGCAGGTTTTGGGGCTATCCAGAGGGTAATTTTTTTTTTTGTTCTGAGAAATCTTCATTTCTGCTGAGAAATTAAAAGAACCCCATCACCTCAAAATGGGAGCATTTTAAATCAGTAATTTTACAATGCTGCGATTTCAAGGGTTTTCCAATAGCAGATAGTACTGTTAAAGCTGCTCAAGTTCGTCACTGGGATGAAGTGAGGAGAAAATGCTTATGGTTGGCAGTATGAGGCCCTAATGTTACCAGGGAACAAAGCTCATGGCAGAAGCAAGGTTATACACATGGCATACTGGACAGGGAAGGTGGCAGGCTCCCATCACAAAATATCTCATCCCTGTTCTCCAACATGGTTAAGCATATGCCTACTTCTAAGCACATCAGATGTTAAACATGTATGTAAGTCCCATGTTGAAGTGCCAAGGAGTGGGCTGAGACTTTTATGTGCTACATTTCCATTCTGTTTTATCTTCTGAAAAATCTTCCGTAGGGATTTCTTATGGACAGTCCAAGGGCTTCCATGACGCTTCCTTTAGTGTGTCTCAGCTGGCTGAGTTGGGAATGCAGATCTTATATAGACTAAAGAAGTAAGAACAGCTCCTCATCCTCACCTACCTTCAGTGAAGTTACTGTTAGTATAAACACTTAAATTCTCTAAATTAGGCAGTGTGAATACATGGCTGCATCCAGAAAATGTTCATTGAAACATACATATTATAAACCTGATGTCAGTCTGAAAAGAGCATTTGCTTGCACAAATATCGCTTATTTCATAATTTCACCAAAGCTGAAGAGTTTGCCATCAGCAAAGGTAATGGGCTGAAGCATTACAGGAAAGTTGGCACAACAATACAATACATAAAACAGCAATAAAGAACAGATACTAACTAGTGTGAACAGGGAAGTGAGCAAGATGCTGAACTATCAGAGACACGCCACAGATCATCATGGCACAGGTCGGGACCAGATCTGGACACATACATCATGGCACATGGCAGATTGCAGCACTGCTCGAGGCAGGCAGATGTGGTCCTACTGAAATAGATGCTCCCAACCATTTCAGCAGCTTTCTGTTGGCCTGGATTTGTCATCTGGTTCCAGCTGCCCCCCTGGATGGTGAGGTATCTGCCCTGGGTACACTGAGGTGAGCTCAGCTGATCTGAGGCAGCCAGCTTGGTTCATCTCGATTCTGGCAGAATGAAAAAGGATTCTCAGATGACTCTATCAGGAGCAAATACGAGGTGGAGCAGTGGGACATAGCACAGCAAGGAGGTCACTAACCAAATAACCACATGTGCTCTCACAGTAATGAAGTGAATCTTTCTCTATGATCTTCCTTGATGGGAAGTGACAGCCAAAAGAATCATTACCGGAGATGTCAACTTGGGCAGCACAATGACAGAGGGAAGAAGGTTGTTGTCTTAACAATGTGCCCACTGGAGCTTACGAGCAAATGAGATACAAAGGAAATGAAATGAGCTGACACCTACTTAGTTTCTTCAGAGAAGAATATTTACTTGGGTTTGTCTTTACAGCAGACTCATATGATGGTGGCAGGTGAGAGAGGTTCTGGAAGGACCGTGAGAAGGACAGATCATAGGGTTCGGTGGCAGAAGTGAGAATGTTGTTCATTCGTGGCTTGTCTGCAAAAAAAAAAAAAAAAAAAGACAACAGAGAAAGATATGTCTACAGTGTGCACCAAACGAAGTTGGGAGAGGCAAGCCATTCCAACAAACTCCGGCAGGGAGAAGAGCTGTATCTGAGCCAGCCTCCATCACAGGCTCTTGGACATAATTCAAACTGGCACAGGCAGATTGGTGAAAAATGGATCCTGTGGCATTCCTTGTCCACAGTGATTATAGAGAAAAGCAAACTGCTGCCTTGAAAGTGCCTGGACCAACCAGCTCTCCTCACAGCAGGACAGTGGATCTGGTGGGCTGTTAGTCACCTCCCTTACTGTGGAGGGTTGTGTCACAGTGCTGTGGACCGACCCCACTGCAAGATGGCATGAGCAATGCCTACCTTTAGCCCAGCAAGCTGTGCTTCCCCCACCCTCAGAGACATGGGAATGAGTTTATGGTGTTATTTTAACAGACTGATAATCGAATTGCCCTCTCATTGTGCTGGATTTCTCATTGATGCTCTGAACCTGAAGGCTTCTGAGCAAATCTGGTCCATGGCCCATGGGATTCTGGTGGGCTCTAGAGATGTCCATGCTTCCCCTGCACACAAGAAAGTGTGAACTGGACCTGTACGGTGCACAAGGTTTGGAGAGGTTCCTGAGGCAGGACTGGAGGTACCATCCCTGAGGTGTGGAGTATGCACCTCTACTTGTTTTCATTTTGCTGGTCACTGAGGAAGTTCCCAGCCAGTGTCAAAATGCCCGTGGTCAGGATGCTAACGCTGAGTGCTGTCAATAAAGATTAGTGCTGAGCCTGGATGTTAACATTCAAGTCCAGACAATCTGCAGTTTTGAAATCAAGGTCCTTTGCAGCAAGATGTATGGAAAATGGTCTTTAATCAGCTCAGCCAAGGGACAGGTACCTATTGAATTGCATTTGTAACTCTTGGTTCAGATATTAAAATAGTCAGATACAGGAGTATTAAAAATAGCAGGAGTTTCAATTATTAGAAGGAAAGCTAGAACAGACTACAGTGGGCTCTGTGGGAGTTTGCAGCAGTAATGGGATTGCATTAGCTGAGTCAAAAGGCCAAGGAGGTGGCCACTGCAAGTATGGTCTGAAAATGTAATCAGAAAACTAAATTGTCTGATACGGCTGAGGAGTGTCAGAATGCCCAAATCTTGGGTTCATACATTCCTGTTGTACACCCCTCTAAAGTCTGCTCAGTAGGAGCAAGGCAACATGTGCTTCATATTGCACTCATGTACCTCAAGACCCCTCTTACCTCCTCTGAGGCATGGACTAGTGAGATTAAAGCACAGATTCTGCCCAAAAGAAATAGAGCTGCAGGAGAACTTTACCCTGACTAGTGTATTGGCTTTGTGCAGTGTCCAAACATTTGCTAACTTCTCCCATCTTCCAGAAATATTTAAAACAAACTCCACCCAAGTAGAGTGCAGATATTTCAGCATGCATTTTTCTACATCCGAGTCACAAATTAAACTGTTTCTTGCAAAAAAATATTTGCAGGAGACAGGCCATCTCCTCCCCTGCTGCCTTCTCCCATGTGGAGTCCTGTTTGCATTAGACAGCAGAGCATCGTCCTCCTCTCTGAATGCTCACCTTTCACCGCGTCCTTGGTGCTCTCTGTGCCTAGGCTTGACCCAGCATTTCCCACGCATGTCTGCTCATGGGAATGCAGAGCTGCTCCCCACAACTTTTCTCCCACTGTGAATTCCCCTAGATATTTTATACCTTCTGTCACCGTCACCCATCCTTCATGTTGCACCCATGCTTCTCGATCAAAGGCAGGCTGAGGCAGTCTTGTCTTCTGGCACAAACCTGCTCATGATTTCCCAAAGCCAGCATGGTCAGAGCATTCCTCTGAAACTCTCAGCAGAGTTACACCTCCTGTGCTCAATTCAAGAGGTACCTGAACCATTTGGAATATACCAGGGTATCTAAGACACCCACAAAGTGCTGAAAGGAGTGATGTGAGACCTATCAGAGCTCTAACACCCATACTTACAGTTGAGTTACAACTACCATGTCAACAAACCCCAACACTTGCTCACTCCTGTCCCTGTTGTCACTGATTCCATGCACTCTGCTGCTCTAGGAGCTTCCTCACAACGAAGCTTCCTGCAGAACAAACCACAACGGTGCACTCTTTCCCAGCTATGTCCAGGGTATGATTGTGAATGGAGGGACAGCTTCCCCTCTCCTTGAGCACATCTTGCACCAGCATCTTATGCGATCCCCCACCACTGCCAGCACAGCAAGGTGAGGGGGAAGGAAGCTGCTCTGTCAGGAACAGGGACTTCTCACCTTTCAGCAGGCACCTGTATGCTGTCCTCAGCTCAATGACTGACAGCCAGTGTCAGCCACCTCACAGAAAAGTAACGGCCCATCTTTCTGCTACAGCATAATTTTGTTCCCAGTTCTGGAAAATTATGAGGCACTTTCTTACAGAATTTAGCAATGGTGAAAATTTCCTCCTAACAACGCAAGAACCACCTTGGTTAATAAACTTTTCTTTCCTATTGCTCATGTATGTCTCTGCACTCCTGGAATAGGGTTATTGTCTGGCAAAAAGAACATAGCCCCAAGTGAGCATATAGCTAACATGTCATCTCTCTGAGAACGTTATTTTCTTGTTGATGACTTCAATCCTTGTCTAATAGAGTGACTGCAGGATTAGGAAGTGCATCATATTCATCAGGGCACTGGAAAAAATTGATTAGATATTATCCGTTAAAGAGAGACTGTATCAGCATTGAAACTATGTCCCCACTCCTATTTGTGCTTGTGTGGCAAGGACCCTGGGGTAAAATCTCTTAGCAAATTTCTCAGCCAGAACCTGTATCTAATTCCCATTTTGCATGGAGGTTTGGACATGCTGAAATAAGCCAGTCATATGTATGGAATTTGTGTTCAGTGCCAAAGCAGGAGCAGTAATTGACTGCTTGCATGAGGTGTGTGAAATTAAGTGCCATGCATTTATGTGATGGGCTTGTTCAAAATCAGTACATCTTCTTACTGCTTTTTCCATCCAGTCAGTCAGGAACAAACCGTAATGATTTTGGCAAATGAGAAGTCACCTTGAAATCCACTACCCATCATTCAGCAAAATAAGGGATAAACTGAAATGACCAAAGATAATTTCAGATGTCTTTTGCATAATGTAGTTTGAGGGCAAAATCATAGAACTGAGAGACTCTAGTAAGGATAAATATCTTGTGCAATTTATATTCTGGGATCAGTTCAGCAGAAGTCTCTTAGTACTTCTTCACTCCTGCAATATACCTGAGTCATGCTTTGCTCTGGTCTCTCTCCTTTTTGTGGTGTTTGTTGCCTCCTATGGAGGATGCAGGACATAATTAACAGGATGTAAATGAAAAGGTCTCCTCATTCCCTGCAATGCAGCTGAGGTTGTACTCTGTTTCGTTCTCCAGCATTCCCACTCATTCCAGTCCAGCTCTCCATTCTGGGCAATGGGAGATGACCACTGGACAGTGGACAATAGCTCACGGTTACTGGGATTACCTTTGAAAGTCAGTATTACTCCATATTTTCCTCACCACCATCCTGCAGTCACATGCTATTTTATGCTTCTCTGATACAACATGTGTTCTGGGCACCATTTGCAAAGTTATTTACAGAGGAACATGGAGGAAATGAAGCCCACCCAATGCATAGCATGTACAAGAGAGGTGGGAACATAATCCAGTAGTGTCATTTCTCTTTGTTTCTAAATTATCTTTGCTACAGCCTCGAAGCAACCACACCTTTTTACAGCCAACGCAACATCTTAAAATTCTGCCAGTGTCTCTCTGATTAATTCAGCAGGAGAGGGCTCAACGCTGCAGATGCTGAGCTGCAAATCCTCCCGTACCGAGCATCAGGGCCTTCCCAGTGCTGACCGGAGTGCCATGTTGCCCCAGCTCCTGGAGGGCAGCATGGCACATCACTGCCAAACACTCACTAGGCTGCACAACGTTGACATAAGCTCAGGAAAGGAGCAGGCATCTCTGTGGAGAAAGACTCTTCCTTTGCAAATCTAATCTCTCTTCTCGGACACCTACCAAACAAGGACTGTGCATTTCTCCTGCTTCAGGAGCCAGAATTTTTCAGTCAGTCCAAACCCTCTTGAAGCTCCATGAAAGCCAGGAGACTCATGGGCCAGATTCAGAAAGGCTCCCCTGCTCCATTCAGGTGAGACTCTTGCATAAAAACTTGAGAAAGTGCTGGATCATGTAGCAGAGAGCCCTGCACCTGAGGAACCAGGAGCACTGCCTACACTGATGGGCTGCCAGAGGAACACGTTACCTGCTACATCCTGCTCTATGCATCAGAGACTGTAATTACACCCAGACTCTGAGTGGACATATGGGTTCACTTCTCTGCTTTATGCATACACTTGACTGCTTTGTAATCTATGAAGGAAAGGAAGTCACTCTAAGTTGAGGGAAACCCTTATTTCACTGTCAGTGCTTTGCAAACTTTCTGCAAGCACAGGGCTCAGAAGCAGTTTCAGGATTTCTAAAGCTGGAAACTTGTGTTGTGGAGATTAGATCTGAGGGCTTTGTGAATTGTCTTGCTCTGCCCCTGTTCTTGGAAGACAATTTCTGTTTCAAAGTGTGTTTACATGAGGCACAGAACCTTTCACGTACAAGGACAGGAGCAGATGATACCCAAGACCAAAAAAAGTGAATTTATGGCAAAGTTTTGAACAAAGCTCAAGTGGCAAAAGGGATGTGCTCCATATTTGCATATGAGTCTGCACATATGTTGTGTGAATTTTGCAAGACATTTCAACAGATGCCTTTAAAAACATTCACCCAGAGAAAGCAAACAATGTCACCTAGGAGAAGCTGATACAACCAAGCCTTCTGCTGCTCAGCTTCAGTTCAGCATAGCTTCAGTCCTCTGTCAAAGCACACACTGCTCCCCCAGCACTGCCTTCTGCTCAGCCATTTGAAGGTTCAGACACAAAATCTTCTCCAGTTCTGATGCGAGCTCTTACAAAGACCTGTGTTCCTCAGAAAAATCTGGTGGTAGCTGATGACGTTTGGTAGCCTTCTGTGCCAAGACTTAGCACCTCCTGAGCCATCCTGGAAGTGACATACTGTTGTAGCAGGCAAAGAACTGATGTTCACAGTCTCGAATTAAAATTTATAACATATATCTTCAATGTTTGCAGGGGGAACTATCTGTGTTTTCACACTTCTTTTTTTATGTTACAAACAGTGTTATTAATAGTCGTTTGGATCTCTCATAAAGAATCTCAAAGAGGTTTTTTACATTTCCAGGTCAGATCCTCCATGGTGTAAATCAGCAGCTCTCCAGTGAATAGCTGTTCTCATTTATATGAGCTGGAGATGTAGGATTTTAAATTCAGGCAGTGACAAAATAACCTCTGCATATCGGGATGGTGCTAGGATTAGGTCTTTCAGGGCTTGTGACTGAGAACTGAGCAGCAATCTGAAGGACTAAGATGCAAAAATGATGAGCTACATCAACATATTGCAAGGTGATGTCCTTAAATGCTGCAATGTGTACACACAGCATAATGATATACCTGAGTCCTATGAAGAAAGATGCTTCTGTGTACAGAACATGCTTAACTGAAAGTAACATAGTTACATACTACAACATGGGGTCAGAGGAATAATGTAACCAATTAAAACCAAAGGAAAAACTACAGAAAGTATAATTACACTTAGGAATCACAGCAAAATATATATTCACTTCTCCTGGAGTTCACCGCATTTTCATGGCAATACGGAAAACAACACATGGCTCTGGCACCAGAGCAACCGGCATGTAGAGCCAAGCAGAACTGGGACTAGGACTCATTCTTGATGAATTTGAGACCGTTGAATTGAAAACTGTCAGCTTGTTAACTCCTTCCACTTCTGTGAGTGCCTCAAGCTCAAAGCTTGCCATTGCATGGAGGGCAAGCTGGTTCAAAAAGGAAAATGCATCATCGTGTTTGGTCCTGGCAGCAGACAAGCAAGGTAAGTAAGCCAAACTAGCTCTAGTCACTGCGAGAAACAAATCATCCACCCCGAAATGGCTATGTGTGACTGCACATGTGCCACTGGCTGTGTGCCACTGGCTATGTACCACTGAAGTCTTTATCTGCTCTCAGCTCCAGGGTTGTTCCCTGCTCCCTGCATCACGGACTAAAGGAAGGTCAGCACACATGCCATCAGAGGCTAGGCACATGGCTTAAGTCCCGTCATGGCCCAAACAAACCAACACATCCCCTGCACAGGGGTTGGCTCTGCACTGTAGGACATGGTTAGCCAATTCTCAGGTCAAGAAAGGTAAATGGTGATCTTGGTTCACTGATGACTCTGCGTACTTTGCTTTACAAAGTTGGTGCACAAAGCAGCTGAACATTAACTGGCATCTCCATCACAAATGACAACTTGTATGGCGCTACACTGTCCAGTCCTGTCAGACTGCCTGGTTCACCTCTCTTTCCACTTTCATTAAAGCCCTGCTGCTCTGCAGAACAAGCAGTGTACTTAATGTGTCTATTTGTTCTGTAGGTTATATTCTAGAGATCTGATTATTTTCTAATTTCCTCACATATATTTCTACTGGGGATAAATCTAATTTAAACAGTCCTTAATTGTTATGATTTTGTAAACAGTGTCTTAAACACAATAGACACAAAACTCTCAACAAATTGCTGGAGGAGATATGACAGTACAGGGAATAATTTGTCTGTCTTCTGGGATTGTCCCAAATTGAAGCTTCTGGTCTGATGTTAGAAATGTGATGCAAGAATTATTTCAGCAATATATCCCTCAAAGCCCTGTTACTGTGTGGATTTTTGAAATGAAGAAAAGAGAAAGGAAGAAGGAAAGAAAAGAAATAAAACAGAGGAAGGAAGGAAGGAAGGAAGGAAGGAAGGAAGGAAGGAAGGAAGGAAGGAAGGAAGGAAGGAAGGAAGGAAGGAAGGAAGGAAGGAAGGAAGGAAGGAAGGAAGGAAGGAAGGAAGGAAGGAAGGAAGGAAGGAAGGAAGGAAGGAAGGAAGGAAGGAAGGAAGGAAGGAAGGAAGGAAGGAAGGAAGGAAGGAAGGAAGGAAGGAAGGAAGGAAGGAAGGAAGGAAGGAAGGAAGGAAGGAAGGAAGGAAGGAAGGAAGGAAGGAAGGAAGGAAGGAAGGAAGGAAGGAAGGAAGGAAGGAAGGAAGGAAGGAAGGAAGGAAGGAAGGAAGGAAGGAAGGAAGGAAGGAAGGAAGGAAGGAAGGAAGGAAGGAAGGAAGGAAGGAAGGAAGGAAGGAAGGAAGGAAGGAAGGAAGGAAGGAAGGAAGGAAGGAAGGAAGGAAGGAAGGAAGGAAGGAAGGAAGGAAGGAAGGAAGGAAGGAAGGAAGGAAGGAAGGAAGGAAGGAAGGAAGGAAGGAAGGAAGGAAGGAAGGAAGGAAGGAAGGAAGGAAGGAAGGAAGGAAGGAAGGAAGGAAGGAAGGAAGGAAGGAAGGAAGGAAGGAAGGAAGGAAGGAAGGAAGGAAGGAAGGAAGGAAGGAAGGAAGGAAGGAAGGAAGGAAGGAAGGAAGGAAGGAAGGAAGGAAGGAAGGAAGGAAGGAAGGAAGGAAGGAAGGAAGGAAGGAAGGAAGGAAGGAAGGAAGGAAGGAAGGAAGGAAGGAAGGAAGGAAGGAAGGAAGGAAGGAAGGAAGGAAGGAAGGAAGGAAGGAAGGAAGGAAGGAAGGAAGGAAGGAAGGAAGGAAGGAAGGAAGGAAGGAAGGAAGGAAGGAAGGAAGGAAGGAAGGAAGGAAGGAAGGAAGGAAGGAAGGAAGGAAGGAAGGAAGGAAGGAAGGAAGGAAGGAAGGAAGGCAGGCAGG
>NW_020799123.1:1378907-1386384 GCF_003259725.1 Athene cunicularia
TCTGCTTACTCTATGCTGGTAGCCTGAGAACTTTCCTCAGCTTGTTTTACTTCAGCCAAGAGTGAACTGAACTTGGGCCACTTGCAACATAGGGCAAGTCTTGAGCCTCACACTAGCTTCTTTCCCTTCTTCTGATCCTTTCAGATGCTGCCACTGCATGGTGGGTGCTAGAGACAGGCTAAGGGACAGAGCTCATGAACGTGTGCTCAGGAAGACCTACAAATCTGCATAATCACACAGAAAATTTACACCATGTCCTACCCAGGAAGAGCATTAAATTAAACCTGTGGTGTTGCTGAACTATCTCAGAATTTCAGCAGTAATTATGAATACTGCAAGCTCTTTTGGTGCTTTATTTGAAAGGTCCAAATATCTTTTTAGACTCACTGAGCAATGGCTCACCAGCAACAGCACACATGAATATCAAGAACAAAAGTGTCCATGACCATATGGGTAATTTAGGAGTAAATATAACTCTGAATCATACAGATATTTGTAGTCAGATCATTCAAGTCACTTTGTACAACCAAACTATTAAAATACAGTGAACACAAAAAATGAGTGGAGAAAAGAAGTGAAAGTTTCTAATCCAAGTTCATGAGTATATCTGCTTTGACTTTTGTCTCTCAAGTACATGAACAACAAAGACATCTGTCAGATCCAGAGGGAAGTTTAACTGTTTCAGCACATGTTGTTACCTTGAGTTATTGAATGCAATAGGGACCTGATGATGGAGCTACATTAAAACTTCTGGACAGAGACACAGGTAAATGGGACTCATGTCTCTGCTGGGGCAGATCTTAGAACACAGCATGTGCTAGATTTGAAGAACAAGTAGTAAGACCAGAGAGAAAACAATACAATGTCAAGACTATTACTCCATCTTTTTCTTCTTTTCTTAGGAAAATAAAAAATTAAACAAAATAAGTAGTCTGTCAGTTAGGTTCAGTAAATATTCCCGTGTTACTGCCGGGTTTAAAGCTGACTTTGTTTCTCCTGTGTTTTTTGGGAGGTGTGAAAAAAAACCCTAATAATGTAGTCTTACAACTGACAGTAACTTACAGGCTGAGAAGCTATCTGACCCTGCCTCTAGGAATGAGAAACACCAAAGGTTTTAGGTGACCTTTTCAAGGGCAGCTGTTCTCCCACTTTTTTTTTTTTTTTTTTTTTTTTTTTTTTTCTTTTGTGCCAAGTAAGCACAGAATTTCTATACAAGAACACGCAACTCACAATAAATCAATTCCAGAATAGTTATCAAGATGAAGTTTAAGAATTTTTAAAAAATGGCAGAACAGAAAGAGTAACAAATATGGAGAGCTGCAAGAAGTGTATATTAAGATGAGATTTACCCATCATGTACTGTCTCCCCCACAGAAGGATGGTTCCAGCTGAAAATGCTGGAGGAATATATTATATTCAAAGGGTATAGGGTGCAGGGAACCACAAGGACAAGACCAAGACAAGGTAGCAGCAGGAGAGGGAATAAAACAGAGAACACCTGGGGGTTCAGAGATTGGACTGATTGCATGGAGACAGGGGGAACCACAGATCTGGGTGGTCTGGATTTGGATGAAGCCAGGAAGCTGCAGGTGATATGACTGTGTGGTCTGTGATTACCACAGTGAAGGGAGGAACATGCTGCCCACACTCAGTTGCTAATCAAGGGCCAAGGGAATGAGGAGGAGGAGGGAGCAAGGGCAGAGGAGGCAGAGGAATGCAGGGACAGGGCTGAGCAGAGGGGAAAGGGTTTCTGCCCATGGAAGAAGAAACATCTCCAGGCTGGGATGAGATGGTGGAAACAAAGGGGAAAACAAAGGACTATCTTTGGGTAGGGCTTGAACTCTTGAAACTGGCTAAAGGATGACATGGGACACCCTCAAGTTTGTTATGTCAAGAGGGCTGGATAGAGAGGTGCTGATAAATGTGCTGAACTATGTGCAGAGGTAAGACAAATGAAAATTGTGGTTTTCCAGAGCTCAGCAAGAGCCCTGTCAGAAGGGGTATTAGTACATGTGAATCTGTTGGGGTACAAAAACCAAATCCAGGGAAGTTTGGAGCAACTCTGGAAGGGTTGCTTTCACCCTTTAGAGGGATGTCCAGAGAGGTTATATGGTGGTGATAGACTGCCCCAGACATCTGAGTTGTCACTCCTGAGGTGATGGGGGTGTGTCAGTGCTGGTCCACCCTGTGGTGGGCAAAGGGACATGAAAGGTGTTCTGGGTTTCACAAAATCCTAGGATCATGTTTCCACAATGAAATAAAGTGGATTTAGAAGGAGTGTGAGAGCAACCACTGGAACTGGTTTAGAAAGAGGCATTTCTGTTTGTGAAAATGGGCAGGGAGAGTCCTGAATCTCTTCATGGTCCTTACCTACCCTTCATACCAGAAACCAGAGAGACATTGTGCAATGAATCAGGGGCTTCAGTAGGTTTTCCCAGCCAGACCCATGCAGGTATGGGCTGGACAGCTCAGATTTAGCTGTGAACCCAAACTCTGGATACATATTGTTATGCTAAAATCATGTAATCTTAAGAACCATTGCCCCATGTTCACCGTCCTTCTAGCCTTAGAAATATGCACAAGCAGCACTATAAGTTGAGTGGCTTGGCTGAGAAGATGAACCATGGTTATAATTTTTACTGCTTTGGTGGGTTAAATCTGACAGCATCTTGGTGATGTGGAAGGGAGAAAGGAGCAATTAGACACGGGTAAACACAAGGTTGATAGACGAAATTATAAAAGACTGGTCCATATTTTATTTTGCAGACTATTTAAAAATATGGTCCTATGTTTAATGTTAATGGAAATCATCATTCATGCAATATTGCCATAGGAACATTTCTATTAACATTAAACATACTTTGATACCAGTAAATGTTACTGGCTGGCAGAGGAAAGTTACAACATGTGTAATTTTGCTCTTTGTTTTCTCTTACCATGTGTAGGTGTCTGGGTGGCACTGTTTAGTATCAGGTGATTATAATTTTGTTCTTGGTCATCTGAAATTCAGAAAAAAAAAAAAAAAGAATCCCTTTAAGAAACAGCTTAGCATATCCACTGATCTGCAGATGATAATTACAGCTCACAGTATTCACAGGAAATCTCAGCATGATTAAAGAAAGGAGAAGAAAATGCTTAAGAAAGCAGAAGATTCTGTTATGTAGTTCACTTAAAATTCCAGATGCAAGAAGAACACGATAATGGGAAACTGCTCCCGTTCTGCTGAGCCTGCAAATTAGTTATCTGCAAAGGTAAGAGGCATGTCCAAACAGGGCAAACCACAACTGGTGTACAGACATCAGTGGTATGTTCCTGGGAACTGCTGAAACGCTCAGCCCCCACTCCACTTCTCCATCCCCACCCAGCATGGAGGTTTTCAGGACATTAGCCCAAACTACAGGAACACCAGACTGTCCCACTGTGACCACAAAACCACAACAACAGCGTGCTGTGTGAGTACAGGGAAAGATCAAAAAAGGTGGCCTCATAAACACAGGAGGTAAATAGCTGCACATGGACTGTAGATGTCTCTCCCCGGAGAAGTGAGAGTCCTGTAAGACTGGTGCATTCAGTATTAAAGGCACCGTGCTGCAAAGTAGGAGGAACGATCAACGGCAGAATGACTGCTACCATTGTGTTTAGTAACTACCCTTTGGGTTGGAAAACAGCTTTCCCTCTTTCTCACTGTAATAAAACCATTAGATAAGTGACTGCTGGTAAACTGCTATCATCTTCCCTTTCCAGACGAGCCTTCCTAGATTATGGAAGTGTTGTAATGTCGGGTGAGATTTCAAGAAATCTTCTTCCATCTCAAGCTCTCCCAGTGCAGGATGGGTTAAATTGATGTCTAGTCTGCTATTCTTAAAAACCTATCATTGATATTTCACTTTCTCCCCCAAACACCTGTGTCATTAAGTCTTTCTTACTGCTTTTTAGGCCAACTGCTTCTTTCCTGTCTATGAAGGACATGGAAAAAATCCCCTTAATTTCTGCAATAGCTTTTTATGACAAAGCTGTTACTATGTGTCCCCTTAACTTTATTCTTCAAGCTAAACAATGCAATTTCCTTTATGTTTCCCTATAAAACCTGATTTGCCTTTGATTATTGTCATTCCAGCATCCTGTGCTCTGTCCAATTGACCTAGAAACTTCTCAAGTCTAGAATAGTCTGGGACATGTTTCTGAGAAGAGACCTCACCAGTACAGAGTGGAGTGGCTGGATTTTCCCCAGTTATCTAGGCTGGTTCACACAAACTTGCACAATATTTTTCTTTTCCTGGTCCATGTAAAATTTGTGATCCATTATGATTCCTTATTGCTTTTCCAAAGAACCTGTCCAATTGTTCTTCAACATATGCAAGTCTTTTTAGCATTCCTGTTTCAGTCCAGTGCATAGCATTTTTCTCAATTTAATCAATTTATCTTCAGCCTATTTCTCCATTTTGTCAAGAACATTTAAATTCTAATCCCATCCTCTAATAGACTTATGGTCATCCAAGCTTCATATCAGCTGCAAATTTAATAAGAATTTTTTTTTTTTTTTCCACCAGTAACAAAAAAGACTCAATCCAGAGCCACATCAGCTCCTTCTGATTCCTTCTACTGATATTTCATTACCTTTTGTGGTTAGCAGCCATTTTGGCATCTGCCCTATAGAGGTTGATTAAGAACATGCTTCTCAAATTAGTCTCATATTACTTCCCCAGAAACTGCTGAAAGTCTTGCTATGGTCATGTTCCTTAATATAGGTTACTTTTCCCTGGACACAAAATACAGGAAAAAATAAAAATAACATTTTCTTGATGTGATTTGTTTCTGAGAAGTCCATGTTGGTTACTACTTTATCTCACTGGAAACCCATCTCCCTTCACAGAATGCTGAATGTCTGTGTACAGCCAGGATTAAAATCAGAGGTTATTTATTTGGATGACAACAGACTGGACACCTTAGCTTACTTCTCCAGGTAGTAAATAGGCAGTCATTATATACACAGACAGCTGAAAATATAGAAAGGATATCAGCTTGGCTATCAGTATGTGATGAGCAAACCTTGAAAGGAGACCAGGTTCACACAGACACCTAAAGTGCCCTTGAATAAGTGGCCTACAGGTCTAAGTTAGAATTTTCCTTTGGATCTTCCACTGCTGGTTACTTTTAGCAAGTAAAAACACTGCAGTAACTACTTCCATGACTTCAGTTTTTGTTTCTCCATATAGTCTAATTTCAGTTTAACATGAAAAGTGGACCAATGGATGGGTGGGACAAATAAGAAACTGGATATTTCTGGAATCCCTGTAACTACCCAGAGTGATTTCAGAGATACAGGATCAGATGAGGCACTTTTCATCTAGCTTCCAGCAAACATGATCCACAATCCCACTCACTAATTTCTGCTTTGGGTTTTAACTGCTTACAGAGTTCAAATAGACCTTTTCAGTAATATGATTTTGAAAGACTGTGTGTGATGATAAGTCTGATACATGTCTAAAAAATAGCTGCAGTAGTTTTAGTCTTCATAAACAAAACCCGCAATATAGTTTGGGCCTTAACGCAACCATCTGGCTTTATCTCCTATTAGATCTTTCGTAATTTTGGTGGTACTAAGAAAAAAATTTATTACTAGAAAACTCTTCCACATGTAGATATTTCTAGATCATAAGGCTTGTCAATCATCACCTTGATTATTCTATTATATAATCTAAATATTCTGTGCTCTTGAAAACACATGGGGCTAAGGTCTGGACTGGTACGTATAGACATAATCAAATTCAGTTCGTGACACTGTCAGGCAGAAATGTGTTTTGAACGTTAGACTCGTGTTTAATCATTATATAACTTGTGTATAATCATTAAATTTGAACATTTAGACTCGTGTTTAATCATTATAGCCAGCAGTGGGGCTTTGGAGCAGTCTCCACTACGCAGAATTTTTAGGGTTTTTGGCTGCAAAGGCAGCTGTTCTGTGCAGTGTACATGAGGAATGTCTGTGTCCTGAGAACAGCTGTTTCTCTCTTATGGCTGGTTTTCTGTTATGAAGTTCATAAAATCACAAAATCATTGAGGTTGGAGGCACCTCTGGAGATCATCTAGTCCAATCCCCTCCTCAAAGATGGGTCAGCTAGAGTGGGTTGCCCAGGACCATGTTCATTACGCCTTTGAATATCTCCAAGGATGGAGAGTCCTTATCCTCTCTGCAAATCAGCTTCCCGTGTTCAATCACCCTCAGAGTAAGAAAGTTTTTTCTTATGTTTAAGTAGAATTTTCTGTATTACAGCTTGTGATCATTGCATCTTACCCTTCACTGGGGACCACTGAGAAGAGCCTGTCTCTATTTTCTTTACTTACCCATCATTTATTTGCATACATTGATCAGTTCCCCCCAAGCCTTCTCTTCTCGAGGCTGAAGAGACGCAGAATTCAGCCTCCCCCATTACAATAGATGTTCCAGTCTCTTAAATATCTTCCTGGTCCTTTGCTGGACCCACTCTAGTTTGTCTATGCCTTTCCTGTATGGGCGGGCCCATCACTGCTCCCAGCACTACAGGCGTTTCTCACCAGTACTGAGCAGTTTGGAATGATCTCTCCCTTGACCTGCTGGAAAAACTCCTCCAAATGCAGTCCAGGATGCTAGTGGCCTCCTTTGCCTCAAGGGCACATTGCTAGCTGTATGTTCAACTTGGTGTCCATCATGCATTTTACCAATTATTTTACCCACCATTTATTACTTTATTTATAAGTTATGAAATCTATCTTTGAAAGTTGCAAACTAGGTAGTTAGTAATGAGCCTGTTATATTTTTGATGACCTCTCCTTGATATTTGCAGCTGATAAGTTCATTGAGCATGACTAAATTGCTATACAGCCACTTCTCTCCTGAAAACCTTAAAAAGTGAGAGATTTCCCCAGGAGGTGTCCATCCTTTCACATGCTCTTATAGTAGCCTGTGGTTCCTATGCTAGCCCCTCTGGGTTTCAGCCAGGCCTAGGGCTGCAGTCATGCAGTGTAGCTAAGGACAGCAAGGACTACCAGCCTTGCTACAGCAAAGTTAATTTACAAATCAAGCTGCAGAAAATATCCAAACTCTTTGTCCTCTTTCTAAGCAATGTTGCTTACACACTACAGGAGCTGACAGATAAAACGTTACACAGAGATGGAGACACTTGTGTGTGTGAAATTCGAGCATTTTAAACAGTAGCAGTCATAACTGCAATACATAAGTTGTTCCAGAAGGGAAGCAACAGAGGTTTCTCTCTCTTGAAAACACAGAGTACTTCAATGCAGTCACTTACTCTCACAACCTCACTCCTGGGTGAAACTGTGTCTTTAGTGAGGACAATTACACCTGTGCCTACATGAATAGGAACTATCATCTTCCAAGTCTGATCAGCTTTCCATTTCACCCCAAATACTTTCCCTTTCCCTTTCCCTTTCCCTTTCCCTTTCCCTTTCCCTTTCCCTTTCCCTTTCCCTTTCCCTT
>NW_020799123.1:1386434-1391730 GCF_003259725.1 Athene cunicularia
TTTTTTTTTTTTTTTTTTTTTTTTTTTTTTTTTTCTCCTCTAAAAAACTCAGGTGTTTTGAGGCTACTGTTTAAGAAATGGCATCCACAGTAGTCAGACACTGAATTATTGGCATTTTCATGTGGCTGAGCTCATCAGGCATCTGAATGCAGCACTGGGCTTCATTTACCACTCCTGTAGCCTATTGTAAACACTTTCTAAGCAATAAAATGCTTTAAAATGATGGCTAAGCCTTCCTGCACCTCTTCAGGTTTAACAAGATAATGCTGTTAATTGTGAAGTGCCAGTTAGGCAGAAGCATATCTATTGTAGAGACAAGGATCTGAGTTCAAAACTATTTACCAGGAAATTCCATTAGGGAAATAAAGGATTCACAGTGCTCTGAATTGCCAGACCACAATACAAAATTTCTGCGCACAGCTGGAGGAGTCATCAGATACAATAACCAACAGAGAGAATGAGACATTTTACTGGCAGAAGGGAAACCAGGGCTCCCAGCCCCTTTGCAATCTGGGGGAAGACACACACACAGGTTTTAAGGGCTTCTGTTGTGGTTTTTTGTTGGTTTTGGTGTGGGGTTTTTTTGTGTGCTTTTTTTTTTTCATTAGAAAATGAATTCACATAGTAAGGACAGAACAAAATTCTGCATCCCATGTGATTATATCTGGTGTCTGTATGTGAATTCAGTAACTGGTGCTCTGGGAAATACAGCTTGTCACTCACATGGGGAAGGAGAGTCTGGTGGTGTGCGTTTATGAAAGGAGAAAGGATGATGCAGGGGATGAGACACTGAAGGGAGGAAGAGAAGTCTGTAGGTACAGGCAAAAGTTAAGGGATGAGTTTCTACCTAGATGGTCTTGCTGTCATGCTGCGGTGGCCCTTCTGGTGCAGGTACCAACTTGTCTAAGCACCCTAGAAGCTCTTAGTGCTGCTGGGTAGGATCCTCCAGTAAGTGCCTGCGTTAGCTTAGAGTACAGTGAGACCAACCCAAATGCAGGCTGCTCTGAGAGGAGCAGGGCAGCTCCATTTCCCTGCAGGATAGCCTGCACAGCTGCCCCGCCAGCCCTGGGGAAGTGCTGCAGCTGGACAGGGACGTGCACAGCACATTCAGCCAGAGCAGTCCCAAACCAGGCTCCCCACCCTGTACCCCCACGGCCACCAGTGCCAGCACCCATGGGCCCTAGCACCCTGATGGTGGCAGTGACATCTTGGACTCTGAAAAAGAGAAATCTTCCTTCAAGTTCAGCAGCTAGGGGAGTAAATGAGCCTGTGCACCACACTGAGTCCCTGCTGTGTTTCTTCCTATTGCTTCCTCACATTTCTCCATGCATCTCGATGGAGATGACACTCAGATGGGCTGGCAGCCCTGCACGGTCAGACCAGGCGTCTCCTGAATGAAGAGATGGTTTCTGGAGGGCCTGGAGTCAGGGCTCAGGCACCTGTGTGGGAGGGGTGCAGGTGATCTCCTAAACTTCCCCAAGAGCCTCATTCCTTAGTGTCCACAGTCTGTATTTGAAGATGGAGAGGAGGGATCCCTCTATTAGTTCCTGGGATTTTGTTGAGAGTGCATGTGCATTTCTGAAAAAACTTAGTCTAGTGTCAGCCATGTCATCTAACAATTGATTTCAAGAAGCTCAAGCACCTTTTCCACAGAGGATAATAAAACATGAAGTTATAATTTCCTCAGAGAATATGGAGAGTGATTTCTGGTCCTGTAGCAGCCAAGTGACTTTGCTGTTGGGGCAATATCAACTCCCTCAGATGTCTCTGGGCAGTGGTCACCATGAGTCCCCAGATCAAGTTAGGATTCAGCCCTGGGGACCTGAGAGGTCCCCTAATGGGCAACTGAAATCAGCTCCAGGGGTGGGATGGTGCTGAATAGCCCTTCATCCCCTTTGCTGAGGTGGGTCTCCTCATCTGCTGAGGTATCACTCTCAGAATTGAAAGGAACACTTCTTCCTCTGGTCAGGACTGACAGCGCTGAATTGCAGCATAAATCACTACCAGAATTGTCTCTCTCAAGGTGTGAAATGCTGGGTAACTGATGGAAACTTTAAATAGCCCCCGGAGAGTTCCCATTGCACTTCGTATCCAGAAGATCCTCTTCAGAAACAATCTTTTTGCTTAAGGACTTAAACTTTTCTCTGGTACTTGGTTTTAGTCTTCTCCAGGGTATATTTTTTCAGTCTCAGGGATTTTGCATGTGTTTATTGCTAATAAAAACTAGATTTGTGTCCTATAATGGAAAAAAAAAATCAAATGTCAGAATATGAAAATAAAAAGCTGTATTTTCCAGCCTGTTTTTCCTAATAAAGTTCCTTATAAAAACTGCAAAGCAAGGATCTTTTTAATATATGCCATCTATATTACAGATATATGATAGTTCTGACAGTCATGCAATATTTTGCATTGGTTTTACAGTGTTTGTTAAAGTACTGGCAACTGCTCTGAAATTTATAGTTGACAAGACAAAAGAAATGGACTTAACAGCAGCAATCAGCCAGTGAAATACAAATCCTTGCCTTCTGCCCCTCTGGTCGTTTCAGCAATTTTAGCATTTGCCTACCTTCAACCTTATTCCCCAGATGAGATTTTCAGAGAAGGATGTAACAGGCATTTTATTTTTTCTGATGACAAGATAACTGTTTGGCATCTGCACTAATGAAGAGAAAATCCCTTTCAAGGGCTAATCTTCCAGAGTACTTAAATACGACAAAAGACTTCAGGCTTTAAGAACTGAAAGAAATGCAGACCCTGAAGGCTAGGAGGAAAACAGACCAAAAACTGATGATGAGAATGCAAATACTTTCAGCATAAAAATACTCATTTATCATCTGTCTGCCCCTGCTCTGGCATTTTCTATTCGCCGTTTGTATTCCAGAGGGGAACCCTTGTGCAAATGTCTTTTAACTGCTGCTACTCTGGTCAAGTAAAGCTGATCAGGTTGCCTGGGCAAGGAGAGAGGCATCAAACCTTTGCTATGCAAAACCTTTTCCCATTAGTTTAGATTAGACAGAGATGGTGGCAGATGTCAGCTCCAGCACTGGGGGCCATCCCAGGGAACTGGGGAGGCTAAATCCTGGTCCACTCCTAAGGGAGAGCTGCCCAGCCAGGCAGGACTCTGAGCTGCATTATCAGAGGTGATGAGCATACGAATACTTGGCCTAATAGATTGTTAAATCCCAGCTGTCTTTTATGTACATTAGCCAATAACTAATTACTTTATACTTTTATACTGTGAATACCCTGCCTGCAGAGTGTTTCTGCACCTGGCTAACAATATCCAAACAAGCTGACCCCTAAAAAAGGGACTGTAGCAAGGGGTACACAAGACAAAACAAAAATTAAGCTACTAGTAAAGTCAGTATGTCAGTCATTAAAGGGGTTGGAAATGCCAGATTAAAGGCTGTCCCCAAACCCTTAATTTGATATTCATTATGTCAGGTTTTTGTTCTACCATTTCAGCCTATTTTTCAACTGTAATCCTGTGACTCATTCATTGAACAGGATGCTCGGGGAATAAGGCAGCTATTCAAGAGTTATTTTAATCCTCATTAAGCGGTGAATGGCCCTGTTCTTTAGTATCCCACGCCATCCAAATCCTGCACTGATTATGGAACTGTTATTTTCCATGCAGACTTTCCTCTAGTGCTCGTTTAAGCCTCAAAACCAGCTTCCAGACTCCATCACAGGTAGGGTGGGGTCTGTCAGCCCCAATTTAAGCTGAGCCAGAGAGCAATTGTACTTGCATCTGCAAGCCATGGAACACTCAGGTCAGATTTTTCAGATTCACACAGGGGATTTTTAATAGGATTTTGCAAGCATAAATCAGATGCTAATTAATCATACCACTTCTGTGGGGAAGGTAATGCAAATGCAACTGTTCTTGGTTTACGTGTGGGGAAAATGGTGAAGGCAAGTGGAATCACTTCTCTGTGGCGACACGGTAACACGACGAGGGTTGAAAATGCTTGCCCAGCCTGATTCAACCCTGGGCTTGATACCCTCCATCACAACCCTCATGGCCACAGCAGCGAGAGCACACCCTGCCTGACTGCGGCTGTGGAATCTCACTGGAGCTCCACACTTCTGAATATCATGTTGCAGGTGTTTGAAACATAAGGAACAAGAAACCAAAGCGGCTTTGAAAGGCTCTGATTAACTGACTGTTTCAGCTTCCTCCAGGCCTTTCCCATGAGGCAGACCCTGTTGTTTCATCCACATCAGGAGAGCCTCCCAGGAGTGCCCCAGTACAATCCCTCCTGCCCGCCCTGCTGTGTGCCCTCCTGAAAAGCATCACTGAGGGCAGCCAAAGCTCTCACCATCGGCGTGGTTGCATGGCTGCTCCATGTTTTGCTGGCATCGCAAGGTCAGGCAGGAGGCTGGTGTTTCTCACACCTGGAGCTGCTGCAGACTTGTCAGCACGATTTGCACTGTGGACTTGGCTGCAGCACTCCCTGGCAGTGGAAAGGGAGAAGTCTGGTTCTCCTGGATTCCAGTCAAATGCTTGTCCTGCCCACCTCCTGGAGATGCTATTTGGTGCCTCGAGCTTCTCACATCCTGGGACTGCTACAAACCTGCTTCACTATACAACAGTGACTCATTCCCAGAGCTACTCTGTCCACAGAATGCTCAAGGCAGATATTTTGTTTGGAAAGTATCCATCAAGTAGCTAAAAAGTGTATGAGTTAACATTTCACAGGAATCTTTAACTCAGCCTTTTGCTACTTTTTGACCTCTTGTTTTTACTATTTAAGTGGAAGTCTTTCTAAACTGTGAGCACTTACACGTAGTTAAAGGCAGAGTTTAGTCTACCCAGAAAGAGGAAGGAAATGCAGAAACCATTTCTCTGGATGAAGTGCTTGCTCTGACTGAGCAAGTTTCTGATGGAAAGCTATGATTTAACTGTTGGGCTTGCTACAGAAGTGTTTCTTATCAGCAAGGTTTTTATGTGAGTGTGCATGTATATCTACAGGCATGTAACATATGAATGCATGTGCTGCGTGCATGTAGATGCTGATGCACACATGTATGTACCACCTGGTCCTCATGGCAGAAAAGCAGAATGTATGTGGGGATAGGAGTCATTTCACTTTATCTTTGTGACTTTGCAACAGGTAGGTATGTGCATTACAGCCGTAACTATTTCACAGCAACAATTATTGTCCATTCATTATTTTAAGATTATAGGAGATGGAGGCTTAAATGAACTATAAGAAATTAAGGAGGAAGTGAATATACAGCCACAGGTCGCAAATACTCAGCTGCAATGGGCACTGTCAAAAATAATTCCCCC
>NW_020799123.1:1391780-1443609 GCF_003259725.1 Athene cunicularia
CCCCCCCCCCCCCCCAACATCTGAGTTAAAATGGGTAGCATGAGGAGGACTGTCTCGTACAACAAGGCTTAAAGTTCACTCACAGAAATATGCCTCCTCTGTTGAACACATGCACAAACTCACACACTCATTCACAGCGGTTTCTCTTCCTCCCACACACACTTTATATACAGCGATGGAACAAGTACCATGTAAACCATGCCCACTCATGAACTCCCTACACACAAGCATATTTCTTTTTCACAGTGCATTTATGTAGATACTCACTCACTCTTCAAAACCATCCAAGTGCCAAACCACGAAAGCAAACTGTCTGGAAGAGATTGGTATGAGGAAAATACAAATTTTGTTTTCAAGCAACTACAGATAAAAAGTACACCTACAGGAAAACATAACGACAAGAATAATATTTCCCAGTCTTGGCTAAAATGTTATTTTAAAAACCAGCAACACCACAGTGAAGATAAAGGTTACACAGAGCTCCAAATATCTCCCTCCAAGGAAATGGTTACTTTTTGAAAGCATCTTTGGAAAGCCTGTTTTCTTCTTGAAAAAATGCTTTTTCCTCCGTGTAGACAGCGGAGTACAAGGTCTATCAAAAAGGGCAGCATTTTCCAGTGTTGTTAGACTCACCAGCAGGAGCCTCTGGAAAAGAGACATATCCTGCATGGGAATTTCTCAACAGCAATGTCTCTGCTTTTGGAGAACAATAACTACAATGACCACCACCCCCAAACAGGAATGTTAAAACTCACTTGATCTGGAATTAAAAACCTCTCCATAGCATTTCATGCTTTATTTGCTCTGATTTTCTTTCTTTTTAATTTACTTGGTGCTGCCCTTTCTTGCATATTCTAGCATAAATCAGGAAAAAAGAAGTGGTGAACTGAATAGAAGAAATCCAGATGAAGAGAAAGAACAAGGACTGGCTTTCTGGGGGAGAAAACTCTTCATGGCTGGTGGCAAACCCCATAGGACAAGCTTAACTTGCATTGACAGCCAGTGCCTGGGATCCCCTCTGTGTTTGAGAATTTCACACTGACTTTCCAAACACAAAGTAATTAGATAAATATGGACTGGTTTTCTCAAAAATCGAACAGCTGAGCAGGCTGCATGACTAACATTAGACAGACATGCACGAACAGCATCTGGGGGAGCAGTCCTGGATGCTAACCTTTGAAACACGTTTAAAATACGCAGATCACGGTGAAAACATATGGTCAGAATAGAACAAAATGTGTCCTTTAAAGGGCATTTCTGAAGATGAAGTTGATTTTAGAAGGTATAAATAGTATGGATTTCTAAAGCAGGGTTAGCTATATGCAATCTTTTATGGAACACAGCCAGCTATTGCAGAGTGAAGAGATAATTATGCTAATACCTTTGGAAGAAACACATGGTCGTTTTTAACCCCATGGTATTTTCAGGAAGGAGAAGGAAAGGGAACACAAATCCCCACCCTTTTTTTGCCTCTTTCATGAACTATAAAGAGAAACAAAAAGTGAGGATGAAATCACAGCAAGAAGGGCTCCCCAGTGAGTCTAGTGGGCTGGAATATGCTTCCACTTCGAGAGCAGAAGTCAAAGACCTTATTCACTGCTGTACCTCAGGAAACAGCCAGGGGTCGGCTGTACCATCTTACTCCTTCTTTATACTGAAAAGACAGGATTTAGCAGAAAGCTAAAAGCAGAAGCCTCCTTGGTTGTTACACTCCAAGCATAATTCACAGAAAAAAAACCCCTTTTATTTGGATTCGCATGGATCTGAAGAGCTCAGAACGGGTGTTTGTCCTGTCACCCAGGGCATTACCAGATGCCCAGAGACCGCAGGGAGGAGGGTGGGCTGCCAGCTTGCACGGAGCCAGAGTCCAGTAGGGCTTTTCCAGAGTCTGTTCTGGCTTAGGAGTGATAAATGTGCCACTTTATAACCAACATGATGATCGAGATAAGCAGACTCTTAACTCATCAGCTGATTCTAAATCATTCCAAGTCACAGAAATTCACTTGCTCTTTAATCTGTCAGCAAGACATGACCAGCCTCAAGGCATTTGGACAGAGACACAGGGACTTTTTCTTTATATTACACAGCTCTCTGCTACAGGCCAGGAACAAAACCAAGTGAGTTGCAATTGTCTGAAGTTTATTTCATCCTTTTGCTGATTTCTGGCATTTTCTATTCCTAGATGCAGAGCATGTTTGCATGCTTATTAACTACTAAACATGGCTTTGGGCCATTATAGACAATTAAGATCCAGATACAATCTAACACTGATCATATTCTTGACTTTAAGCATATAAGTGAAGTCACTAACACTAATCAAGCACTTAAAATGAACCATGGGCATAAGTGCTTTATGCAGAAAGAAAGTGTTGCTATGTTAAGGAAGAACTAAAAACTCTATTTAAATCCATCCCTAATCCTAGCAGCAATTAAGCAGATGGTTAACTTTAAGCATCTGCTTAAGTTGAACTGAAGTCACATTAAACAGTGGCTTTCAAAATAGCACTTCTGTAGAAATATCTGCATATCACAGCATCGTCTAGCTTTTTACTATTAATTACCTTTTCTGTTCTTGTAGTGTTTCCATTCCATCAGACTTGGTGTGGGAGAAGGTGACACATACTCATTGAAGGAGCTGAGGACAGACTGACCATCAGCAGTACTATGTTCATATGAAACACAGATCCTTGGATATTTTATACATGTTTTTTTTTTTTTTTTTTTTTTTTTTTTTTTTTTTTTCCCTTAAATAAATATTTAATTTTAAAAATGTTTTCCATATGTTGTAATTAGAAATTTTCTGCTTGGCCAATTCAAACCCAGCTGAAATTATGAACTACTTTTTTTTTAATAATTATTTTTTGTATGTTTGTAAGTCGCACAGCAAATTAGACATTGGGAAAATTGGATTACTGTTAAAGGGTGAAAAAAAAGTAATTTAAAATGAGAAAATACGGATGCGTTTAGAAGAACTTGCTTTGGTTTTGTGAAAGCAGGGTGGAGATCTACACAAGCAGGGGCTGAGAGTGATCTCTCTCTCTGTCTGGTATTGGCTTTACACAGACTTTAAAGTCCAGCTAGTCCAGGGAACTGTCTTGATTTCAGTGCAACAAATTTCTTGGCACAATGAACGGTCTCTAAATAATTAATCTGTCTATACAGTCAATAAGTTGCAACGTTTATCATACATTCATGTTTGCTCAAACAGGTCTTATTTTGGGAAATCTTATGACAACTACTGAAGTAACATCTTTAAAACTAGTGCTGCTAATTGTGGCACCCTTAGTACCTCTTTCCATAGAAAATGAGGTTCCCCTGAAACAACTGCTTGTGTGTCTAATTGTCCCAGTTTTAGCAGAAGTGTAGTATTTTATCATAAATCTTTAAAGCCTCAGGTTCTTGAATCGTTTGATTAGGTAGGAATTTCATCTGTCTTTCATGAAAGGGAGATCACTGCCTGCTTTTTTGTAAAGAGGCAGCAACGGCATTTTGCAACCTTGAAGGCCCTGAAGGCAAAATACAAACAAAAGACATCAACATTTATTTATTTTGAACCTGTGGGTTTTAATCCAACCTCAGATTTGTTTTCAGATCTCATTTGTGGGTTTTTTAACATGTGTGCTTGGCAATACTGAAACACCCTTGGTAACTTATGCAATATTTACTATCTTTCTGTATTGAAACCTGGCAATATGGCAGAGTATTTATAACACTATGAAATACTCTCCTGTAGGTAAAGCATTTTCTATTTATTTACTCACTCACTGTATTCCATGGGAATACTTGTGTTAGCAAATTTAGTTCTCAGCTATGCTTGCTGCAACATAGCTTTTTATTGTTTGGGGGTTTTTTAAATTGTATTTCTGCACCAAGCTCACCAAGGCCAAGCAAAGCAGTTCTGTGGTCATATTAATTCGATGTAAGTGGGTGATGCTACCAAACGAGGTGGTCTTGTTCCCTTCTCAGCCCTCAGCCACATGATTCCCCTGCCTCTCTTGTGCCTATGTTAGTGTACACATAATCTCTCAGAAAATTCTCTCAGCTTTTTTCACTCATTGCTTTTCCCATCCAGGTTAGTTTCCAGCCAGATCAGGTTCCTGATCTCACTTTCTGTACAAAGGTGGGAGGCTGGGTGAGCAGATGGAGATGGCAGTCAGGATGCAACTGCCCCTTTCAGAGGTGAATTACATTTACATCAGATTGAAGGGACTGGGGTGGTGTGCTAAGTGACTGCTTTACTTCAGTAATTCTGTTCCAAATGTGAAGCTGCTACAGGAACAAAAACTCCATCAGCATATGGCCTGTGTCTTCAGAGTAAGTATCACAACGACATTTCAACAAGAAAAGTTATGTTTGTCCAGGCTAGACTGTTTTCTGAAGCCTTACATCCCCGTTCTCTGAAAGCCTGCAAAACAGCCTAGTTCAATAACTGCTCAAGGGCCACCCTGTAGCTGGAGGAATATCCAGGCCCAGCTAGACCAAAACATTTCAGATGAAGCAAAGGAATCTGACTGCATCCTTCTGAATGTGGCAAGCAGTCCCATCTGCAGCCTTTGAGCCAAATATCCCTGAGACGTGGGATATCTAGCAATCACTTGCACTGCTTATTACGAGGGCTTCCCCTGGAAGGTGGGGTCAGTAAAGATGTGAAACAGAAGACAAAGAAAGCTGAACTACAGATGAAGTCAAGCAAGGTGAGTTGGGATGGTAGGACTGCAAAAGGCTGGTTGCAAACCCACACTGACCAGACTGCCTCCACCCTGTGCAAGCCCCTATCTATAGCACTCACTTAAAAAAATGAGCATGCAGTAAGTGAAGTGATTTTAAGTGAAAGCACGTTTGTCTGGAGTCATTTTATGGATAGACATCTGGAATGATATTTACACAACAAATGTACATGTCTCCCCTGTGGTGGCCTGAACTCCTTTCAAGGTCCACAGAGACAGACACTGTGAGGCCATGCTTCTTCTCACCCCAGATCCAAAGCAGATCACCAAGTCAAGCTGTAGACATGTGGACATCCCTCTTTCTCCCCGTTGATTCTAAAACACCTCCAGAGCTTGGGGAAACTCTTTACCTGGCATTTTGGACAAAAAAAAACTGGGAGACAGAAGGGGAGATGTTCCCTGAATAGTTCTTTCAGGTTACAATAATAATGTGCAGAACATTTTCCCGATGCAGAGAAGGCATTTTTTTTCTTCTTCCTTTTCCCTGTTTTACACTCCATCTGCTTTCCTCCTTCAGTGCTGTGGTAAGTTGCTGTCCAGATGGTGCTGACACACTGCAGTGTATGTAGTTCAGATGCAAAGCATGTCTCTTGAGGAAGGTGACTCCCTTCTCACCAATACAGAAAAATTTATTGGGGAGACACTTCTGAAGGAGGACACCTAGCTCCTGGGAGACAGGAATGAGCAACCTGAGCAGGAGGTGATATTACCTATAATTCCTATACAGAATCTACAGCTATTCTGAAACAATTCGAAACATTCAGAGCCAAATACTTGATTGTTACTCCAGGTCTTTGTCAAGACCAAACAGTTGCAGGTCATGAAAGCTATGAGTGTGTGAAGCTATTACTGGAGGAAAATGTGAGGTGTTTGGTGTAAACAGTAAGAGGAGGGGGATCATCTTTTTGGCACTGATTTAACATGCCAGACAACACTTGCGGATGTGCTCCCGTACAGCCAGGACGACACCTTGCTGTCCAGATTATGGGCATGAAGCATATCTCATGATATTCATGAAGCAGATCTCAGTGATGTACTGACACACAACCGATAACAGAACCACCTACTAGACCTACTGCCAAGTCCCTCTGAGACCCTTATCCCATCCCCTCGTTCACATGGTCCACCACTACCTCAGAACTTGGAAAGCTCGTGCCGTAGAAAGCCAGTAATTCCAGGTGCTTTCCTTGTGCAAAACATTTGAAAATCAGTGTGCTCATGGCCACTGCCACTTAACGTGGCATCTTCAGGAGACACCTGACTTCCTCACACCTTGTGCTTTATGACACAATTTTGATGCTGTCAAAAAACATTTTGTACATGAAGCTAGCAAGGTGTTGAGTGCCTGCCAACCAAGTCCCCCTCAAATGAACTGGCTAACAGCTAAACTGGAGACAACTTCCATCCTTGCAGTGTCCTTTCCCAGGCTCTCTTCTGGAGCATTTGTCTTTGGTGGAAGAGACATATTTCTCAAAAATCAGGATGAGGAAATTCTACTAAATGCAAGATCATCCCCATTTCATGTGACCATTTCACAATTTCATACATGGGTTCTTTTCCCTTGAACACCACTTTTGTTTAGCACCATATATATTTATCCTGATTCATTTTACCCAGATCACTGGAGAAATGCAGTTCCTTGGAGAAATACACAGAAAGGGCTGAGACCCTGTGCTATGGCACACCATGTCTACCATTTATTATGTGAAAGTCGGTGATACATAGCAGCTGGGGGGTGATGGAGGGGGCAATGTAGGTTCTCTGTGCTGTGGGGTACTGGGCTGGTGTCATGCTGGTAGCACTGCCAGCTTTTCTTCCTTCTACAGTCCTGTCTCCCTTCTCCTTCATGCTGAGCCAGGGTGTGGGGAACAAAACTAGACTGGGTCACTGATCAACCCAAACTTTTTTTCATAGCTGGATCAGTCCCACATTTTGGGTGGCCATAAGACTGTGCCATCATTCTGCAAAGGGGATGAAAGGCAAGGCTGAAGCTGCATTTGTTGCATTAAGCACTGAAAAGCCACAGAGCTAGAAAAGTGAGGCTGCATAGATGGCTGCAAGCTGAAATCAGCTGACCAGTAGCCTTTCCTCAATAACAGAATCACTTGTTGTGACTGGCTGTCATAAATACAAACATTTCAGCTGTGATCATGTTTCATGGCTCCTGGGCCAGGGTGTCAACACAGCGGATGGCTGGTTCGCAGTGCAAAGCAGTCCTAATGCAGCTGCAGGTGCACAGGAAAGAAGTGTCCATTAGATGGCAAGCTCCTCTCTGGCATGGGGTGCACTCCAGCCATGTGTCTCTGCCCATCTGCCTGGCTTAGGGCATGTGTCTGGGGAAAAGAAGTCTTGGCAGTACCATGAAGGAGGTGTGGCATTGAAAAAAAGAAAAGCAACAGTAAACATTTGGACAGAAATGTAAAATCAGCATCCTTGAAGGGAAGGGGCTGCCCCAGATCTGAGCCAACATCTGTTACAGGGGGCTGTAAGAACCACTCCCCAACTGCTCAGTGGTTTTCTTGCTCAGGTTTAGTGCAGGGTTGCAGCAGAGCTGTGATGGCTTAGAGCAGCTTCTGTGCAAATCCACAGCCTTGCAGGTTGGGGTCCCCTAGGCAATGTCATCTCTACTCTGTGAGGACCCTGCAAGGCCACTGCTGCTATCACTGCCCTGCAGCCCCCTCTTGCAGGTAACGTGTCTTACACAGGCCATGACATCCCAACCAATGCATTTACCATGTTCAGAGCACTCCACGGCCAGATTGGGCCTGTGCTGCCACTCTTCTGGGGCATTCACACATCTCTACATTACTTTTATATGGTTACTTGTCATCCATAAAACTCAGAGTGTTTTACAGAGCAAATCAGGTAACCTTCCCTTAGCTCAGCCGTAGGGTTACAGACCCTGGAGAGTCTGTGGTGGGTCCTAGTGCTGGAGCACACTGAACACAGATGTTTCCTAACTGCTCTCCAAGAAGAGCAGCCTCACATTGTTGTCTTCTCTGTTGTAGCCCGAAAGCTAAAAGGGTGCTCTGGCAGCCTGCAGAAAAGTGGGCAGGAGTGTCTGATGACAGCCCTCTCCTCACCACCTTCACCCACCCTGAAATCCTTCCACTGAAAGGCACCAGGCAGTGCTTTCACCTGCATTTGAAAGAGAAAGCTCTTTGACCTGGTAAGCAGAAGCACAATTCAAAAGGGTTAATGTAATTGCTTTGCCTTTCCATCAGGGAATGTTCATTGAAAGTCTTATCTCTCTCTCTTCCTCCCAGATCTTTCCCAGAAGTGATGTTGGGAAGGATGACTGCAGTCCTGGCATCCAGGAGTGAGTCTCCCGGTGTGGCGTAGTCCCTCCAAAACACTCAGGTTGTGCCAAAGCCCCAGATTTGCCACCCTACCCGAGAAGGACTGCACAAACACTGCCTGTGAGCTGAGCTGGAGAATTCGAGGAGAGCCTCAAGCACCCTGTGTGTGGCAGCTGGGTCACAGGAAAGCTTCTGCCTGGGGTTAGTAGCCAGAGCAGAGGGGTTGTGCTGCAGATTGGTGGCTCTGGATTGTGTCATCTCCACAGAGTGCTCCTGGATCCCCTTGACTTGCTTTGCCAGGGTGCAGTCTAACCCTGGGGATGAGAAGTGGCTGCACAGCTGCCTGTCTTGCACAGGCTGGAAGAAAATGATTTTCTAAGAGTTCCTGGGATCACAGTTCACCCTCCACATTCACAGACTTTGCAGATTCGAGATTTTCTTGCTTAAAATGTCACCGAGTTTTCCTGCAGTTTAATATTTTGACCAGACTTATTTGCTCTGAAAAGCTATGGCAGTGACTCACTGTGATTTGGAAATATCTCTTGCCAGTCCCCACCTGCACACATGCAGCTAATAAGGTTCACTATTTTCATTACTCCCTTCTCTTTTTGCTGCTCTCAGCTTTGCCAGCAGCCTGACAGCTGCCAATGTTTCCCTTCAGAGAGACCTGATCTCCACCGAGCACCGATGGCAGGATGGAGGGCTACAGGAGAAGATGAGGAACATCCCTTTTCAAACTTCCTCTTGGCAAGGCAACACACAATTATCAGAAAGTCAGTTTTCATTTTGCAGCAGCCTTCCTCTGCACATGAAACCCATGCATGGCAGGGAAACGCTTTCAGGGAGAAAGCTGTCCTATCAGTCTCAGGCACTTTGGGCGGTGGGTTAAGAGCAGTATGGATGGCAGTGTCTGAACAGACGCCCCTCAGGGCCCGAGTCCTGCCTGCAGTCAGCACCAGCCTCCTGCTGGGTGGAACAGCCCACAGACACACCAAAAAGGTCCTTCACTGTCCACATACAATCATGTCTGGTCTTAGGGAGTTAGGGACTGCTTCTGAATTCTGGAGCTAAAATTTTAATGTCTTTCAATTTTTGGTGGCAATTGTGAATTTATTAATTTAATGGGTTATTACTATTTATTAATGTCAATAGACCCTGATTCTTTTTGTCAGTATATATAGATATATATATATATTTAATTTTTTTTTTTTAACTCGGCTAACTTGTGGCTTCAGAACTTCTGGATTTTATGTGGGTTTGGGTAAAGAAATCTAAAGATTTACCTTTTCCCCCTTGCTAATGAATGTCTTGTGCTAAGTTGAAATGAGGGGTGAGCTACAAGATCAAACAGATCTGATCTGATCACAAATATATTTGGGCTGGAAATTAGGAGAAAGTCCCAAACAAGCCACCCCACCAGGTAAGAGGAAAAGAGGCAAAAAAAAGTGATGCCTTTAAGGTGGGAGATGACAGGACCATGGGAGACAGTTGCCTGTGATGGCAGCCTGTAATGGCCTCAGTGACCTCCCAGTGATCCTTTCAAGCCTGGGACAGAGGAGTGTCACAGAAGCAGCATCCCCTGGCACTCAGCTCGGTTACAGGGTGAGCACTCGAACCCCTCAGTGTGGCTCACTAGAGGCAGGCTCAGACAAACCCTTGAGCGAGTCTTGGGATTTTTCCTATTTCTTCTCTCCTGGATATTTTGCATTCTGCAAGTGAAGCAACGAATCGTGATTCATTAGCTCCTGACCAGAATGCAAAGGCTGGGTCTGGCAGTAATAAAAACGGGTGATGAAAGCAGTATAATTGAGATGCTCCCTCCCATGCTGTAACTGCTCAGTGCTGGGCCTCCAATGCCGCACTGCTTCCCAGGAGCACAGTGCAGCTTGTCAGGGTGTCATGGCCAGCGGTTTAGACACGTTATCATGGAGGGATCTGACAAAGAGTGAATGAACATGGCATCTTACAGAGAATTTTAGCACACTTGAAAAAAATATGGCTTTAAATCTTTAACACCCACCACTGAAATACAGCTGCTCTTGGGTGGAACTCTGCAGCCATTCAACAATTCATGACAATGCTAAAAATGGATGAGTGGGATTATAGTAAACCATGAGTACAGTTTGCTCCAGGACACAACTGCTGAGATGTCTATGCAGATGGCAACTCCCCAGACTCTTGGGAGACAGGACCATGATATGGACTAAGATCATAATTTCCAAGTCACACTATGAATGATGCTTGAGACAAGAATTTCTCATGTGGGAACATAACCTGGGAGTGTAAGAAGGTCTATAAAATTTCATCTAGTCTTTCTCTTTTCTTTCTTCCCTCCCCCTTCTCTCATCTCTCTCCCACTTTGCAAAATAGCTCTTTTCTCCAGTATAACATGGATGGCAGGCAACAGGGAGAAAAGCAGAGGAGCAAGGTTGCAGGCTAATGAATACTGTATGGGCTGAGATGTGACCCGGCCCATGGCAGAAGCAGTCAGGACTTGTCCCCTCCTCTCCATCATCTGCCCGCCCCTGTGCAATGAGAAGCAGGGAGTCAGCAGGGCAGATTATAGTACAGAGTTACATCAATGCTTAGGGAAAAATCCTCATTTCCTGGGGAGGTCAGGCTTGCTGGTTTGGGCAAAGCTAGTTGGACTGAGCTGTAAGGATCAGACCTGCAGGGCAGAGTGGAGAGAGGTGAAGTACCTGGGAGGGGAATACAAAGGCTGGGTTACACAGGGAACCCCTGGATACTCATTGGCTGTTGGAGGGGCTTGGGTTGGAGTTTCAGGCAGGGGGTCCTTGGTAGAAAGCAAAGCACAGAACTAACAACACCATGGACAATTTTTTGATAAAGGGGGTATGATAGCCATTTTCAAGAGGGAACTTGGAAGTAGAGGTCAATATTCTCTGGGGAAGGGAGTCTGTGGACTGGGACTCAGCATGCTGGGGACGCACAAGAAGGGCCTGTGGAAAGAGTAAGAGAAGGTGCTCCTCCTTGCACAAGGCTCCATGGAGCCCAGCTCATCAGAGCCAGCAAATCTCTAGTTGCCTGGAAAAGCACTGCAGCAACAGCATCTGTCTTTGAGGTTGTTGTATATGGCACAAGTCTAGCCTGCTGTCTGGTAAGCAACATGCAACCTCTGAATGCAGCATCAAGCCAGATCAGGAGCTATAAAATGTATATATTGCACTCTGTATGCCCTCAGCCAGCCATCCCGGACCTCTGCCAGAAGTGCCTGTGCAACAGTGAAGCCAGTGTAAAGGGATGTGCAGCCAGAAAGCTTTGGTTTTTGCTGCCACTTGACTTGCACTGTCATGGGTAGCTGCCTAAGCAGTTACAGTGTCCCAATTTAAGGCTGCCAGATAAAACTGCTTATATTCACAGATACTCCCTGAGGCTGGGCAGAGAACAACCATTCTTGTTCTCAAATCATTCTTTGATATATCTGAGTTTTTCAAAATTGTTTTTTTGTTCCTTCATAGGGGTAGAAAGAGTTATCTACTGGCAGACCCGTCAACAAATGTCTGCAGTAATGAGATGATAGGAAACAGGACAATGGCTGAAAGCAGACTCTCCCCCAGCTCCCAGTCCTGCCCAGCAAGCTATCAAGGCTGCTCCCACCCTGCAGTGGGAAATCAGGGAAGCAGAGCCCAAATCACACTGGACTGGCTAGCAAAGGCCTTCCAGCTCCTGGCAATGTCAGCGGGTCACATGAGCTGTGGCTCCCTCCTCAAGGGTCTTTTTGCCCAGAACCTCAGTTTCCCTCCATCTGGTATGGCGGAGACCCCAGCTGGCCTCTCTGTGCTGGTATGGGCTGGTTAGTCCATGGCTGTGCAGCATGGGAACAGCTAAATACACCCAGGTGGGAAATCTTGGAACCAGCCTCAGCAATGGAGGGGAAATGACCTGGTGAGAGTTCATAATTCTCCTTGCCACCCCAGATCAACCTTTCCCCACACTATAAGTCCAGCTGTTCCCTGGCTGATGGCACTCCTGGCATTCCACGCTCTAGGTGTGGAGTTAGACGTTGTCACATGGAACACAAGTTACCATCCTGCTCCAGCTCTACAACCTGCGTGTTGGAGATGGATCAGCCTGTGAACACTTGCATGTGGGCTTTGTAGGTATAGTCACCATACAGTACCATCAGCTGTCTCTCTGCTGGAGGCACAAACTTGCCTGTCCTTGGGGCCAGGGATGAGGTAACCCTGCTGCTGTACTATGATGTCCTCCAAAGAATTGATATTTGCCCTCTGTTCATGGACCTGAGGACTCTGCAGCTGCCATGTCCCATCTGCCATTGCAGAGATGCCAGCAGGTAGAAAAATGGGGTTTGGGGAGCAGAAAGGCTCTGGCAGAATCTACGGTGAAGGTAGATGTGACAATTTGGAACAGATGGCATCTCTTTGGGGAATATTGAATAAAGCCCAGTCCTGGGAGCACTCTGGGATGGCTGCAGCTGCACCTCTGCAACGTCAGGACTGCGGGAGAGCAGAGATGAGGAGGGGAGGCAGGCTGCAAGCCCCACCATCAGCACTCTCAGTCCATATAAAGTAGGTGTAGGCAGAGGCTCCTATCACCCAAGGGAGCTCCAAACAGCTTTCTGGCAACACCTGTTTCCTCCCCACCCTCCTGAAAGATTGCTCACCCTCCTGTTACTAGTACAGGGCAGTACCCAGAAAGCTTTGCCATTTTGCTGCAGCACAGCCGTGTCGTTTGGCACGTGGATGTGCACAGGGGCCTTCATTCAGCAGTGCCACCTCTGGGGATGGCCTGAGTATGGAAACGGGGAGCACTGATGGGCAGGACCTGGGATCTCTTATGGAGAGCAGCAGATGCCTGCAGGGAAAATTGCTATGGAAGAGCTATCTCAAGTGAGTGTCAACAGCTTCCAAAAAAAAAAAAAAAACCAAAAACCCAACCAAACACCAAACCCAAAACAAACTCACAGGGAGTCCAGAATACTTCCCTGCTCACTGTTTTCCTACATCAACCATGCCAGGGAGCTGTGCCTGCTCAGGAGCTTCTGCTGAGCTCTCACTACAGCAGCAGCACTGGTTTGCAGGGAAGGTCTCAAGGGGTGGTTTTCTGGAGAGTAGAAAGTCCTCTCTGCAGCAGAGCCTGCTCTTGTCAGGACATGATCCAAAGCCCTGAGGGCCCATTGCAGTAAATGCTGAGCATACGGGCCAGGGTCTCTGGGCTTGATCCAGAGTTGGGCTGCTGGAGAAGGGCCTCACCACTTTCTGAAGGGAATTGCAAAGCAGCAGCCCCATTGAATATCTGCTTTGGTCTGAAGCCTCTGAAGATATGAGCCTCCTCACGTGAAGGGATTCTGAGATAACATGCACTTTGTAACTGAGCTCACTCTCCCTGCATTTCTGAACTGGAGCTCAGCCAGTGTTTGGAAGACAAAATAGCCGTTTGGTGGGGCTGCTTGTTGAATAGAGATAAAGGCAGCTCTGGTCCAAAGGTGTGGATGAAGACACCAAGGACTATTTCAGAGTATGCCATGCAGAAACGAAGTAGTCAGGACCACTACTAGTCTGGCTATTCTAATTTTTCACAGCACTTCATGGGGCTCAGAACAACCCTTTTGTATCAAGCCAAAATCCTAGCAGCCTCGGTGTCTTCCCATGTAGATCACATTCCATTAGAGCTCATATAACAGTCAAAGCACAGACCCACATCCCTGGTTGCACAGAGAAGCATCTTTGGGCACCTGTCACCTGTTTTCTCTTGACATCATTAACATGAGCTCCTTGCTGCACATGCAAAGCTGTGCCACTCACCCACCAGCCCTGCACAGCACATTCCACATGAGTGTGTCCCCTCATCGCAGTGACAAGATAGCCCTGGGAAAACCCAAACCTTGTTCCTAACTGCTGTGCAAAGCAGTGCAGTGCTACTGGAGGCTGTGGTGTGTGGCTCAGTATGGGACTCATTGCAGGAGACAGCAGCCCCCACCCAAGTTAGGTGGTCTCTGATTTTCCCTTTGTGCTGTTGCTTTCAGCAGACGATGGTTGGAGAAGCAGGTCCCTGATGAGCTCTGCATTTCAGAGTCCCATAGCAATTCCCATCCCTCAGCCACAGCCTTGTCCTGCTTCTGCCTGTCTCTAGACATTCCTGAACTAAAAGCCTTTTCTGCGCTTTGCACACTGCAGCCTCGAGAGTTGCATCCCCTGACTGTCAGTGCTGAGGCAGGTTCTGCTCACAAACAACTCCCCCCAGAGCCACTCTTCCCTGCTTTGGGGGTGGAGGAGGGACAGTTTATGCAGAGCACAGAGACATCAATATTTCAAAGCTCCTAATGCAATCTCTCCATGAGCTCTTTGCTGCAATCCTGTGAATCCCTCTTGCTCGATGAATCATTAGCAGGGAAACCAGACAGGACTTTGTAGGGTTCAGGCTGACAGCAGAGACCAGAAGCATCACCTGGTACCCATCAGGAAGTCAGGATTATTGCAGACTCTATTGTCTAACAAAATCTGTAACTCACTCTGTACTGTGGGCTTCCCAGAGTCATGTGACCAGTGTTGCCCCTGTTTCCTTAGTACCAGATCCCTTTTATGAGCACTGTATCTAAAGCTAGGCAGTCCCATAGACATCCTTCATGGTCTATTCACATCTTTTCCTCAGTTTATACTCTCAGGTTCCTCAACTATACATATGTTGTTCATGATATTCATGTCCCTTCCTACACAATATATACAAGGCTGCTGTCTTTGATGCTGCACGCACCTTATTATCTGCCACCTGTGACAGCTCTTGTCACCATCTGCTGTATGTCTTTGGCCTTGATGTCTCTCCAGAAATGTCCTGTTCAGATCCCCAAATCACCTGATGCTTTCTTGCTCCCCTTCCACTCTATTTTTTCACTGAATGTGCTTAGAAAGGTCTCTCTGCCTTTGAGCAAGTTGAAGTTGAAGAAGGTCAAAGCCAAGATATAAAAAGACACATTTCTAGACAAGATACTTCCAGGACAGAAGGACAGAAAGTTATTACAGCTCTGTCATTTGTAGTTAAATTACAAGTCTGGTCCTGTTTAGATGGCAGCAGAAAATAAGAGTTTCCAGCAGGAGTGTGGATGATGGGCAGCTTGTTCTGTGAACGCTGGAGACAGGATAATTGAACTGCTCTGCCTGGCATGGCTGAAGTCCACCTCAAGGATTTTGAAAGCAGCCAAGACCTGCACATGCAGAAGATTCTGCCCAGCATGTGCCAGGTGGTCCAGACTGCACCTAACCACGTGATATCCACAGGCAGGAACCAGGCAGCCCTTCACTGAGTGGGTCCCCTGGTACCCAAGGAATAGGTGCATATTTATGTCCCCTTACAATCTCAGTTTTGTCATGTTTTCTGTACAATTAATTTTTTTTCCCCTAAATATGACATGTTCTAAAACCTGAAGGATGCCACCAACTTCATCCCAGGACTCTGTGGCCCAAGCCTGCTCATTTTTTCTTACAGGCATCAGCAGATGGAGATTGATTTCTGAAGCATGCAGTCAATGTGGCAAAACCCAGAGACATATTACTTCTGTGTATGAAGTTGAGCTGTTGCTCAGCTCTGAGTTTGTGCTCTCCCTTCCTCCTTGCCCTCTTATTTTCTTGGACCTCTTGAACCATACTTTCAAAGAAGAGATTGATTAGCGCCTGCAAAACCTCCCTGCACCCTCCATACTGCCCTGGTGAGAAATACAGGGATGATATTGTGAGGGCAATCCCAGCACTTTTACCAACCCAGTTAGGTCTGCAATCCGTGCCAGTGATCAGGGCCTCTTTCCCTGGGGACAACATGCCTCAGAGACATAATTTCATGCTCTTACCATCAGCTGCTTTGCACAATTTATCTTCTCATTACCTCTTTAACAGCATTGCTAGTCACTGACTGATCGAGGAAAATAACTCTTGTGATGGAGACATTGGCTTTGGAAATAAAATAGTAAGTAATATTACTTTGCAGTAATATATATGCTAAGTTTCTGTAGCCAGTGCCCAGAAGAGATTGGAAAGGTGAGGGACAACGGGTTCCCAGTGTCCAGTGAACTCCTGTATTTGTATTCAGAGGTTTTTCTCTCTGGCTTGTATAAAATCATTATAAGGCAAGGAGATTTATAATAAGAGTAAAGTAAAAACTGGTTGGCTGGAAAGAAAAGAGAAAGGCTGATCTGAAATTAGTACCAGGCAGCAGTTGCATACTACAGACTTTCATGTTATAGCGGATATTTTTAGAGGATTCTGGTCTTTCGGGTACTCCTTAGATGACCTGCTGCCCTGTAAATGGGGTTGGAGGCCCCGCTGTGACATTCAGGGGAGAAAATAAATGACTTTATGAGAAGGACATCAGGTACTAATGACTTATCAAAAGAAGCAAGTATGTAGCTCATGCCATATGCAGAAACATCACTCCAGGTGGGACAGCTTTCCCCACACTCATCTACAGCCATGACACTAATCTGCAAATATGCAGTGATGGAGAGAACTTACTGTGTTGCTCTCTTGGTTATTCTGTCACTATCAAAGTCCCTTCTCAGCCTCTTAGTTTCTTCTCTGCATAAATTCCCAGCTTTCCAGCTCCTGCAAAGTTCAGTTCTGACCAGTGTTGTAGCATGTAGCATGTAGCTGCAACTGTAGTTGTGGGTTTTTATGAGGACTTTCTGTTTGAACTCCTTCTCCAAAGGCCTCCTGTAAAGGCATAAGGAGACACCTGTTTCCAGGTGTGGTGAGTAGGCCACCAGCTCACTGAGTTGCTAACTTCCCTCCAAGGGCACAACCCCCCTCAGCATAGCCACCCCAAGCTACTTGCAAGGGACAATCCAAAGAAAACAGCCTGCATCCTATCTTTGAACTTCCACTCAGTAACACTGTTTTATTTAGGATATTTAGTACTGCAATTAAAGTTCTTCACCTCATCTGTTTACTTTCCTGGAGGACTTGTCAGGAGGTAGCAGACATAACTGAGAAATACATCAGACCTAATGACGTGATAGTTGAGTTGTCAACTCATGTTCAGTAACTGCAACAGGAATGCCTCATGGCCCATGCAACCAGCAAGGTGCCTGTGAGGAGGGCTAAGAACAGACCCTCCCAGAGGATGCTGTGGGCTGGTCTCTCAGACTCCACTCAGTGGCAATATGTGATATATGAGCACTGGATGCTTTGACAATGCTGCTTTCCATCAGCAGCACTGCCACTGAGACAATCAATATCTAGAACCCAGCCATTTCTTTTTCAGGAGAGTGGTGGTTTGTGGGATATGTCACTTATTACTTTGTGCAGTGAAACAGGGTTCAGGTACTACCTCAGCATGATGTCAGCACAAAGAGCAACCAGCCAACGCCACGGCCCAGTGTGCTAAAGACTGTGCAATAACAACCTTCCAATCTAAATGGGTGAGACACATGATGAGTAGTTTAGCAATGAGCACATGAACAGCCCAGAAAATGTTTATGAGTCCAGAGTCCAGCAGGTTCTTTGCTAGATTGACGTTTAGGCTACAGCAGGGAGAGCCTGAGAAGCACTCTTGCCAGGAGGGATAAGCCCAGCTGTTATATTGTCATGTCTCTGAAAAGGGCATTGTCTCAGTTCCTCCAGCTTTCTTTTTTAAGGAGGAAAAAACATACTAAGTCAAATATACACACATCAGCAAAGATGCTGTTGGCATAGGAGTTCCCCTAGCTCCACTTGGTCCCAGTCCTCTGAGCTTGTTTTTCTGTATTTGCTTCCACATGTTCCCCACACAGTGGTGTATTTCATTCCCTGAAGTAAGATGTGAGCTGTCACAAATCATTACAGTATGCTTATCTCCATCTCTCTCTGTGTCCCTTGCAGGGCTGTTGGCACTACACAGGAGTTTAAACCAGCAGACCCTTTGGATTTCCCTGCACTATGCCACTATGCAGCTGCTGAAGGCAGTGGATGGTGTGGAGAGCCTGAGGGTGTTCACTGGAGTGGAAGAGGTTGGTGCAGTGAAAAACATCTCTACCTCCCCAGGTGGCTATGACAATGGCTAAGTGCTGATCCAAATATATTCACTGTCCCTGCTGGTTTCACACTCCATATCTAGTCCCTACACAGAAGCCTGCAAGAGGATCTTGCCACCTTGGCATGGTCTCAGACTCTGGAGGGGTTGGACTGGGCAAAGGTCTCCTTTATCCAGTCATCAGTTATCCCAAGCTCAATTCCTCTCAAGTGTATTATAGCTGCTTTCACCCCATCTGAGAGGCAGGCTGCACCCAGCAAGGTAGGCAGGCAATGCCCCCATGCACTGCTCACTCCACGGCAAGGGCAGAGCCTCCACGTCTGGCTCAGGAGACAACCTCTGAAACAAGGAGGTCCTGCATAGCCACCCTCCCTGAGCTGAACTACTGCTCCTCAAGACATAACCATTATCACTCTATTCTTTACCTCAGTGATATTTAGAACAAAGTCTGCAGGGCTCAGATGTGGCTTGTGCTGGAGGGTCTCAGATGTCTTCCTAAGCCTGGTGACAGGTTTAGCATGGTACACAAGCACTGGTGCAAACACCAGGTCTGAAACCTTGGCCAGCACCTCCAGGATGATCTTGCCCATTAACTCCGCATAAACAAACAATCACTTATAACGTCAGGGAAAATAATCTCACCCATAATCACTGATTAGAAATGTTTGCTTGTGGTTGGATATTTATAGCCTACAAGAGGTAAATGTCACCCTCATTGCCTGCATCGCATGGGAGATATTGTTTAATTAGCAATCACAGCCTCTGGGCTGCTGCTGTTTGGAATGGGAGACGAGCGCTGCTGTGTTTTATTTACCCTTCCTTCTTCTCCTGTTCTTGTTCAGGAGTGGGATGTGGCCTTTCTTATCTGCAGTTGCTCTCAGGCCCACAGAGCAAGCGGGCACTGTTTTGAGATGCCTTCCTCCAGGAACCGTTTCTCACACATAACAACCACAGCCATCTTGCTCGATCTGTGGCTGGGATTTACACTGCATTTCACAACCACTGTGCTGAAGCCCTCCAGGTACTCAGCCATGGCACTCCAGCAAGGTTGCCTTTCCTAAGGAGATTTGGGCAAGAAGATGGAAGAGATAAGAACAGTAAGTTCATACTGATGGAAATGCCTCAACCTTTCCAAATTTTGGGTAGACTTAGAGGCAGATAGTTCCTTAAGGAAGTCAAATCTAAACTATCTGAGACTAGTGGTTAGACCAGACCACAGAGGAGAATGAACTGGGGCAGTCCTTGCTCGAAGGAGACCAATTGTGAACAGGGCTAAGCAACGCCATGTCAATGGAGGGGGTAAGGGGACTGAGGGAGTATGATTTAAAGCCAGGGACAAAAGCAGAGTTACCTGAGCTCGTCTTATATCAAGAGTTTCACAGGACCTAAAAGAGTGGGTATGAAGGACCTTTGAAGACTCAGGATAATCTCAGTTTGCTAAGTGATCAGGTAGGCACCTGTACTCTGCACTTCAGCATCAGGTAGATCAATAGTGAACAGGACATGCTTATGGGCCTTTTTCCAGCATCGCAGATTTGCTGTCCTCGATGTCTGTTGCACACACTCAGAGCTACTCGAATCCCCCAGCAGCCTCTAAAGACATAGCCTGTGATTATCTCATCTCTGCAGACAGGAAGTTAGTACGTGCTCTGACAAACCAAACATGGGAGCAACAATCTGTCGGGAGGAGTCTGCTTCACTCTAACTTAGACCATGGCAGGGCTGAGTTCCTTGCTTCTGTTGGTACCACTGGGAGACTGTATTGTAGAAAAGCAAAAAGACACTCAGAAGCTCCTAACACCACACACACACACACACACACACACAGTTATTTCTCCTGTTTTTGTCTAGAGTGCCCAAATACGTTGTCTTCCCATGCTGATTCTGCCAAGACTGGAATCTAGTGGCAGAAGTGTCCTCACAGCACCCTTGTCACTGGGGCGATACCTCATACCAGCTAGACTCAGAAAGGCCACAACATGTGGCAATGACCAATGGGAAGTTCATGCCACTCTGTTAGCCATCAGGACACAAATGATCCAAACTTGGCACCAGGGAGACCATCCGTGCTGCTCTGCTCCTGTGGTGAAGAATTTGCAGAGGTGCACAAGGGTCTTCTGCTGACAGACAGGTTCACAGGCAAGAACACATCTGTGCAGCACAGAGCAGCTGGCCCACCAACACTGCCACGCTGCTGTGGCCCAAATCTGGGTTAACCTGGGATTCCCATGGTACAGAGGCACTGCTCCACCACACTTGCCTACGAGAGCCCTGCTCATGTGGGGAGCACCCCCAGCGCTTGGAGGAGCTCAGAGCTGTTCCATCTGTACATGTGATGTACAGGCAGTGTGTCAGTCATCCTGATACTGCTTCTGTGGAACATCAAAGGACTGCACAAGTGGGATGTGTAGACCTTATGTTTAGGTTCTGAATTGCAAACGCAGCCCTTTGGTTGTTCATTATCTTCTGGGAAAATCCTTTCTTGTCTCTGGCCAATGCTTATACCTTCCTTGGTAGCTGTCTCCATTGTAACTTTGGTCACTGCCTCATTTCCTTTGTCTTCCCAGACTACCTACTCAGGGTACTGGGAGGAATGTATCTGAGAACATTTACAGTGGACAGAGATTTACTAGATGGTTTTATGAGGCTGTAACTCCTCCACCCACTTCCTCAGCTAACAATCACTCTCTTATCACACAGCATAACTTTCCCCTGTCCAGATCGGGCTCTGACACGGCTACTCAAAATGAATCTGTCCTCCCACTTACTGTACTCACACAGACCAAAACATTTAATGAAAAGAACTGTTTCCTTCCTAGCATCATGCTTAGTGCTGTAAAGCATGGAGGTCTATGTGGTATGGAAGTCCCAGGCCCTTTGTGGCAGGTAGAAACCTTATATATTGATGTTTACCATTGATTCCTTTAAGAATGGCCTGATATGAATTTATTTCACAGGCAGCTAACATTTTAGAATGTGCTGGGCAAAGATGTGCAAGGAATAACTGACTTTGCCCTGTCCCCATTGCTTATAAATCTGGATATTTACTTGGTGCGGGATTCACCTCCCATAACATCAGCTGTCTGGAAGTCAGGCGAGTTGCCTGAGCTCTGAGTTCTCAAAGGATATGTCTGTTCATGTTTCTGACAGCGTTTTGAAGAGTCAGGCTGAAGAGTGGCTGGCATGGGCCTGTGATAAGGGAGCAAGAGGAATCATTGTCTAGACTCACATTCCTGTTGCTCCATGTCCTTTGTCTCCACAGCCTGGAATGTGAACTCCAGAACTGCTCTTGGTTTACACCACACAGCTACTCCTTTGCTAGACTGCACCATATCTGAGAAAATAATTCTGCCTGTCTATGTAGAAAAGGTCTGTTACAACCTTGCATCTATAGAACAACATGATCTTAGTTCATGCTTTTGCTGTACTAATCCTGGACAGAAATAATTCATTGTTTGTAAGCCGCTCTGATTCCTGCACAAATGCTCCACATCCCAGATCGAGTGAAAGGTCTTACAGCACAGAGTGAGGTGATGTATTACTATTCAGTACTGCCAGGATGGTGTGAGGAAGCACAGATATTCTCCAACAGACAGCAATTCCTAGGGAACCCTGTGCTGCGAGGAAAGCTGAGCTGGGTGGTTCAGTGGCTGAACTAGTCTCCAGTGGCCTTGGACCTTGGGAAAAATTGTACAGGTGCACAAATGAAGCAGCAGTCACATCCCCACCACACAGAGGTGACAGGACTCTGGGAGGGCACAGACACAGGCAGAACAGGGTATCCAGTGGGATTACAGAGAGGATGTTTTAGGGAGACTGTGGAGGACATGAGAATTACATTTGCAGTGGCAGATTTAGCAGCTGCAAGTGAACCATGCTTTTGGTGGTGGGGTTTCATCTTGACTCAGGCACACAGAACGTTTCTTGGTCTTAGAGAGGCTTGGGGCAAAGGAGAGCTATGCAGAGAGAGTCATCATTAGAAAGTCAGAGGGTATAATAAAATGGGGGTTGCAGAGGCAGGGACTAAGCAGTGGTTGTGCACACACAGGTTTAAAAGGGGAGAGAAGGGCTCAGCTGTGCTGGTCACTGGGTTGTGTAGACAGGAGGGGTGCAGTAATTACAAAGGCAGGGTACTAACAAGGGTACTCACATTAGAGGACCAAGGGGTAAACCAAGGTTTTGTAGGGAAGTGAGAGCTGACATTGCCCTGGTCAGGCAGGAGGCTGTCATTGTCTGGTGAGATGGGGACAGGGTAACATATTGGCACTGCAAAAGCACTAGGTCTGTGCCAGATTGCCCAGGTCACCGAAACAGTTAGGAGATGCTGGAATATGCTAGAAGGGAACTAGTGCATTTGTTCATCCCAGCCAGTCAGAGAGGGACCTGGGGGTGTTGACTGACAGCCGGCTGAATATGAGCCAGCAGCGTGCCCAGGTGGCCAGGAAGGCCAATGGCATCCTGGCTTGTATCAGAAATAGCGTGGCCAGCAGGGACAGGGAAGGGATCTGACCCCTGTACTTGGCACGGGTGAGGCCACACCTCGATTACTGCGTTCAGTTTTGGGCATCTCACTACAGAAAGGACATTGAATGACTTGAGCATGTCCAGAGAAGGGCAACGGAGCTGGTGCAGGGTCTGGAGCACAGGTCTGCTGGGGAGCAGCTGAGGGAACTGGGATTGTTTAGTCTGGAGAAGAGGAGGCTGAGGGGAGACCTTATCCTACAAATACCTGAAAGGAAGCTGCAGAGAGCTGGGGATGAGCCTCTTTAACCTAGTAGTGAGTGACAGGACAAGAGGTAATGGCCTCAAGTTCCGCCAGGGAAAGTTTAAACTAGATGTCAGGAACGATTTCTTTGCAGAAGGTGCTGTTGGGCATTAGAATGGGCTGCCCAGGGCAGGGGGGGAGTCCCCATCCCTGGAGGGGTTGAAGAGTAGGATCGACTTAGCGCTGAGGGATCTGGTGTAGTTGGGAACTGTCAGTGCTAGGTTAATGGTTGGACTAGATGATCTTCAAGGTCCTTTCCAACCTAGATGATTCTGTGATTCAGGCACAGTGTTAGAGACTGGAAAACTACAGTCTTGTGAGTTACTGAGGGAAAGAGGTCAGAGAGACATCTGGAGTTCAAGGGTCTTGTAAAATACAGGCAGCTGTGCAGAGTTGCCAAGGCCTGGAGATAGCTGGTCCTCTGGTGTGGGACCTGGCTGAGCTGACACTGGGGGAAGGTGAGCAGAAGGCTCCTAATGGTCAAGCGTGACTGGAGGAGCTGGGGATCTGAGTGCACCATCCATCCTGGATGTGCTTTGTTCCTACCTTTCCTTGACCTCAGCTGCCAGCTGATGGTCATGGGCTTGATGGACCTTTGGACCAACTTGGCATGGTCACTTATGCCATCACTTCAGCTGGCTCACTGCTAGTGATTTAACATCTGAGAAGGAAAGCAGCCAACAGAAAGATGAGCTGAGCCACCCAGTAGCAAGACTTGGGGAAGGGATAGCATTCATGCAATTTCCAAGTGGCTCAACAGCAAAGCTAAAACCAAATGTATATATTGAGAACAGTGGTAGGTTAATGGTTGGACTAGATGATCTTCAAGGTCTTTTCCAACCTAGATGATTCTGTAATCTTCAGGTGGGTAGAGGGTCCTGCTTATCCTGCCAGGCTTGTACACAGGGGAAAGACTCAATTATTTTTTGATACAGACAATTAATTACAACCTATCAGAACAATACAGATCAAGACACCTGTATCCTGCATTAGTATGTGTCGAATACGCTTGATGCAGTGCAGATAGCTGTGGGTGAATTTGGGTGTAACTGGCAGCTCCATGTCCAGGTTGTGCTTTTGGGAGGCTTGAGGGTGAGAAGCAGCACGTAGCTGTGCAACAGATGCCCTATGGACTGGAGCACCAGAAAGGTTAGAACTAAAAGCCACAGGGAGCTTCTGAGTGATATAGCCCTGAGCACCAGAATGCCACTTCTCTCTGTTTACTAATGCATTTTGGTGTCTCCCAGTAGACAACAGTTGCCTTGTGTCTCTTAAACATGCTCTATTAACTGCCATCACATTTTATCACTCCTCTGGCAATATCCAGCAACACCTCTATAATTTATTGTCATTAGTTTTATTCACGACCATCACAGAGGTCACAGCATGGGGGGAGAAGAGCACTTCATCCACTTTACCACTAAACATGCTGGAATAATAGCTTTTCAAACAGCTGATGTTAAATAGATATGAAAAGATAATGAATAATGAGGAATAAGGGAACTGACCTTTTTCAAACAAGAGGCTCTTTCAGAGAATCATGACAGAAGTTGGGTGAAATGAACCCTGACTTTCAAGACTGTGCTTTCTGACACCTCTGATAACAGACATCTCCCTCTGAGCTGGTCCACTCAGACTCCCTTTACAGGCAGGAGGAGAAATGGGAAGCATTTCTTTCAGATCTGTGTGTTGAATTTTACCTCAGAAATGCCTGTTTCTGTCTGGTGTCTCTGAAGAGAGCCTGGAGGGGGTGTCTTAGACAAAGATAGCTGCATGTGGCCAGATGTTTCCTACACAGACAATCTGTACTTAGTGGCTCATAAACTGATCTTTATGACCAGTTGGAACTGGTCTTTGCACACTCTCATAGTTGGTTTGCTGCTCCAGATGACTCTAACTCATCTGCAAAGGGGCACTACAGAACTCACTTTCTGACATTGAGACTGTGGAGCTTACTATAGACATCTTTCCTGATCATGGGTTGAGTCTTTTTGTACGGAAAACAGACCACAAAGGGGGAGATGTGTGGCCGGGTGGCACCCTAAGATGTAGTCAGGATGCAGCTGGATTCACACCCAGGCTTAACAGCTGAACAGCATGTCCAGGTCCCATTGCTGAAATGATTCCCATGAAGCCCAGGTCAGAATGAAAATCCTGAATGTGCTACATGTAAAAACCTCTGGAATTTCCATCACATGCAAAATTCCAGATAGTGACTTTTTTTTTTTTTTTTTTCCCCCCTGTATAAAGGCCTGTAGAAGAGAGAAAGATAAAGGACACGAAAACACACAGATTTCAAGAGATATTTAGGATTAAATACTTTAAACAAATATGTGGTTATTTTCCATGAGGCAAAGTGAAAGTAGGAGTGGGAAGGAGGAAAAGCAAGCCATTCTTACAGAGAGCAAACACTTGTTCTCTGTAAGAAGCACCTCATGTAACTCCTGCTGTGGCTGCCACTCCAAATCTAGCACAGTGATGGGCCAGGGCAAAAGAGGAGTCTGACACAAAGCTTGGCAGTTTGGTAAATGAGGAATCTGTTAGTTCTGATACATCTTCAGCAGAATTATGATATTTCCTTCCTGGAATCTGCTTGGATGTCTCTGTAACTTAAGGCAGAAGTGACAATAGCCTGAAGACTGAATAAACTCAGAGTGGTTTGGTTTTGACTATTCCCCAGGATTTGAAAAATTTGTACCAACAAGAATTTTTTTCTACAAAATGTAAGAAAAAATGAAGAAAGTTTTGCTGATACTTTTGATCATGCAATTAATATTTCTGAGGTTTCTATGACTCCATGAATCTTTTTTCTTCCAAAACCTGATGGTGCTTCAGCCAAAGGGCTATATCAGAATCACTGAGCCACATAGGTCATGGTTATCCATGGCAACAAACTTCACCACTTGTCTTCCCCCTCCACACTTTGGATCCTGAGCTTGTTGTGTGCTAAAACTGAAGTCAGGCTTTCATGCTTGTCAATCCTGAATAAATATCCAGGAGATGAAGAGTCAGGGTGTTCCCTGCATGGAAATGAAAACTGTAGGGTATTCTGATACACAAAACTAATGAACTTGCTGATAAATTTGAAAATGTCTACAAGGAGCTCATTAAGGGGAAAAAGAAATCTCAAGAATGGTGTAGTTCACAAAGCTCAAACCCAAGCTGAGAAATGATAGACGTTTCAGCAAGCCAAACAAAACGTCGCAGTAGAAAACTCCAAAGCAGCAACAAGCAGTTATGCCTGAAGAAGGACCTAGACACAGAGAGACTCCTGTCACCAAGGATCATCCACAGCCAGGTTCTGCTCCAGTTTTCTTTGGAAGAATGTTTCTTCCAGTTTTGATTTGTTTAGTCCTCAAGATTGATTCCTGCCACAATACTCAGATTTTGTCTGTATTTATCGTACTCCTTGACCATTTGTGATTAGTACTTTACATATTTTTACTGACATTTTCAATAAAAATATTAAATAGGATTAGCCTTAAGCCTAGCCTTTTAGGAGCTCTGCTAACCTCCTAGCCTGACTCTTTCCCTTTAACACAAGCCCTTTGCTGTCTTGTTTATGCAGTTCCTCCTTTCCCTTATAATTCTTCTGTAATCCTCATTTTTCTCTAGCATCACTAATCAATTCCTCATGTGACACCATATCGAATGCTTTCTTAAAGTCCACAAAGATGGTATCTAGCATGTTTCCTTTGTCTAAAAACTCCATTACCTTATCAGAAAATGATATCAGATTACCCTGCCACAATCTCCTTTGGATAAAGCCATGCTTCATTCTAGCCCATTTCCCACCTATATCCATGCCTTTAATTACTTTTGCGTTTAAAAATCTATTTCAAAGCTGAATCAAGCTGAGTTCGTCTTTCAGGCTTCAAATCACATTGTTTGCCCTTCTATATCAGGACCATATGACCATGGCGGATGTCATCTCCTTTGTCCCCAGCGAGGGTACTCTGAGTGGGGTGTGCTCCCTTCCAGGCTGTGGAGCTTCGGGTCAGGAGGGGAGATCAAACCTCCCAGAGGTTAAATGGAAAGAGGAGTTTCTGGCAGGCTGGGTACCAGCGACTGCTGGAAACAGGCTCACAGACAGACCTCAGGTGTGGCACCAAGACATGAGCCTAAGAGGGTCCCTTAGAGAGTCCCTTAGAGGGACTGTGTAAAATTTTCCACTTCTTTCAGGCAACTGGACTGAACAGGTCTGACTAAATGGACCTACCTGTTCCAGTTGCTGCTCAAATAAAACCCAGTTTAGTCAGTTTGAAAGACGTCTCTCTGATTTGTCCATCTTCCTTTAAGGAAAATGGATGGGTAGGGGACCCAACAATTAATTGCCATTCTCCAAGCCTGTAGCAATTGGTCTGATGTGGGAGATTCATAATCCCTGCAGTCTACAGTGCTGTTGCTTGTTTCATAACCTGTAGTGAAATATCTGTGGCCTCCTGGGGTTGTGCATCAGCTCCTGGAGTATTACCTCTGCTTGGTTACACTTGCTCTGTCTCTGGCCTTGTGTTCCTACTGTCCATCCTGATTCTGACGTCCTGGTCAACATCCACATCATTAAAAATGGAAGACAAGTTTTCCTTTTATTTTGGAGTCTTACTGATTACAGCTTTATTTTAGCATCCCCCTCATTTCACAGTAGCCTTACTTACTCTTTTATCATCCTCATTTCATTTGCATAACCAAAGAGGTTTTTTCTCTTTGGTTTAACATGTAACTCACTTTGACACTTGACAGTTCTTCCTTCATCACTATGCTTCTTGACCTCTAAGATGTAATGTTTTGTTGATCAATCTTTTTAAAGTTCGTTTCGAAAGAAAAAAAAAAAAAAGAAAAAATTTCATTCCCCTTTCTTCTCCTGCAATAACTTTCAAACCCAATGACCAATTTCAACCCCACCTGGAAGGACGGTAGATGTACCTATGATAATTAAGATTCTGTAAGTTTTTTCAAAACTTGGCAGCTGAGTAGATGAGAGAGATTCAAATTATGTCTCCGCTGAGGGAAAAGGAAGTATCTCTCAGCCATTACATATTCTATTTGGCATCTGCCTTGTTAGTCAGCGCATGCCTCCCAGCCAGCCTGCTCTGCCTGCAAAAGAGCATGCGTGTACCTTCAGGTTATTCACAGCTCGTGGTCTTGGTGGGTGGGGATGATATAAGTGGTATAGGAGAGTTTATTTAATGTTTTGAGGTTGTTGTTTTGGTTTTTTTGTGGGTTTTTTTTTTGGGTAGATGAAGTACATATCCATAAGCAAGCACACTTTCCTGGTTGCATTGCTTACAGAACAAGTTGGTCTCCTTCCTTCCAAGCTCTGCTTATTCCTAATATGCCTTTTCTAAATTAAGTTAATTGTGGAGCCCTTTTCCCTGAAAACCTTGGCTGGATACAGACTTCTAATAGTTTTACACCTAGAACTTGATATGCTGTTTCTGAACTGAAGTCCTAGAGCTCTTCAGGGCTTGCTAAATGCTTCCTTGAGTTTTAAGAACTTTTGGTTTTGAACTGAAGAACTTTACCCACAGATCTATCCTTTGTCCTGTTATTTAATTTCAGGTGAACCTTTTATGATCACTGGACCCAAGGTAATTTTGTAAAACCTGCAGTTTGTAATGCCTCACAACTCCTCAGTGTAAGTCTTGCCTTTTGCTTATGGCATGACTATTTGGTAAAGAAACACAAATTACAATATCCAGGATGCCAGAGATTTACCACTATGTGTTGTTCTTATTCTGTAAATTATTATCCAGGAAATTAAACTCCTCCACTAACACTCCATAAATGTTTACCCATTTCCAGACCCAATCTTGCTCATTATAAAAACTTCTCCAATACTCTTTTACCATTCTATCCCAGATTAGGGATGGCTGTGACAGACTTTTGTTGAAATGGTCTCTTTTTTCTGATCAGTCCATCATGTTGCCACATACCCTATATAGTTCTCAAAGCCTGCACACCCAAAAACCAGTCTCAGTTACTGATCCTTCATGTTTCCTAACTCTATTAGCTCTAATTTCACATCTTCACAGTAGCTATGTTTCTTTTTTTGTTGTTGCTTCTGTTTGCTCACTAATGCTCCAGTCCTTTTATACTGATCCATTTAGGTGCTCTGAAAGATTTTTACTACTATTCAGACTCCTGATGGCTTATATTTGTCTTTTCTTTCCTCACTGCACATCCTTTCCTTACCAAGATTTCTGTTGTCTTTGATTACCAGAATTCCCTTCTCCTGTGTACGATTACTAGATGTGGAGAACACAGGAGCCTCTCCCAGCTTTCTCCTCCCATTATTTCCTCAGTGATACCAGCTTTCTCCTCAAGTGAAGTCTGTGCTATGAGCAATATTTTCTTATGTTGGTTCCTTACAGAGAATGAACATGCCAAAGCCTTTCTCTTAGCACTATCTTTTAATCCTTTTATTTTGTCCTTTTTTTCTCCCATGTCTCAGGAGATCCTACAAGTCCCACAGAAGGTTACTGAAAGTTTTCCCTCATCTGGCACAATCCTTCTTTATATATTTAATTGGGAATGTAGCTGTGTCATTTGACTCAATAAAAAAAAGGTGATCTGGATGCTTCCTTACAGTTCCAGATATTTTTCAATGCTATATTTACATCACATTGCCTTCAACGTGATTTCTCCTGGTGTGAATCTCACTAGAAGTTCTTAATAAGGATTCCCCAACCACATAGACCTTTCTACTTTTGTTTGTGTATTTCCATTGTTCTTCTCTTGTCTTCTCTTTTAGAATACTCCTTTCTGCTTTCCTATTTATTTTTCCATATACTCTACCCTCTGTTTTGCTTGGACTCCAACTTTTCTTACTTCTACCACCCCCTTTTATTTTTAAAGGATGAGGTGCTTCTCCCTGCTCCACATTCACCTCAACTACATTTGTGCTGATTTCTTTTGCATATTCATTACTGCAGCAAACCTGTTCCTTAGATCTGTTTCTTTACCAGCATCTGTCCTGTTCCTGTGCTATGTGGCCTTCAAATTCTCATGATTTGTGCAAATTTTGGCTTTCTTGGACAGTCATTTCTACCCTGTGTCATTTCCATGTTAAATTTATCATCCTGTCTTTGTTTTCAGCCCCTGTCTTTCACCATCTCAGTATGTATTTGACGTTGGAGAGCTACGTCTCAGAAGTAATGTGTCCAGTCCTCCTTTCTAGTGACTAGCATTCTTCTGAAGACTAATATTGCTTTAACCTCTCACCACTGCCTTGTCTTTTTTTGTTTTAGTCTATGGAAGATAGACTTCCTGAAGTTCTCTGACTGTTTGACTTTCCAAACTTTTTTCAGTGCCAGCCTCAACCCATCATTTCAGCTGGTCCATGACTCAGTGTTCAGATCTTCATATAATACTTCATGCACATCAATAACACATTCTGCAGACTCATTAACTGATTAAAAGAGTGGCCTTTGCCCATTAGGGACAATTTTAGCACAAACATCTGTTTTTGGGGTCATGGTACCACCTTTTTCACTGCATTCTGTACAGACCAGTGTCTATAAGTTGAAGGCATCACAGCTTTACCACATGCTATAAGCTACAGAAAAAAGATGAAAAAACAGTTTCTAGTAAAAGACATTGTTCAATACCATGGAAATAATGGCTTCTGAGGACTTCAACTAGTTGGACTAGTCCAATTCTGGGAAACTGATTGGACTTGACTGACAATTAAACTGAAGTCCACTTCTACACCATATGGCAAATGACTTGGGTCTTTCTTAAGTCATCAGATAAAGATATTCTTCCATTGATCATAGTTTTATGGAGCACAATTCTCTCCAAATGGTGCTTCCAAAAAGTAACCTTTTAAAGACTGAACCTGGAAGAGTATAACTTGCACATGAAGTAGAAATGGAATTTGCAGTGCAAAGTTTCTCCACTCTGCATCCATTCTCTATGAAGGGCATTCCATCCCCCTGACAATCTGGGCTTGCTAACATAGGGACACATAGAAGAAAATCACAGTGCACTCAGGATCCTGAGTTAAAAGCCTCACCATACAAGTAACTGTCAGATATCTGCACCCTTAACCATGGGCTAATGAAGCCCTTTAGCCTGTGAACAGTGAAAGTCTGAGTCAGGCCTCGCTAACCCTTCTATTATCAGTGCACAGATCAGAAGCTGCTCTCTGCACCTCCCTTTTGATATGCAGCCAGCCACTGGGGAGGCTCTGACACAATGAAATCAGTTCTGTTGCACTGCTGAACGTCCCGCAAGAGGTGCCTCAGATGCCTGTGGTTCTGTGTAGCTGGAGCATCAGCTGAACGCCCCAGTGCACACAGCAGCACTGTGCGGGCTGGCAGGTTGCACCCTTTGCTGCCAGGCTGAAAAAAGGCTGAGGCAAAGACAAAGCAAAGGAAAGGAGTCCATTTTTTATATATTTATTCGCCTAATTCACACCCAGGGTTTTCAGTCTGGAGCCTCATGTGGGTAGATGTGTATGGGTCATTTTTGCAGAGGATTTGGTGCTGTGATTAGATTTGTGGAGCTTGTACACTGGAGGATCCTGTTGCATGTAACAAGTTTCCTTTCTTTGCTGTAGTTTTGTGTGGGTTGTTTTTTTTTGTTGTTTTTTTTTTTTAATAGGTGCTAAAATTCCTGACAGTGGTGAACAGAAGTTGGGCTTGTACCACCCTGTCTTCCCTTACAGCTTCAAATCCTTGCTTAAGGGATAAGTAACATCAAATGCTTATGAAATGCCTCTGGCTGATACAAGACAAGCCCTCAGAGAATGGATCTCACTATTTACTCCTTCAACAAATACTTTCCTGATGTTTGCTGCATTTCAGCAACCAAAGAAAGGTGAGAGATGTGTCGCAGTTTGTGAAGAATCGGGAAGTTAGGCAGATTCAAGAGGGAAGCTGAGGACCTTGTGACGGAGACTTGTGGGCTGTAATTATTTCCCAATTGGTAATTCGGATGTGTTGCCTTGGAAAGCAGCAGATGGTAATTACATTCCATTAGATGTTTGTATTTACTGTGGAGCTGTTTCAATCCTTTCAGCATGGGGTGGAGCCGGGGCCTTGCTGAATGGGCTGGCTGACATGCTTACCAGGTGTCGGAGCCATCACAGGGGCTGATATTTGTTGGGGAAATGCATGAATGCTTCCACCACATAAGATAAGCAGGGATAGGAGACACCCCAGTGACTGTGGTTCAGGGTCCAGTTCAAGGCTCAGTGCTTGGGAGGAAGAGCAGAAATTTGCAGTGAAGCATGAGGCTGTTGAAGCATGAGAAGCCCTCCTCTCTGTTTGGGGACGCAACATTAAACTTGGTCTTGGAGAGTTTATTCCTCTTGGCTCTCATATGCCCTTCCCATTCTTCATGCACTACACTGACGTGCATTCTTACTGTTCTGATTATATGAATCAGTGTAAAATATAATCCTATTCTATCGCGTCTCTCCATGGAATGGACATTAGGTACCTGGACCTTTTCAAGCAGCACTCAGTCCTTCCCTGTGCTCCCGGAGTGGACAGTCTTGCTGCAGTGGCAATACCTGCAGGGTTTCTGTTATGAATGTGTAAAGGATTTCAGAGTGTTTCATAAAACATATATCTATGTATAAAACATATGTTTCTAACTGTATGAGTGGTTATTGCTCAGGCATAAGTATGCAGAAGAGGGTATGCAAATAGTCAAGGGCAGTGTGAGAGAATAGAAAACAGCAAGAGGGAGTAAAGTTGGGAAAATATTTCAGAAACCTTAAAGGAAATAGCACAGATTGAAGATACTTGTTACGAAGGGAAAGATGTGCAGTGATTATGGGTAAGCAAATCCTGGAGTAGAAGAGGACAACAAATTTGACACATATCTGCATACAGGGCTCATGAAAAAATCACCCTATAGGTTTGTAGGCTACAGAGACAAAAGGAGTCCTGCATATCCAAGGGGGCGCAGCAGGGCATCTGGGTATGTCAGCACCACAAGGTCATAGAGAAAGCAGAGGGACTTCAGAACAGACACAAAATTACTGAAGGACAAGCTAAATAGAAAAGACTAAAGGATCTAAATTATGCATGGCTTGGCCAAACAGTGATTAAATAGCCAGTCAAGGAGCAAAACTGTTTAGTGCAGTCTGATGAGGGAGAGCTTAAAGTTAAAAGGTGAGATAGATGATAGATAGATAGATAGATAGATAGATAGATAGATAGATAGATAGATGATAGATAGATAGATAGATAGATAGATAGATAGATAGATAGATAGATAGAGGAAAACGGGGACTGCACAACAGGAAAGGTTTTCTAAGAATAGCCATAATATGGCTTAATACTGTATTTCTGAAGGGTGGTGGAAATCCAGTTATTTAGAACAGCACTTGACAAAATGCTGGAGAACATGCACAGGAGCAATTGTGTTTTGCCCAAGGCACAGTACCAGAGCTGCCTATGAAAGCTAGTGGTGCCACTTCCAATGTGGTTCTCAGTGCTCGTTCTGCTATTGCTGATCCTGTTAGTAAAGGCTTCCTTTGTGACAGGCTGTGTGCAGTGCAGGGAAGGTCTTAAAAAGATAATTAGAACTTGGACCGAGTTGTCTCATTATTACCAACACTGTAAAGAGAGAAACAGCCCTGTGGACAACAGGTGGGTTGTGGCTGTGTCTGGCCAGATTTTGAACACCTCCAACAATGGAGAATCCTTTGTGAAATAGATATATCTAAATGCGATTTTATGATGACTCGCAGTGATTTCTCTGTTCTTGCAAAAAATGCTAGAACGGCAATAAAAGGTCATTTCCCTAGGGAGACCTTTTGAGGGGCACTGGTCAGCTCCACAGTATCCTGAGGTCCATTATCTCTAAGCATTGCATGTGGCATGCAGTCCACATGGACTGAGTCATTGGTCTTTCCAGGATGTACTCTAGAAATGAAGAGGATTGAAAGGCCTATGGGGATTCTTTAAGAATAAGCTTTCTTTCTAAGTGTGAAGTATTCTTTGCATCCATGATAATTATTGGAATAATAAAGATCTCATTACAGAACCAGCATGACTATTCTCAGGTATTGCATTGAGTCCTCCTTGGGAAATGCATCAGTTTAAGATATGCTGATGTTGCCTTCTAGCAGATACATTTGAACAACTTGTGCTAATTAACATTAATAAATATATGCTAAAAGCATAACTGGAAACCAGGCTGCAGCATGCAACTTTGGCTGCTGCTTGAAAATTGTACCACCAGGTAAAATTTTCTGCTCACTTTCATTATAAATATTCAAGGGAATTTTATTATTTAAGTTTGCAATCAACATCACATTTGACTTCTGCTATGGGCCGTGTCTACCCAGGTCATGCAGGTCTGGGTATCCATTAATGCAGCATCTAGATGTCTCACAGTCAGTTGTGTATTTAATCATACAACAGAATTGTGGGCTGTTTTTCTGATGGACACAAATGCCTAAATTCACCAGTATGTTTATATATTTATAGATTTATATTTATTTTATTCACCAGGCTGTATAATAGAGGACCACTCTTCATACAATGCTAATCTTAAGGGTTGCCTAATTTCTATCTCTGTCATCCCATGGCACATCATAGACAATGGACATACAAGACCTAACTTGTGCCAAAGTCACCAAACCCGCAGGGGAACTCTCAGCATCTCCCCTCAGGAGAGGTTTTCATGGCTTAGCCTACTGCAGGGATCAAAGCAGAAATCTGGCCTGGTGCAATACTAACCAGATGCAATGCAATACCCTTTCTCATCCCTTTCCCTCTGTTTCAGTGTGAGTTGCCTGATCCATTTATGAAGATCCACTCTGCAATGCTAACAGGCACCTCTCCTGGGATGTGAATACTGTCAGCACAGAAACATCCAAACCTGGGTTTCCCACAGGACTCCCACCAATGTGTTGGAATGATTGTTTTCACGGGACCAAAGCAGGGGAATTCTTCATTACCAAAGTCACACAATCAAATGATGGAAAAAGGCATGACCCACTGTCACACAAATGGGGAGAAAGAAATTCCACTAGTAAGTCAGTAAATCCAAAAAAAGAGAGAGTTTATCTCAAAATCTGAAAGCAATGGTTGTCATAAAAATATGTTCTTTTCCATAAAGTGACAATCCCTCTTAAGACCAAATACATTTAACAGGCTAAGTGTGAAGGTCACCTTCATCCTAGATGTGTGCTATTTCCAAGTGCTGGACCAGCATTGTCTGTCCTGTATGAGTGAAATGCTGGGGTTTCAACCCCAAGCCCCAAATTAAGGTTGACATATGGGTGATTCCCACAGCCCTTCCCAAAGGGGGGTGAGTTTGCCTTTAGGCTTCCCCCCAGGGCCTGGCAGACAGAGCCATTGGGGAAATGAGCCCCAGGTGTCCCACACTGAGTAACCCAAGGTCAGGTGTCCCACTGAGGGATAACGGCTGGGACCATTGCAGAGGGGCAGTGTCTGTCTGTGATGTGGGTGCCCTGTGCAGAGTTCCCTGTTGGGGAAGGACCTCCCGCCTCCCTGGGACTGGGCTCCAGTCAGCTCTGGCTTTTGTAAATGTGGGCTGTGTAGAGATTCAGTGTGTGGCTTCCTTGGTCTTATGTGTTTGGCTTGTTGACTTGGTTGTCTCCCGTCCCTTCTATGGGAGACTGCATGTCACCATTTATTCCACCCATTGTTGGTTGTGTGGTGTTGTTGTTGGGGTCAGTGGGATTGATGTTGATTGTGTATAATCTGACTTGTTTGTACCCCCAGTGCTCACCCATGTACTGACCTTTTTGTATCAAATACAATTTGGTTATTGGTTCATCTTTCTGCTGGCTGTGTCCTTTATGCTAGGCCTGATAATTGGCAAAACAAAATTGGTGACGAGGACAGGGCAAGAACTTACTCTGCAAGGGGTCCCAGATTTTATCCCTAAGTGGGACATCTGACCTTGGGTTACTTAATGTGGGACACCTAGGTCTCATTTACCCAATGGCTTTCCCTGCCAGGCCGGCTGCACCCTGGAGGGAAGCCTAAAGGTAAACTCACCCCCCTTTGGGAAGGGCTGTGGGAATCACCCATATGTCAACCTTAATTTGGGGCTTGGGGTTGAAACCCCAGCATTTCAAGCCATGACATCATACCCCCATTGTGTCCTCACAGGTGGAATGAGCATGCAAATCCTCTGATGTGTTCACATCAAACCTTTTTCCCCTGTAGCACCATTGCCACCTCCCCATACAGAGACTGAGGCACAGGGACACGTGCTTAGGGTATGGTCACCTAAAACATGTGTGCCAAGAGAGATAATCCAACCCTGAGTCCTGGGCTGGCACCTGGATCTCTCCCCAGGAGCAATGAGTTGTGATTAGACATCCATTTGTGTGAAAGGAGAATTCTGGTTGAGATGTCCAGCAGTGGTAACCCTGACAGACCTGTGGCCCTTTGTGTTCCCAGTTTTTGCTTGGGTCAAGACTGACATCCATTTGCAGAATGAATTCATTGTCCTCTTGGAAGTGACAATATCTTGTCACTGACTAAAGAGGGAGCCTATGCACCTTATGTACAACACTCTTCTAAAGTGAGACACTTCAAGTAAATGAATCTCTGCCTCTCTGTGTGATGTGCTGTGTTGAATAAAGTCCCAAGAGGTGAAACAGCAGAGTATAGCATATACTGGGGGAAGTAATAGGTTATTGGTGACAAGCTGAGCATTAGCCCTGCAGAAGAGCACCCAGTGCTGAGAATATTTGACTAAGAGCCTCCAGCACAGCCACTTGAAAAGGACAGACAGGCAATGACCAGGGCTCACTTCTGACTGACCTTTGGTGATGGTTGTTATAGACACCTGGGATATAATGATGGGGCAGAGGATATTCAAAAAATCACGGCCCCCTGGTAAGGTTTCAGTGGTGACTTGCAAGAAAGCAGAAGCATAGACCCATCTTCCAACCATGAGAGCACAACAGGATACTTGCTGCAGTGCTGGAAAGCCTGTTAGTCAGCACACTTTGCCTCATGTCTGCTGCTGAGCAAGACAAACATTTCAGTGTGAGGGAGTGCTCAGAATTATTTTAATTTATAAATATCACAACAAAAAATTTATAATTCCTATTAGAATAAAATACATTTTTGACATGTTAATACTTTTTGACATTGATATTAAATGAGATAAGCATGCCTAACAACAAACACAACAATATTTTTCTCTGGAACTATTCTTTCTGACTTTGTTTAAGAAATGAGGCAACTGTGTTTGGGGAACAGCGTGTCTCCTCCCTGATACAGTATCTCACTAGGAAAGCTGCTTTGAAGCACTTTGATATCAAGCACGGGGAAAGAAAATGGAAATCTTACTGTGGAAACTAATGACGAACTAATTTATCCAAGTTAAAGCAAAAGACTGAAAACAATTCTAAGCAGTTTAATGACAAAATGCTCTAATCCAGTGCTGGTGTTAAGAGTTTCATTTGTGGCATCTTTTATTACAGAAACTGTACCCATGGGCGTATGGATGTGAATAAAACATTTCATTTTATGGCCACAGAAAGAAGCAAAAAAAAAAAACCTTTGAGGTGTTTAAAAGCTCTTTCATCATTATGCAATTGTTCTGCAGAGCCTGGGAAATCCTCTAGATTTAGAACATTTTTAAAATCCTATATCATATATATGAAGGTCTCTTTGGAAATGTCTGAGGGGTGTCAGTGAGGTTTGGTGCAGACACTCAGCAGGGCATCCTGCTCCCAGCACCCTGGGGAGAGCACTCGGGGAGCTGCATGCATCAGGGTCCTACAAAATGAATCTTAGCAATTAATTTTCCAATAAATGTATGAAATAAAAGTGCTAAGCAACCTCAGAGACATCGCAAAGAGTTACAAATCACCTAAACAAGGTTGGCTCTTACAGTCTAAAGGCCTTTTGTGGTTGCGCCCCAGCAGCTGACAGGGCAGGCAGCTCAAGCCCTCCTCAGGTTTGACAACTACTTTGGTAACTGTGTGATATATGGTCTCAGGGAAAAAAACAAAGCCCCTTGGCATATTTGAGATATATAGCTGGCACATGGTTCTGCATCCAGAGGATTTCACAAGGTAAGTAGGTACAGCTACAAGTCAATTGACTTCCTGAGGGAAAAAAGGTGAACAGAAATGAGGAGTCAGCATTCCTCAAAACCTTTAAACATCAAAGGACCGTCATCTCAGAGAAACTTAAGGATGTTTCATCTGCAGTCTCAGACACCAAGAATTCACAACAAGCTGAAGCCCAGCCAGATTCCCTCAAAGAGCAGAGAGACAGAGAGGAGAGAGTCAGCTCTTCTGACACACTTTGAAACTTCATTTGCATTCAACAGCAGCAAAGAACCTATGAATATAACTGGGGAGGGAAGAGACCAGCTTTCAGAGCTGGCCTCACCTCCTACAACACTGATTTGATTTGCAGAATTCCAGGGAGAGTAGGGAAAGCAGTCTGAGTAGTGGGGAGGACTCTAAGATTGCGTTTTTTCTTATTACTTTCCTCTTTTACAACTCTACTTCCAGTTTTGTAAGCAGGAACTTAATCTTCATAATACAGATAAACTCGTGCAAGATTTCACTTGGGTGCTGTTTTGAGCAAGTGCAGGTAGAGGGACTATGTTTGTCTGAAAGAAGTTACCCCCCCTATACAGGTAAATTCCTGGGCTGTTGGACTCCAGAATGAATTAGGAAATTTCAGTATAATGACATGTTTCTTGCCAAGCTGCAAGGAACATCTGGAAGACTCCTTATCACCAGCTGCAGGTTGTGGGATGGCTTCTGGGAGGCATCTGCCGACAAGTATTGAAGGGACAGTCCATGTCACTGAGTACCACTGAATCATTATATCCTTTCTGTAGCAATGCAGCAGGCCAGGCGAGGGGAAGCACAAAGTGAGGAAGAAGAGGGGCTATGTCTTCTCTGAAAGTATCCATTGAGGATACTCAGGTCTTCCTCAGACCCTGACTCTAGCAATTTTTCAGGTGAGAAGGGCTGGGCTAAGTCCCTGAGATGTCAGGCAGAGAGCACTCCTGAGCCAGGATTAATTATTTTTTCTATTTCCTCTGTTTCAAGAGCAGTGACTTAGTTCCCACATTGTAAGATAAACTTGTTTACCAGGGCCTATGCTTTCAACTGTCATACCTTTCTTTCAACACCGCATTGCACGTTCTGTTACAGAGGATTCAGAAGGCAGTGCTGTCTCCACACTGCTCCCACTTCAGCAGCGAGATGCAGTGGCATTTTCCACTCAGTGGGGTAAAGACTAACCTCTACCTGGCTCTGTGCTACAGGACTAAGAGCAAAACATTAATGATCTATTCACTTGCTCGCTAGAGCCCAGATAGCCTTGAATAACAAGTGTTTGTTCCTGAAATGCATTGAACCCAAAGGCAAGTTCAGTGGGTGAACTACACTTGTGCAGCTGGAGACGTCAAATTGTACTACATGCAGTGTCATCACTGGGTATATTTTACTCTGCCTGCTTGAGACAAAGCCAGCTCTGAGACAGATGGGGAGGGTTAGATGGGGAGGGATATTTCACACAACATGTCTCTGCCACATAGTGGTCACAGTGATGTGACCATACCAGTTTGGTCTGTGCAGGCTGGAGTCACTGTGTTTGGTGGGGGGAAAAAAATCCTGCTGCTTCCCTCTGTGACTCCTGCCGCTTCTCCCAGGGACACAGTGGAAGGTTTCAATCTTCTGCTAGGTGTCCCAGACAAGCACCCTTGAGGTGCTTCCTCCTGCAGGTTGGGTATTTCCTCTCTCTTCCTATTGTTACTGCCCTAATACAAAATGAAGGTGAAGGATTGAGTCCATTTTCTAATAGCCACAATCTCCTTCTCCATGAAACTAGTTCAGAACAATGGCAATAACTTTGAGCATCCTCAGTGCAGATTCTGCAAGGCCTGGGGTGCTTTGGTGCTCCCAGAGGGTCACTCCGCATTTCACCTCTTGCATAGCTGGGAGTAGAATGCAGCTGGTTGCTCAACAGCCTGGAAACATCTGCTTTTAGATTAGGCATAAATTTCAGCCTGTTTTCTGCAAGCTTGAAGATACAAGTCAGCTCATGTCAGAGTGCCCCTGGAGCAGGCACCTCAGTGCTGAACCATTCCTTTTGCTTCGTGGAAGACAGTGGAAAGCCTGTCTGGAAAAATAACAGGAGGCTAAAAAAAATGATTCCTTTGAAGTTGTTCCCCTCTGTGTACAAGATATAGTCTGACTAAGAGGAGGCAGTAAGCAGGGACCTTGCTATAGCTGAGGAGAAACAGCTTTCCTGGAGAACAAAGGAACTTGATGACAACTGACTCCCTGGAAGGAGATGCTGGGGTGCAGACTGCAAGGCAGGGAGGCACCAACCCTCTTCCCTCTGCAGGTGGGCATCAGCCCGATGTGGCCAAGCTTCCTCCTTCCCTGGGCACTCGTCCCAGGCATACTGTGACATCTCGTGCATTTCAGAGGAAGCACTTGTGAGTGAGTTTGATACAGACTTCAGAAAGGCTGTTGAACCTACTCCTACATTGAAAAATTCAAAGCAAGCATGGTTTCCTTCAGATACAAGGCAGATACTCTCATTTTTGGGTGAGAGGATAGCATCTGAATTTGACAGAGACCAACAGATGCACAGACTAGACTGAAAGCAAAACACAAAGCTGATGTCCAGAAATTCTTGATCACAACAAAATGTGCACAGATCTGGTCTACAAAACTTCAGGAAGAGGAGCCACAAGCCCATGATTTACACTTCACAGGAACTGTTGCTTTTTGAAATGTGGTTTCTGACTGAACTAATGTCTTGCAAACCAGAAATTCAGGGAAAATTTCACTTTAGCAACAAGAATATGCAGTGTTAACAAAACAGTGTCTGTTCCCTGTAGCTGCTCAGTGTAATTGATACAAGCAGACAGAAATGTCTATTCCTCCCATAGATTCCCTGCTCAGAACCTCCAGTTAAATTCAGGCTCCTGGACTTTCATGTACATACTTACACAGACACTCTTGCAACCCCTGTATTGCTGATTAGTCTGGAGACAGGAAACCTGAGATACAGTCCTGAGGAGTCACTACTCTGGGGCTCTAGAGTCATATACCCTGAAATAAAGTCTTCCAGACTGGTTTCCTCGTGGGTCCACCCAGACTTATAGCATCTGGGATGACCACTGAGAAGAGAAGTATTATCTTAGTTCTCCTTACCAAGTACTCCCTTCTTTCTTTTTCTTTTAAGTCCTGGAGCTGCAGACCACCCAGGAAGCATTGGGTTTCTGCAAAAGTTTGTTCAGCTCAGAAGTGTAAATAAAATGCTGGTGGATAAGCTAATTATTTGATTTCTTCTGTGAGACTTTATTTTACTGGGACATTTACAGTGGGGCCTGGGATACTTAGGTCCAATTCACATCAGCTAGCTGGGCTGCCCCTTGAACATCTCTGATGACCCACAGAAACAGTTACTATCATTGCTTTTTTGTTTCTTTTTGGTGCTTATGATAAGAAACATCTTACCTTATCTTAACATCTTACCCTATCAAGATAATAAGTATCTTACCATAAGATGGACACCATGAACTAGAGATCAGGAGTAAGCACTGTGAACTCACCAGTATTTCACTATTCCTGCTATTACATATGTCTTCAGTCTTTCTTTACTACATTCTCTTTGAGCTTTGATGAATGTGCACTCAAGCTGTCAACGAATGGGAGGTGTTAGACCCAGCTCAACCCAATTATAATCTTCTGACTTCTGGTCAAGATGAAACAATTATGTATAGTACAGTACCTCGGTGGGAATCTGTTACTTCCCATTATCCTTGACATCTGGTATAACTGAAGCCTAGATTGATGGCTCTGGAATTGGACCTCTAGGCTATCACTTTCTCACAGCTTTATAGATCTTTTCTGATTTTTTTTTTTTTTAAATCCTTCTTAACACTAATCTAAGAGAATGGTCTCTCCAACAGCAGAACAAGAATGTTGTTGGCCAGGTCAGACCAGGAAAGCTAGAGATGGATATACTGTGTGCCTGGTGTTTCCAACATGTAGTCAAGAACTTCACATAACCACTTACAAAACGGATGGTCCAGAGAGTCCCAAGATAGACTGTCCCGAGTCATTGAGTCCACATGGTGCAGCACAAAACTACACACTTACAGCCCAGCCACAAGAGACAGAAGATCCTCTTCTAAGGAGTAACTGTGTGAATTCAGTGCCAGACTTGAGACATGTCAAGCAGATATGCTTGAGCAGTGCCAGATACGTGCCAGTTCCTGATGAGCAGTGAGTACCTTAAATTGTACATACAAGCATGTCACAGTTTTTGCATTACTTTCTCCTGCATGTTTCTCATTCCAAAAAACAGTAGGTGAGATCAAACCCTCAACAGAACTGAGCTTAACATTAAGCTATACCAGATATCTTCCACAGGCAGATGAGGTCTGAGGGATGGGCAGGGCACAGGGGAAAGGAGGAAAAGAAAGAAATTAGATGGTGAGCACCCTAGCACCAGCAGCAGGTGATGTTCAGCCATTGCTGCTGTGAGACAAGAACCCTTCATCAGTGATAAAGCGCAGAAGCACAGGGGCCCACAGCCAGCTTGGCTTTAGGTTTTGACATGTTGTTCCTAAGCAGTGCTCTTTTCCTTCCATTTGTTTCCCTCAGTACTTGAAGGCTGCTGTCTCTGAATGAAATAAATAGCTGGACCTCCTTTTTCTCTCTAGCAATGCCATTTGAAATTGTTATTTGTTGTGTCAGATTGTCTGGTAATCCTTATTCAGAGAACGTCTGAAAGGAAGTGGTTTCCCGGGACGCTGTCTGGGGTAGCCACCTGATTTCAGCTAGATAGCTGTTAAGTAGTGCTCAGTGGTAAATCCTCTATAATATCCTTTATCCTGGCTGGCTGTCAGGACATATTATATGTGACATCATGATTTCTGTTGATGTATCACAGTTTGTTAGAGCGGGTGAATAATACACACTATGAGAGAGAGACAACATGCTGAGATGATCGATATAATCGATTCTATGTTTTCTGCCCATTGTCAAACAGTTGTGTTCAAAAGGACGAGTGGGGAGGGACCCAGCACTTCACACAGTAGGTGAATCAGTAATTTGCACTACTGTTATCTACCTGGCTAAATGATGATAGTTAAGATTCTAATTAATGTCTGTAAGTTATGAATTAATTTTGTAATTTTGCAGGCTGCACCGAACAAATGACTGATAAATCTTAGGAAGGATCCAGTTTTGTGCAAGTTCTCTACAGTTCATCTCCTCTTAGTGTCACTGAGGCTTCTCATTGTTCTTGGGAGGACAACTAACCACTGATGGAACCAGATGGAACAGCAGTGCTGAGTGTCACAGGCAGCACCAACAACATAGAAACTTTTGCTGAAAGAGCTACTTCCTTCTGAAGTTTGATATTGCTCTACTTGAGCCATCCACATTTGCCCTATACATCGCTATATTTTTGCACCCAGTTTCCAGTGATTCTTTCCCTTCACAGTGCACACAAATAAATACAAATGTATTTATTCACTTATGACAGCCTGTTTTGTTGAAATTGTCTACTTGTGAAATTGTCATTCTTCCACACTCCAAAACTCTGTATTTTTGCCAGCAGCTCTATTTATTCCAAGATATTTTTCTGTCAATCTCTATTTACACTGCTTTTTCATTTTTTCAAAACATTTGATTAAGTTTGCAATAAAGTTTGGAATGTGAAAGAGAATCAAAAGAGGCCAATATAATTTTCAGCAACACATATAGAACCATCATCTATTATTGGTACTCTTAACATGGCTGTGATTCTCATAAGAAGCCCCCTGAAATACTGTATTTATTTTGACATGAGGTTATAGTAGAAAGAGTTAAGAAAACAGAAATAAATTTGATAGGCTAGGTGATAGAAACTGGAGAAACTGATAAGAAGAAGAGGCACTATACCCTGCATCTCAGATACATCTTTCAGCACTCTGAATAACAAAACAGCCTGCAGATGTTTTTACTAGCCCTTGAGCAAAGGTGTGAGCATATGTGGCTCACAGAAATATCACTTTTGCTTGCAGTAATTTTATATAACAAATATATCAGTTAAGAAGAAAATAAGATGTATAGTTAAGCTTAACTATAGACACATTCAAACTTGTGTAAAACCAGAAATGAATAATTAGTGCATAGTGTGGCAGTGGACACACTGCTCTGAAAGCTACACACTGTACTATTGTCATTCCCAAAATCGTGATTTTACAAAGATTTAAGCACGGGTCTATGTTTAAATTTGCCCTTATGAAAGTCACCATTCAGGATTCCACCTAACTCTGAATGCACCCACAGCTCAATGTTTATAATTTTCAGGTTCCTTGGAGTACTAGTCCCCTCGTCTGACTGTGCCCAGGATGAGCATCATGTTTTGTGCCTAAAATTACATAGAACCAGAGCTGGAACAAACTCATATCTAAGCCCTGTAAGCAACAGGAATTTTAGAACTAGAGGTGGTATAATCTTCTCATTTGGTCTTCTGAATCCAACAAAACCATCACACTACAGACAACATTGAGCAGATAGTCTCTAAGCCTCCTGCTGAAGCTGCTTTGTAAAAATAGAGAAAAGGCAAGTTGTGCTGGAAGAGTGGAAGAAAGTAAGACATATTTTGGACCCTAGTATGGTTCTAGTAGGACTGAATGGCCCACCTGGCAAAGAGAAACCTCTATGTCAGTCTCTAGATTCATGAGACATTTTTCTCTCCTCATCCAATGACTCAATAACATGAAACGTAGTCTACCCAAGGAATTGATTTTCACTGGCATTAGACAATATGTTGCCTAGGTGATGTCAAAAATAACATTTAGCATCTCTCTGCACTTTAGATCTGTAAGTGGTCTTGAAAATCCAGACGAGCTTTGGATTTTCATAGAATCACAGAATGGTTTGGGTTGGAAGGGAAATTTAAAGATCATGTAGTACAACGCCCCTGACAGGGGCAAGGATATCTTTCATTAGATCAAGTTGCTCAACGCCCCGTCCAGCCTGACCTTGAACTCTTCCAGTCATCCACAGCTTCTCTGGGCAACCTGTTCCAGTGTCTCACCACCCTCATCATGAAAAATTTCTTCCGTATGTCTAATCTAAATCTACCTTCTTTCCGTTGCCCATTGTCCTGTCACTACAGGCCTTGGTAAAAAGTCTCTCATCTTTCTTTTAAGCCCTCTTTAAATGTTGAAAGGCCACAATAAGGTCTCCTCAAAGCCTGCTCTTCTCCAGGCTGAACAACAACTCTTAGCCTTTCTTCACAGAAGAGGTGCTCCAGCCCTCTGACCATTTTCATGGCCCTCCTCTGGACCCACTCTAGCAGGTCCATGTCTGTGTTGTGCTGGGGACCCGAGAGCTGGATGTGGTGCTGCAGGTGGGGTCTGACCAGAGCAGAGCAGAGGGGGACAGTCACCTCCCACAACCTGCTGGCCGTGCTTCTTTTGATGCAGCCCAGCATACATTTGGCTTTCTGGGATGCAAGTCCACATTACCAGCTCATGTCCAATTTTTCATCCACCAGTATTCCCAAGTACTTATCCACAGAGCTGCTCTCAAGCCAAGTCATGCCCCAGTCTGTACCAATACTGAGGGTTGCCGTGACCCAGGTGCAGTGCCTTGCACTTGGCCTTGTTGAACTTCATGCTGTTCACATGAGCAAACTCTTCCAGCTTGTCCAAGTCCCTATGGATGGAATGCCTTCTCCCAAACAGGTCATCTGCCCACTCAGCTTAGTGTCATCTGCAAACTTATCACTAACTGTGACTTTCCATTTTGTTAAACTTTCATGTTTACTTTCTTTACCGGCAAAGTCAATGTCCAAAACTTCCTGAGGAGTCCATATTGAATAAGAAGTGCAACTAGAAAAAGTCGTCCATCTTCTTCCAGTCATTCAGAGAAACAAGAAGAAAAGTCCTGCCAAAATATATGTTGCAGTTAGACCTGGCTTCAGGATGAGATTACTCCATTCCTACATCTAAGACTCTTGGGCCATGTAGTAAATCACTGCTCAGCTCAGCACTTCCTCTGTCAAAGTGACTGTGAAAGTTGACTTCATAGGTCTGCAATTCCTTCAACACCAATCACTAATAGAGATGAATTATCAGAATTGTGTGGTAAAAGACATGGGACTTTATAATTTCTAAGTGGTTACAATTACAGTCTCACCATCAGCAGCTGCTTTAACACGAGTCATGCAGGAAATACCAGGATATAAGTGCACAGTCTGGTGAAGAAAGTGTCCCTGAGTAAAAAATACTGTTTGACCTCTCTTCCTCCAGGAAACCTGTACAGCAACAAGTATAAATCAGACAAACTTCCTAATAGGTTAAGCTATAAACAGAGATGGTTGGAAGAGTTAAGGGATGGAAAGTGCCAATAGAGCCAGGTGGTAGAATGATGTGCTGCAGATGTGGGATTCCATAGCAGATCTTTTTCTCAGGCAAAGTGGTTTGGTATGGGGAGCCTCAGAAAGACAATGAAAGTTTCTGGCACTGGTGAAGAAAGTCTGCTTTGTGCAGATTTATATTAAACTGCTTGATAGAGACACAGTGTCCTTGGTATAGTGGGTGTCTCAAGTGGGGAGAGCAGTCATGAAATGGAAAAATAGTTGACTTTTAGAGCAAAATTTAGGGTGACCAAGGAGGAGTGAAATAAGTCCAGGAACTCTCCTCATGGACCTGGATAGCATGGTGAAAAAGGATTGTGGCTCTCTTCAACACTGAGTCTCCATGCAAGATCAACATGAACAGACCAGCAAGAATTCAGGGAAGGCCACTCAGTGGTGGTGCCTCGGAGGATTGCTCTGTGGAGGATGTCCAGAGAAGTCACTTTTGCTTAATGAGACTCCCTGGCAAGGTCAGGAGGCAGAACTGGTGGTGAATTGAGAGCAAGGAAGGTTAAAGAAAAACACTGCCGTTTGGAGAGGTGTAGGAGCACATGTCCCGGAAACAATGAGAGTTTGGGCCAACTGCAGCAAAATGTGAGACAGCAAAGTCTCTCAAGAAAATATTTAGGTAGAATTGAAGAAGAACAATGGATTATGGTCACAGCATTGCCTACACTAGACATGACCTTGACAGACTGTCAGATATTCTGACCCCCTGAACAGATCTGCTTAGACAGATCACTGCTAAGAGACTGGAGAGGAGGCTGCAGGGTGCTTGTCAATACTGAACTGCTGTGTTTGGGACTGATGGATGGTCACAAGGCAGCTTCTGCTATTGTAGCAGGCCACATACAGATACCTGATTTACAGAAAGCAATATCCAGAGGCCCAAAGCATAGCAAACCATGGATAGTATGGGCGTCTTGAGTGTTTACCATGCTTACATGCTGAGGAGCTATTGACCATCCAGGCCTCTCTATTAATAGTTTCTTTTGTTCAGTGTTAATGGCATCTTGAAGCACCATGCTGTTATACAAATTGAAAGCACTGGAAGGCAACTTATCCATCAGAGGGCTGCTTGGATGCAAGCAGATAAACAATCCTACAATAGCAAACAGCAGTCATCTTCAGTGACAGCCATTCAAGAAACCAATCCTCTGCTGAGCTGAGTTATTAAACTGAGTAAAATATATTATAGCTCCTCAATAATAATAATAAAAATTAATCCACTTTGATTAACCATAAAGGATTTTCCTTAATTCTTGGTAACTGCTAAATAATTTCCAACCATTTTTGCCTCGATTTCAATTCCGGCTGTATGAAAAAAAAAAAAAAAAATCAATTCCATCTTAAGGCTTATTAAAGTATTATTCTATCTGAAGATGTGATTAGACTGAAATGCACAAGGCTGGGTTTAATGGTCTTGCTCTAGTAATATCACCAGTTAATTAGAATCTCTTGTGTTATCATGGCTGTACTGTCCTTCACTTCCACCAAGAAACACCTCTACAGCAAGCTTCAATAAGCAGTCTGCCCATTACTGACAGGTCTCTCACAACTCAAACTGCTACCTGATGCATATTGTCCCAAAAATCATGGTTTCTTCCAAAAGATATATTTCAGACTTAACAATGCAATGGTTGTCACTTAGAAGCATATGGTCAGAAATTTATCTGAGTTTTCAGTGTAATGGTCCTCGTTCTTCATGGGGCACAGAACATAGAAAAAGTGTGAGGTGTTATCAACAGGGAAAATGTAGTCTTAGAAATCCTGATCTTTCTACTTGTGAGGCAAACAGGAGGTAGGTTGTGGCCTCTGGGTATAATCAGCAGAAGGCAGAGACTGTGCAGCCACTGACCACTGTGCAGGGAGCAAAGGGTGGGCAGAGCACTGCAGGATGGTCTCCAGCTCACCTGCTCAGGGGTTTCTGTTAAGCTCCACTTGGTTCCCAGTGCAGGACACTGCTAGAATAATCCTATAGGATTCTCTGCTCCAGCTAACTGTGTCTGCACCTGTACCCTTATCAGCTTCCATCACGAGAGGCTCCGAGCTAGTATACTCTCACGGATGTTTCCTCACATTCGTCTTGGGAGGACAGATAGTTCTGTCATTCCTGCTATAAGAGGGGAAGTCTGGTGAGAGGCCTCATAATGTCAGATTTTGGTAGCATCCAAATATATCTTGTGGGTTTGATAGGATCTTTCAAAGCACTTTCCTTGGAATTATTTGGACTATATTTACTAAAGTCTTCTAGTTTATTTTGCCAAGAACCACTTAGCTGGAGGCAGTTTCCTTACTTTGCAGGAGAACTGGGCTCATACATGTGCCCCAGATGGGTAATTGCTACCATGTCTGTCCAAAATGAAATGCCAGACTTACTGCACAAGGTAAAGTTCAGCACTTCAAGACAAGATGCAGAGAAACAATGCATAGGACAGGGACTTCCCCATGGTAGTGAGTAAAAAATGCTGAAGAGGGAGACCAAAACCTTGGTCCTCCTGTATTATTTCATGCTTTTCTCCCAGCTTCTCCTTCCACTCAGGTTTCTCTTGTGACTTCTTATACTTTTTCCTCTGACTTGCAGTATACCATGCAGAGCCCAACTTGGCAAGTATGTTTGGAGAAATTGTCCTGCACCAGCCCTTACTAAGATGCTGATGCCCAGATGACCACAGTATCACAAGTGGCATGGCCAAGCCCATGGTTAGTGAAAGCAATTACACCCATCAGCCATAGGTGATGTCCCAACATAGGTAGTCTAACCACACCAGCCTGAAGTGGTGACCAGTGCTCATGCTGGCCTGACTTTAAATGTCAATGCTAGGATGCCTTTTCCCCAACTGACTCACCCAGTAACACACCAACAAGGCAAAGGCTAAGGACACTCATGCTGTAGAGAAAACATCTCATCATTCTGTGAGCTGGAGCAAAAGGTTGAAAATAAGGTTGCTCCTTGGGTCCTACCCCTTGTCTGAGTTCAGAAAGAGCCTACTCTCAAAACAGCATTTAAACTCAGAAGCCTGACTCTGCTCACATATCAGGTTTTCCCTGGTTTTGATGGAACTACACATCATGTTGTCAACGGGACTAAAACTTGGGACCAAAATAAGGTTTTACTCAAGTCCTCCTTCTGCAGCTAAAAACTATAGTCAAGTTCAACTTAACTTTCTATGTGTTTCTCATAAGAAATGTTAAGCTGGTTAAACTTTGATAAAATCTACATCTAAACAACAGTCTCCTCTGAAGTAAGAAGACTTATGCTGATGCGTGGAACTGAAATAAGATTGACATTTGGAGGACGTGAAATCTTTTGGGAAGCCCTAAAATATCCCCTAAGTAGGTCAGCTCAGTGACCCGGATCTGTACATTCAATACAGGAGTAGCCTATATTTTCTCAAACTGTTTGCTGAGGAACAATGTTTTTTAGGCTATGGATTTATTTTTAGTATTTAAATGTGACCTTTGTAGGAGATCCTATAATAAGAACAACAATGAAGCTGGCCAGGGTGAGTCATACCACATGCTTTGATTTAGAGATGATGAACACATATCATTTAACCCCTGGTCATTTCTGGGCAAAACCATCTTATATGCAATTTTCACTTTAGGAATCAAGCCATTACTTCCAAAAAGGAGGTATTTCTTGATGGCACCATGTACTCCTTGTCGTACAGGGTATCTAATAAACATAACTGGAAAACAGATTTCTTTAGGAATCCAAAATAAAAGTAAAAACCTGTGCAAGACCAGCGGTTCCTCACTGCCTTGCCAAGTCTAGCTCCGATTTCAGCAGCCACCATCAAGGAGCTCTTCAAATCAATCCCAAAATAGGCTCCCTTATTTCTCAACTTTCCCCTTTCTAAATGGAGTCCTGCCATCTAAGTATAGAAAGGAATGACCTTTCCTCCTCCTTTGGAATTCTTGTTACCCTGAACTAAAAAACCTGGGTGAGAACTACAATTCACACAACCTAGTTATGGTAGAAACTGCAGCCTAGATTGGAAAAAGAAAGCTCTTATCCCTGTTTTAACACATCAGTAATATATTCACCCAGACTTCTTTGAGAGTAAATTGAAGTTACCATATGCTTCACTTTGGTGATCTAAATTCACATGGGGTTCATGGAAAATGAATACAGATTTGAATATTCTTCAGGCAAGGGATGAAATTTGTCACAAGATATTAAGTAAAAGATATGTCTAATGATAAATGTAATGGCTTCCTAAAGGACATGGTGGAGTCTTTTTTCCCTTCAGGCCTTTAATAAAGATTTGACTGTCTCTTATTAAACCAAATGTTCTAGCTCAGTTAGCAGAGATAAGAAAGCTGCATGGAGCACTGGGTGAGGTGTCTGGCCTGGTCATGCAGGAGGTCAGCCTAGATCTCCATACTGATCCCCTGGGCTTCCAGTCTAGAAAACGCTTCCGTTGCACACAGGGCTCTGAGTAAAACAGCTTCACTATCATCTATTGCAACTATCATGGAAGACACAGCTACCACCTTTCTTCTTTCCAGAGAAACAGGATGATAATGGTTATCCCTTTGCTAAGACACAATTAAAAGTGTTGAAATGACATGGAATCCATCAGATGTTGTTGTTTATTTGAATGACATAGAGTGCACTGACACCTGGTAAGTTTGTGAAAGATCACACTGCAAGTCATCCCTCAGTGCTGGGCAGGTACAGCAGCTGTGTTTTCAGTGTTGTTCAGGGAACTCGCTATTCTCTCCTGCTTTTTCAGCTTTTCTGCTATATCCACGAATTTGGTACTCTTTTCCTGTCTCTTTTCAATAGTTGTTGTGGTGGGTTGACCCTGGCTGGACAAGAAGTGCCCACCAAAGCTGCTGTATTACTCCCCTCCTCACCTGAACAGGGAAGAGAAAATATAACAAAAGGCTCATGAGTAGAAATAAGAACAGGGAGAAATTATTCATCAGCTACCATCATGGGCAAAACAGACTTGGCTTGGGGAAAAATTAATTTAATTTCTTACCAATCAAATCAGAGTAGGATAATGAAAAATAAAACCAGATCTTAGAAAACACCTTCACCCCATCCCTCTCTTCTTCCCGGGCTTAACTTTGATCCTGATTTCTCTACCTCCCCCCTTTCAGTGCACAGGGGGGCAGGGGATGGGGGTTGCAGTCATTTCATCACCCATTGTTTCTGCTGCTCCTTCCTCCTCAGGGAGAGGACTCCTCACACTCTTCCCCTGCTCCAGTGTGGGCTCCCTCTCATGAGCTGCAGTTCTTTATGAACTGCTCCAGCATGGGGGCCTTTCCATGGGGTGCAGTCCTTTAGGAACAGACTGCTCCAGCATGGTTGCCCCACAAGTTCACAAGTCCTACCAGCAAACCTGATCCAGAGTGGGCTCCTCTCCCTCCACAGTTTCACAGGTCCCACCAGAAGCCTGGCCCAACTCTGGCATCCCACAAAATCAGACTTCAGGTGGATACAGGGTCCTCCACGTGGGTGCATGTGGGTATCAGCTTCACCATTAACCTCCATGGGCTGCAGGGGCCAATCTGCTTCACCATTGTCAGCACCACAGACTGCAGGGCAATCTCTGGTACGGCGCCTGGAGCAGGTCCCTCCTTTCTTTACTGACTTTGGTGTCTGAAGAGTTGTTTCTCTCACATATTCTCACTCATATCTTCTGACCAACGCTGGTGTGCAAGTTCCCCCCCCCCCCCCCCCCCCCC
>NW_020799123.1:1443659-1503881 GCF_003259725.1 Athene cunicularia
TGGACCTCCATGGGTGCAGGGGCACAGCTGCCTCACCATGGGCTGCACCACGGGCTGCAGGGGAATCTCTGCTCCAGCACCTGGAGCACCTCCTGCCCCCCTTCTTCACTGACCTTGGTCTCTGCAGAGTTGTTGCTCTAACATAATGTCACTCCTCTCTCCTGGCTGTTGTTGCACAGTAGTTTTCCCCCCCTTCTTAAATATGTTATCCCAGAAGTGCTACCACCATCACTGATGGGTTTGGCCTTGCCCAGCAGCAGGTCCATCTTGGAGCCAGCTGGCATTGGATCTCTTGGACACAGGGGAATCTTTTAGCAGGTTCTCACAGAAATCATCCCTGTAGACCACTCCTACCAAAATCTTGCCATACAAAACAGAATCAGACAATCATCTCAGTTGGAAAAGACCTTGAAGATCATCTAGTTCAAACTTTAACCTAACACTGACAGTTCCCAACTCCACCAGATCCCTCAGCACTCGGTCAACCCAACTCTTCAACCCCTCCAGGGATGGGGACTCCCCCCCTGCCCTGGGCAGCCCATTCCAATGCCCAAGAGCCCCTTCTGCACAGAAATCCTTCCTCAGAGCCAGCCTGACCCTGCCCTGGGCAGCTTGAGGCCATTCCCTCGGGGCCTGGCGCTGGCTCCTTGGCTCCAGAGACTCATCCCCCCTCTCTGCACCCTCCTGGCAGGGAGTTGCAGAGGGCCAGGAGGTCTCCCCTCAGCCTCCTCTTCTCCAGACTGAACCCCCCCAGTTCCCCCAGCCGCTCCCCAGCAGAACTGTGCTCCAGACCCTGCCCCAGCTCCGTTGCCCTTCTCTGGACACGCTCGAGTCATTCAATGGCCTTTTTCGGGTGAGGGGCCCAAAACTGAACCCGCACATCGAGGTGCGGCCTCACCAGCGCCGAGTACAGGGGTCAGATCCCTTCCCTGTCCCTGCTGGCCACACTATTTCTAACACAAGCCAGGATATCATTGGACTTCTTGGCCACCTGGGCACACTGCTGGCTAACGTTCAAAACCAACACTGGCTGGTGACTGCTAGAAGGATGATTCATTTTAGATAATGAGAACACAAAAATAATAGCTACTTCAATGTGTTCCTTCAGTACAAGCTTGAAACATGTGCAGAGATGTGGGTGCCATACAGCAAGTACAAGTCTGACAGTACTGCACTGAAAGTTTAGAAGTTCCTTGAGATGTGAGCAGAAGGGGAGTCTGTGTTACATGCTGCTAAACTGTTTGCTGAGACACTAGAAATTTACTGTGAGTTGTGAGGAGCTTTTGTGAGTCTCTTATCCCTTCACTCTGGTTAGTCAATTTGATGAAATTACTGGTCTAAGACATAAAGCCCTGGGGTCTTCCCACATCATTTAAGGATCAGCTAAGGACCCAGGCACTTCCATAAGCAGCTCTTACAGCGAGTACATTGGCTCCCTATTCAGTGAATGAAGGATGAGCCTTGTCTCCAAAGGACACTTTTTAGATTTTGGGTGAGATGAGTCTAAACCAAGTGATAGGAGTGGTAAAGAAGCATCAGACAGGAGTAAGCCCCCTAGTGCCTCTGGCTACATCTACAGAATGGCTCCAGAATACTTTTAGCCTTCCACTGTTCCTTGCACTTTGTCCTATTCTTCATAATGACTTTTAAATGGTACATCAATTATTGGGAAAATTTCACCCATCCAAGCTTTGACTTGCATGAAAAATGCTGATGTCATGATGTTTGTTAATAGAACACATTAGAAAAATAAATCAGTCTGTTAAAGGGATATTAAATGGGAGAATGGTTTCCCTAACATTTTTAATGAACAGAAAACTCTGAGTCTCTTTAAATGTCAATATCATTATGCAACCATCTGTGTAGTTGAATTAAAAAATTAAATTTATTTGTGTATTTGTTATAAATCCATCTTAAGATAATACAATGAAGACATATGCTGGCATCTTGTTTCTCTTTTTGATTTATCTACGGAAAGACTGACAAAATGGGACCTGCAAAGGGTGATAAGGTGTTTTTTCTTTCCCCTCCCTGCTATCCTTTTTAAGATTTTTTTCCTTAGACTGCTTTTATCTTCAAAGTGTTCTAGAAATCCAGTACAATGTCAGAATACAGACTCGGTCCCAGGTAAACAATTACATCCAGAAGCCTGAGTTTCACTTATTTACGTCTAGAATGCGCAATTCTTGTATTCATGTTGGCAAGTCCTGTCTAGAACACTCTTGCTGATTCCAATGGCTGTAAGCACTCAGGGAGTCTCAGTATGAACTATACAACTAAAGTTTTAATAACAGCAAAGGTGAGTAGGGTATATCTATTGTCTACCATATTAGGGATGAGTGTGCAATTACGTTATTTTATTGTATCTACATACCTGAATGTAAAATAATTTTTTCCAACAAACATCTTTTTCTAAGATAGACTGTAATAGGTACCATAATCTGAAGATGTAACTTAATTTCATGTCCTTCCTTAATATGCAAATTTTATCCTTAGGCATATTTCCACCTCTTTATGCATTGAGAAAACATGGAGCAACACTGCAGCTTTGAGCTGAGCCCAATGTGAGGCACGATCTACAAAATCAGAAACTGATTTTCCCATAGCATGCTTCTTGTACTTGGGTCTTCCTAAACCAGTCATTCTGTGAAAAAAGGGTGCATGCATTGACATATCTGCTGAACATAGTGTGGGCTTCATTGTACTGTCTTTAGTCACCTAAAAGTTAATCGTATTAAGACAGTTATCTGGGTTCCTTCCATGATACAAGAAGAAAAGAATCTCCAGAGGACAGCAGAGAAAGCCTTAGGATGTGATATTACCTTCTGGAGGTGCCCGTCTCCTGATCATAGCAGAAGTCAGGAGTTGGGTGAAGCCCTGGATCCTGTCTACTGGAAAAATCCTTGGTGTGTGTAGGTGGCCAAAGATCCCTGAGATTAAGCCAGTATTTATTTTCATATGTGGGATAGTCTCTCATTTCTTATCTTAATGAAATTCTTTGACCTCTGAGTAGGTGATACAAAGCCAGTATGGACATTTATTTCATGCAGTGGAAGGGCCATAAAGCAGCCATAACAGTTGCTAAAGATATAAATGCAGTAGGTAGCTGTGTTTCCAGGACTCAGAGCACAAAACTGTGTGTGAAAATTAAGAGACAAATTATGTCTCTCTGCTGAATCTCCATGAGGATCAACTTTTATGTACTGATTGCATTTTGTATTAGTTTGGATTCAACAGTTTCAGATAAATGGGATCTATTCACTTAAGTACATGATAAATTTTTGGGAATGAGCTCAGTTCAAAGGGGTATCTAAATTTTGCTGTGGTTGTAAATAGTTCTAATAATGCCCCAATAGGAATAATTTTCTTATATGTTCCAGAAACTCAAGGTTAACTGCTTCAGAAGCTCTTTGGATGGACAATTTATCCTGGAGTTAACATTGTGACTGCCTCATAACCATATTGATAGCTATCACAATTACTTATTAGTCTTGAAAGTGGTGAGTAGTTCTAGCAGTAAGCAGCAAATCTCTCACAATAATCTGCTGACTATTATCCTGCTGAAATAGTTGGGAAAGTTCCCTCGAAAACTAATGCTGAATTCCAAAACCACACCATTCACTATGGTAAATGTGACTTCCAGCTTGTTGGACTGAGCCTCTGGAGCTGCTGATAGGAAAAAAACCTAATTAATGGTAAGTTAAAAGAGAATGATAACAGCTGAAGTGTGATTAGTAGTGTGAGCTTTCACCCTTATTTCTCTAACTATGGTCATCCTAGAGAAATAATCTATTATTGGAGTGAAAGACATGATACAGGCATTCCAAATAATTAATTTGAATTATATGGTTTGGATTCTGCTACAAAGAAACATCTGATGGAACAGCTGACAAAATTTCTGGTGCTGCCCAGTGATGTTAAGCATCCCCAAGAGCAGTCAGGACTTTCTCAGCTTCCAAATGACAAGGTGTTTTCTTCCACAGATTGAGAATCTTTTAATTGAAATGACAAGTGGAGAAATAAAGGCCTTATGGAGTGGTAAACCTTGCAGCTACAGATCTGACATCTCGTATGTTAGGGAGAGAGAGATCAAGCACCCAACTTTACACCTCCCAATGTCCTATGGTCTTCAGAACCAGATCGGATGACCTGCGGACATGAAGCATCATCCTGACAGTTATAGTCTTGAAAGAGGCCTGCAGTTACTGGGTGCATTTTAACTCCCCTCCCATCCAGGATGGGCAGATTGGTCACTGTACTACAGACACCCATGACTATTTAAACATGTGCTGCCTTTACAGAAGGACCTTAAAAATCCACCAGCCTCTTAAAACCAAGGTACTTCAGTTCTTGAGCACCTTGATACTAGAATTCCCCAACAGAAGCTGAGATGGTTGTCTATCAACTCCCACATTCTTCTGAAGCAACATCAAAACCTTGTGAGCCCCTCTAGCAATCTGGCAATTGGTCGTTCCAACGGCAGTGCTGTCATTACCTCCAGTGCCCATGTATAAGTTGTTCCCATCCTGCACTGCACGCACTGGTGAAAGCAGTGGAAGGGATCCTTCTGCAACAGTCAGGCAAGTAATCTACCCTTTAGTGACCGGGCACATTCCAGACCAAGCCCTGACTTTGAGTATGTGCCTCCCAGGAGGGAAATGACCTGAAACTGTTACACTCCGCAGCTTTCAGAAAGACCCAGTTCCTGTGCTAGCTCTGAGAAGAATGGGCAGGAGTGTAAGAAATAAGTCTATTTCACTGTCTCTTTTCCAGATTCTGTTGGGGAAATCCAGTTGACAAGGAGGGAAAAGAGGGCTGGTGATCTGGCTGGTTTTAAAGACCTTTATGGGTCCCTGGAGTACATGTAGGAACACTCAGTTTATTCTGGATAAACCTAAATATATAAATAACAGGCAGTACAGGGATGTCTGAGGAGCTGGATTAACACAAGTTGGCGGCAGTAGTCTCAATCTTTGCTCTTTACTCTAGATAAATCTCTGACAGCAGGCACCATGTCCTGTCTGTGCCTTGAGGGGAGGGGACTGAACGGAGAGTTTGCCAGTTGCAAAGCCTTCTGTCAAGGGAATGGAAGGACATACAACACCATGCAGAGGCCTCTCCTATAGGCATCTGAGGGGTCAAAGTACTCTCTCTCCTGGCCATGCCCCTCTCTGGCACACTGGGTATTTGTTTTGCTTGTACATAACATTATGAGGTGCCCCCCAAGCCTTAGCACTCAGGGTTGGGATTTACTAGATGGAATCACCCATGCTTCATCCACCGACAGGGGAGCATCCTGCCCTCCCCACTTGTCCTGAATTGAGAAAAACCCAAGCTCACAGGCATCTTCAGCTTCCTTTTAGGGACTGCAGCATGCTGCCTCTCCCAGCGAGCCTGACAAGATGCCATGACACACTTCAAACACAGCTTTCTGCTACTTGTGGAAATGCCCTTCTCCATTTTCCTGAATGCATTTTTGTTTCCAGTGAACAGCACTGCCTGGAGACCCCTTCCAACCTGCACAGTTGAGGCTATACTGGGTGACCAAAGCCCCAACGTGTTCTCTATCCCCATCTGGTATTCAGAAACACTCTGATGCTTTGTCAAGCATCTCTCCTCCATTTGCCATATCTGAGCAAACGTTTCAGGTTTGGGCTCTGAGGCACAGGGTGGCGGTATCCACCTGAGTCCTTTTTCTGCTGCAGCATCAATATGTGAAACTATGAGTACACTGATTAAAAAAAAATTGTCTGAAGCCATAGCCTTCACAGTGTTGTTTCATATTGTTCTTTACCATTTTGAGTATTATGAGTTCATGTCTCTCGCCAATGCAATGTGAGACACCTTTGGCTAATGCTTGTGAGAATAGTCTTTCTTCCAGATAAAACCCTACAACCTCCCCTGTTCAGTCATGGTAATGACTGGTGGTGAGGCAGATTTTCCTTTCAAACTAATGGAAATCTCCTGAAAACACACTGGAAAAGATGTCATTACTATAGAATTATGTCTACTTGCTAGAAATCAAATACTTGCCCAATAGGACAGGCACAACATACACCACACTGTACAGTAATTATCTGAGGGACTACATCCACAGTTTGTATAACACTGTATAAACTTACAGCACTATATAAAAATAATAAAAGTAACATTCCTTTGCCTGTATTATTATGCCTCAGCTATTATATATACTAATGAGGATTTTCTGTTATATAAATGTAACATGTTCTCTACTAAGTCTATTATTGGTAGATTCTCTAATAAATCAATGTTATATGCAAGTAAAAACCTTAAAGTTAATGTTAGAAAAAAGTGCCTTATCATCCCCAGTAGCTCCCAAAACCCTGCAATGCAGACCTTTATTATTTCTGTAAAAGAAAAAAGGAAATCAATAGAGATTCCTTGTGCGTAATCCTCAGAAAGATTAGCACTTTGTCAACCTCTGTTATAATCTCCTGGAAAGCAAAAAGAAGAGGATGAGGGCAGGTGGGAAGAAAAAGAAAAGAAGTCACAGGGAAGCCAAGAAGTGGGAATTTGTTCGGGGTGTTCACTATACTTCTGATAAAGAATATTTAAAAGGCGATTCTGGTCTTTCCAGCTTGATGTTCAGAAATTATGGAGATGCTTCTCCCAGCTGTTGAAATCTTAACATATGTAATTGGAAGAGAAACCTCCCAAAATTACCAGCAGTTAAGTTTCCTGTTACGAAAGGTGATTTAGGGGCTAGATCCAAAACTGAGTCTAGGTGCTGAATGTTTTGCAGAGCCTGAGTTTTGGATGTCTTGCCCTGTAGAGCAAGGATGTGAGGGTCCCGGGCAGTGGGGATGGGAGCCAGGACCACCACGCCTGGAGAGCCAGGGTGCTGCATGGGGAACTGCCCAGAGTTAGCTAGTGGGGGCATTTAAGGTAACATCTCAAAAATCTGCCACGGAAAAAATCATAGGCAATGTTTCCAGCTCTGAATAATGGATCAAGGGCTGCAAAGGAAGAACAGGGAGGGACAGTAATGGATAAAACTGTGTGTATGCAGGACAGAATATGTTATGTCACATCGTATCTATTATTTCCCATACCACTGCCATCACCCATTAATTAAATTCACAGAGGAGCTGCGTGGAGAGGTAATCCAAACATGAGAGAGGAGGAGAAATACTGTTAAAGGATCCAGAGAGGCCAGAAACATAGGCAGAAAATCAGCAAAGAAGGTTGGAATCACAACAAACAATTAATTGGGAATAATCACATTTTAGTTCAGGCCAAAATTAAAGTATGCTGCAAAATCATGGCAGCACAGAAGGGTGGGTGGCAGTGCTCCACATAGAGCTGGAATCACTGAACAGAGTGAGGTACATGGAGGGCAGACTGCTGTGATGGTTGCATCCCTACTAGGTTCTCATCTGCAGGTGCCCAGAAAGCCAGCTTTGCTGCTAGTGAAGTTCTCTTTTTCAGACAGTAATTCCTAGAAAGCACAGGAATTGCAATAGGAGACTACCAACCTGGAGTTTAAACAAACAACTCAGCAGCTGCTTTCTATTTAAGTCAGTTGAGGTCCTACTGGGTTGAGAAGTGTCATTACCACTTAGTCCTGTCTTCCTAATGGAACCATCCCTGGCTCTTACTCAGCTCCATCTGACAGAGGAGAGTCAGGGGTTTTAATACAATGACCGATTTCAATGAATAATTATTGAGAAAAATTGAAATAAACCTTCTAATTTTCCTTGCAGTCCCTCTGATGTGAGCTTCTTTTACTTATACCTATAGAAATGGCCTTTCAATAAAACAGAAATTTCTTCTGTGAAAAGAACTCTGTTTTGTTAGCAACTTTCAAATCTCTGAAGCTGGAGAAGGAATATGCTTTTCATGCAGTTCCCACTTCACTTATAAACTATAAGGCTCTGTGAAAAACAATCAGAGAAAACTGAGGATACTTCATGAAGAATTTGTATTCTTGAGATCTTTACAAGTTACCCATTAGTTACAGTTAGCAGATAATACGTACTTTCAGGTAATCATATATCCAAGCCAGAACTTCATTCCACATGTAGCATTAGCTACTATGGGGTTTACAGATGATTAACAGTATTTAATAATCATAACTTCTATTGTTATACGGAACTCATTTCTTCCATGTAATAATAGCATAATGGAAAAAATTTGTAGATTGGTTTTGCTTCCAATGTCTTTGCTATAAGATGGAGCTCAAGGCTTAATACACTGTAAGAACTGCTGAAGCAACAGAAAATAGGCTCTGTTTGAGATCTGAATTGCCAAATAGAGAAGCTTCTTTTTCTTCACTGACTGTACAAAAGAATAAACTCCTGACTATTAGACAGACTAATGTATGAGTAAATTCTCTTGCAATTTTTGCTCCAGATCTGTGGAATTCCCCAGACCAACAAACCTTATTATTAAGCTCCTGACACTGGGATTCTGGTCTCCTTACATAAAACTAGCAATAAAGTCTTCTAAAATCTCATTAAAAGATTAACCTCCTATCACAAGCAGCTGGGACATTGCAAAGGAGTCTGCTGAGCTCCCAATATGAGAAGGTAGAGTAAAACCCAGACAAAATTCTTCTCTCAGCACATTCCTTCAACAAATACTGTACAACTAGGGTGAGGCTCAGAAGGGATACATCACCAAGTATTAGCTACCTAAAACCCAGGAGTTTATGTTCTCTCTACAACAGCTCCAGGTGCCAATTCTGATCTTAGAGGAGGAATTATACTTGGAGAGGTCCCATTTTTTTATCTGCTGACTGCAGAAGACACCTTGGCTCCTGACTGAAACTAGTCTGGGAATTTGGGCATATTAAGCAAATTCCTAAAGTTCAGTTGAGATCAGTCAGATTCTGGTCACTGTCAATCACTGGACAGCTGTAGCTACACCAGGTAAAATTTGTTCTAGCCTTGTCTTGAAAGCCTTCAGGGGTGGAGGACCTCTGGGCTTTATTGGTTATATTGCTCTCCTGAGATGAACTGTTTTTTTCTCTATCTGCCTAGGTTTCACTATTAAAGAAACAATTTATTAGATCTGTCATCTCATCTCAGTTCACCTGGTATGTGTGTGCTGGTTTTATATTCAGCGCTGTCTGAATCCTTGATTTCTGTGTGGAACAAAGGCCAGTTTTCTCAAATCAAGAAATTTTTCTACTCTAATATTCACAATTTTCACTTACTTCATGGTTGGTTGATTGGTTGGTTTAAATCCAGAGGAAGAGCTGTGCTATTTCACTGTGGTTGTTTGCACACACCTCCTGAGATACCACTTCAAAACTGCACAGCAACCAAATTTTTGTAAGTATTGTGGTACCTCAAGTTCAGCAATGCATTTTTATGCCTTTTCAAACACCAGAAATTTCATTGTCTAGTTTCCTGTGCCAATACTCAAAACCAAAGTCTTAAAACTAGCTTCCTGTAACTTCAGGTAATACAAGGCAGGTGACAAGAACACCTGGAAATCGAAGGAAAAATGTTGTCATAGGTACAAGCAAAGAAATTTAATTCAACAGTTCAAATAAATGTCTGCAGGCACTTTCTTTTCATCTGTCATTACTTCCTGAGCTAAGTGGCAGCATGTCCTTTATCTGTTTGATCTGAAAAAGACTGGACTTTCTCTTGGGAGATGTGGTCATGCTTTCCAAACATACAAAGTTTTCCATAAAGTTAAAGTTAGCTTGGACAGCTTTTGAAGCTTATGTAAGAGAACAAATCTGTTGTGTTTTTCTTATTCTTAGCTATTTCAGTATATAAACCATATTAAGAGCAGAATCCCAGCAGCATACATATTAATGTCTTCTTGGTAGGATAAACCACTATATTGTTTTCAAGAAATTTTAAACTCTTTCTATCGGAAAGATAGATACCCTTCCACAAACACTTCAGCTATAACAAGGTTAATCAAGAAACTAGCATTAGTCATTGCAGTATCTCCCATTTTTAACTGGATCATGACAAAGTTGCTATGAGTCCCCTCAATAATTGCTGGTACACAGTAAGGCTACTGGCAGATAGGCTGTGCACGCTGAGGATTTTAAGAGATATGAAAGAGTACACTCATATGCCAGGTAGCTAGTTCAAATAGAGATGATACCAAAAGACTTAAGATAAATTTTATAAAATAACCTTATCTTAAGATAGCCTTGAAAGGATATTGTAAAACTTTTTCTTCAGTGACAAGTTACAAAAGTTTAACCAGTCACTAGTACATATACCTGGGTAATCCTCTGCCATACCAAAAAAAAGGACAACAGAAGGAAACCATAAATTAAACTTCAATCTCAAAAGGTTTAGTTAAAATCTTTCTTAATACTTATGCTTGGACTGCAGTTCCAACAGAGAAAGAATTTGAGAGTTCATAAAGTAGTTAGTGGGAAGGCAACTTGGATAGCTACTAACTTCTGTGGGATTGTCCCTGTCAAAATTTTCTTCTTCCTCCACTGTGCTCAAGTTGATAGCAGCTAAGCACACAATGCACTGGCACTTCAGGTGAAGCAATATTTTTTTTTATCCTGAGCATTTAAAATGCTGGGGTTTCAACCCCAAGCCCCAAATTAAGGTTGACATATGGGTGATTCCCACAGCCCTTCCCAAAGGGGGGTGAGTTTGCCTTTAGGCTTCCCCCCAGGGCCTGGCAGACAGAGCCATTGGGGAAATGAGCCCCAGGTGTCCCACACTGAGTAACCCAAGGTCAGGTGTCCCACTGAGGGATAACAGCTGGGACCATTGCAAGCAGGGGCAGTGTCTGTCTGTGATGTGGGTGCCCTGTGCAGAGTTCCCTGTTGGGGAAGGACTTCTCGCCTCCCTGGGACTGGGCTCCAGTCAGGTCTGGCTTGTGTAAACATGGGCTGTGTAGAGATTCAGTGTGTGGCTTCCTTGGTCTTATGTGTTTGGCTTGTTGACTTGGTTGTCTTCCATCCCTTCTATGGGAGACTGCATGTCACCATTTATCCCACCCGTTGTTGGGGTCAGTGGGATTGATTTTGATTATGTATAATCTGACTTGTTTGTACCCCCAGTGCTCACCCATGTACTGACCCTTTTGTATCAAATACAATTTGGTTATTGGTTCATCATTATGCTGGCTGTGTCCTTTATGCTAGTCCTAATAATTGGCAAAACAGCATTATAATCTGTATGAGAGTTAAATCCTAGACCAAACATTCTATTTACATGATTTTTGTGGCTTCAGACAAAACCAGCTACAATTTGTTATACACCCATGTTTATAGCACAGAACCTTCAGTCATTTTGGATTACATAATCAATTTCACTTGCATTCAAATTTGTGCTGGACCTTGAAAGGTTGAAGAAAACAGCTACTTATGTGACTGAACATCTGGCTCAGTTCCCTAATGTTCAGAAGAAGTCCTTCAGCTCATTCAAAGTTGTGCTGGCAGTGTAGAAAGACACCTCTTCCCCTGCTGTGATCCCCATCCCATCACCATGACCATCAAGACCAAGGGCACAATTTTTTCCTCATGAAGGTTGCTGTAGCTGTGGTTCCTATGAGGACTCATGAATTATGTCTGAAAACTTCTATATCAGTAGCCTTTTGATTAAAGCCTCTACATTCCCCTCCAGAAAGCAGACATGCCTGCTATCCCTAACAGTAATGTTACCTGCTAATCTGAGAGGTGTGAGCTGATGAGCCAGGGCTCTAAACCCAGTAACTTTCCCCAAAGGATGAGGCTCCACTTTTTTGCCCTATCACACCTCTGCCTCTTTAAATTATTGATTTAAAGGCCTTTATTCCTACATACTCAGTAGTGGGCTGATGCCTGACCAAAGGTTCCTCTGATTCTGCAGACACAAAATGCCTTGGGAGATAAAGGACCTGCCAGTCTCTGGGCAGTGACATCTCCTAGGTTGTTTGCTGTGTTAGAAAAACAAGGATGAGAGAGTCAAAAGGTAGATGTGTATGAGACTAGGGAGGGAAATGGAAGTTATTTTTTTTTCTTGTCCTCATTCTTACTTTGAAGTGCCAATAACATCACCCTCCAATTTTTCCCCTCTGCCTAAGCCCCTTCCCTCTCCATCAGTCATATGCCTTCATAGCTTTAGATGATGGTGTTGAACTCTGCGGGAGGAGATAGGGGGGTGCAGTACAGCACTGTCCCATAAGGAACTCAGGGTAAGCCAGTACGACTTACCTCATGATCTGATGTGGATGGGGAAGGGCGTGTCTCCTCCTGATGGTCCTGGCTCCTTTGGGACATGGGGCACCTGAGGAGCAGCCACTGTGCTCCTGCAGTTTCCAGGACTCCAGGAGGGAGAGCTCCTTGCATGATGTGGGGAGTTGTGCAGTGGCTGCTGTTCGTGATTCCCCAGACGGGGCTTTAAGAGCTTGTTTGGCTAAACTGTATAAATTGACTCATCCAGTGTCAGTCTATGATCTGTTCCACCTCCCACAGTCTTTGCTCTTCTCTGACCCCTTCCAAAGGGAGTCCAGTATAGCACTTGGCCTGCTTCTGCACTCACTGATTTATAACTGGTATGATGGAGCTGTTTTGGTAGACTACTCCTGATTTGCACAGGTACTGCAACAAGCCAGAAGCAGCAAGAGTAGTCTCAGGTTTCCTTGATCATGGCTTTGAAGAAGGTTAGTGGCCAAAACCAAAGCTGAGGAAATAGATGTGTCCTGCTAAACTGGTGAATGTTTTAGTATGAACTATTTTCCACTGCAAAAAGTTAATTTCATTGAAATCTGCATTTGAAAAATAAAATATGATTGACTAAGACAAAACATTCCTAATACGGATTACAGGGGTTACTTTGGTGTGTCACACTTCTGTGAAAATGAAAAAGCCACCCTTTGTGCAGCCCAAAGGTCCACTTCAGATAACCTGGATGTAAGACAGGGGGGACCTGTTACTGAAGAGAAGGGAGAAATGAACCTCAAAACAGTGGAAAGGAAAGGCTTAATGCTGGGTTCATTGCCTAACAGCAAGATGAGAACCAGTTCTGAAATACAAAGACAAGACTTTAAGGAATAACAGTCCACTGCATTTAACTCTGAGGACTTGTTAATTGATGACAAATAAGATCAAGTCCATCACTAATATCTAGAGAAAATAACCTGATGAACAGTACTGTAGGTGACAATTCTGTCAAACATGAATCAATGTCAGTCAAAAACAATTTCTTCAGGTGGATAATAAGCCAGTAGTACTGTCTGTGTGGGTTTAGTAGGGAGGAACACACTGAATCATTGGTTTAAATGATGCTAGAGAAATAGAAAAACATCTTTTATATATATAAAGGGCCAGTCAGCACAGTATTGAAAGCCCTTTCTGTCCACAACAGTAAAAACTGTTTTTTACTGCTCCCTTGTTACAGCCAGCAAACCAAGGCAGAACAGACATCCCTGCACAGCATGTGGGAGTCCCACACTAACACCTCGAGCTAGACCACATCATACACAAGACCCTGAAGAAAAGAGCCCTGTCCTACTCCCGCAGCCCTTCAAGGCCTGAGTGCCTGGTCAGATTCCTTTCTTTTAAAGGATTACTTTTGGGATGGAGAATTGTCCTTTGGTAACTCAGATTCTGGCCTTGATTCTTGAAGATGTCAAAAGCCTTCTTAGCTCATGGAAAATGCCTATCAGACATATGCAAAATAATTAGTTTTACAGCTTGTTGAAAAAAATTTTATTGCTTTCATCCTTAAAAGACAGAGAAGCTGTCCTGGTAGTATTGCCCTCATCTCCCACCACAGAAAATCTGAGTATTCATGGTATCCAGTTGGCACAGCAGTGAATTTTCCCTTGTAACTTGTTACTTCTTGAGCAAGGACATGTTCCTTCCTGAGCTCAAAACACAAAGGACTTCCCTTTGACTCTTACTGTTAGTGGTTCATTACCTATCTCTCGGCTGCATTAATTGCACTGGAAGGGACTGCCTAACTTCAAATCCAAAACCCAACAGTCTGGTGTTTTCTGATGCTCCCTGACTCATAGATCCTGTGCATTGCAAGAGTTTTTGCCTTTTTCTTTCTCTCCCAAATCATAGTCACCTTGCACATTTGGACAGAGCATCTGGTAGCGCTTTTTTGAGTCCTGATGTAACCTGCCTCTGCATCCCTGAAGAAGTGGGAAAGAACATGACTCATGCAGAAACCAGCTATCTGAAAACTATTGCTTGACATTTAAATAGCAGGAAATATATCCTCAAAATGACAGTATTGACTAAAAAATTATGATTATAAAATTCCCTGGGAAGGTTGGTGTGTACATTGGCAGGGTTAGGCTGGGTGAAGGGCCATCTGGCAATGCCTCTGTCTCCATGAAGGATTCACTGAGCATGGGGAGCTTAGGCTCAGCTTGGGTGCCCAGACTTTGACAAAAGCGTGCTGAGATTTGCCTGCAATCACAGGACAGAGGAACGTTCATAGTCTTAAGGCCTGCACTATCTCGAGAGACTGGACCATGCTGCACCTTGCCAAGTCCTAAAGATGGTTCCCCCGATCAGCCTGAACAAATTAATCTTGAATCAGCCTTAACACGTTTGAACACGTGGAACATGTATGTTTGAATCAACACTGTTGCGGCACACAGTGGATAAATTTAACTTGCTGCAGCCCTCCCTGTGCAGTGTGTGTTCAGAGCAGAAGTGTCATTTCTTCTTCTCATCTTCTTTAAGTGTTATTACCTTAAACATGTTTGAATCTTTCAGCCTGTCCCTCTGAAGGCAGACTGGCTCATTCCTGGTTCTCACTTTTTCTTTCTGGTGTAGCTGGAGTGGGATTTTTCTTCACTGACTGTGCTGCTGAGGAGTGTGGTCTCATGCAAAGTACTCATAGGGTTAATGAATCTGTGAAGGTCTTGCTGGCAAGATCCCTCAGGACTCAAGCAGGGTGCAACCTCCCAATGGGCAATTTGGACACTGCAAGAGATGTTTTGTTTTCCTGTTCTGCTGGGGTATTTTAAGTTCAGTAATTTTTAACTGCTTTCTGTCCTACCAGAGACAAAAGATGATCTCCACTTCCCAGATACTCTTATCCCATTCAGACAGTTCTACAACCTTAATATTTGCTCAAGGAAGATTTGAGTTCAAAAAGTCATCCTTGTGGAAAGGAAAAGGGAATGTATTTTCATTTCTGCAGACTCATACATGTCCTCAGTAGCAATTTGAATTGAATGTGAAATGATCTCGCAGCATATGCAAATGTAATGGACAGATAGCAATACTGTTCTCATTTCCCTAATGTGTGCAAATCATGTGTTGCCCTATTAACGAATCTTGGTATGGAGGTAGTTAGCAGTGAGACTGTGGAAGATAAATTAAATAAAAGCCCTGATCCATCAGGGACAATCCACATACCACGTTATGTCTTGCTGCATGCTCTGACAAGGGAGCACAATCACTTGCAGCATCTTGCAGAGGTGCAAAGCACCTTCAGGCCAGAGATGGATGCAGGGACCATGTACGGAGGTAGAAGTAACTGGAGGAAAGAACTGGTGCTGGCCCAGCACGTGGGAGGAAATGTCACCCAGATGGCTCACAGAACGGTGCAGGATCACAGCAGGGAAGTGAGCCTTCCCAGAAACAGCTTTTCCTCAAAAAATGTAGATGTCTTCAAACTAATGCTTCTTGTGGGATTGTACCAGTGTCAACACATTCTTAATAGGGAAACATGTCTTGGCACCTAGATGGAATTTCTAGTCAAAAATCAGAGGGAAGAAGAGAGCTGAGACTTGAGCAGGGACTGTTGTTCAAGCCTTGTGGTGAGGGCATTCACCTTCTGTAGAAAAGATGGAGGTTCAGCCCTGTAGGTTCAAGAACAGCTGCTTCAACCTGGGAGGAAAGCTGCTGGTCAGGCTGTGTTGGTGGAAGACTTTAAAATGTTTTTGCTTACCAGCTGCTTGCTGAAGTTTAGCCACATCTAGATACAACAGAAGCCCTGGCTGTTACCAACAACTCCTCCACCAGGTTCTCCATCCTGAAGTTCTTGGTTTTGTCCCCACACAGAAGTATTTCTGGACCCCTTCAGAGAAGGATAGAGTCTAGTCTGACTGAGTCTCATAGAAATGTACAGTGAACGCCTGGTTCTGAAGGCAATAAGGGATAAACTTATTTCATACATGATTAGACTGGTTCCAGAGGGGCTAGTTTATAGCAGAAATCCTTGCTCCATGGTTTCAGCTAATACCTACACACCAGTGTCCTCATGCTTAGTATAATTCTTTTGGTCCTTTTATGGATAGACATAATATAAAGCAGTCTCATTTCTTAAGCAGAACACTGATTTTTCAAAAATGTGGGGTCTTTTATTATGTACAAGTTAATGACTTGGCTTGGCTTGTGGCATTTTTAGCATTAAAGAAGTATTCAAAATAGTAATATGAAGTGATGTGAAAGGTAAATCATTGGTGCTGTATCTGGGATTAATAATACAGGATTTTTTGCTTGTAACCTTCTGCTTAGCTCTGTGATTTCTCTATTATCTACTTGAAATACCAAACTAAGAGACCTCTTGGGTTAATTATTTGTTTTGAGTCTTGTAGAAATGACGCTGCTGTTATCTGCTATGGTCAGAAATGGATGCAGAACACATTTAGACCATGCTGGTGAATTTGTACCCTTTCCAAAGACCTATAAGCCAACACTGAGGATTTAATGGGAAGCTCTTTTCCATTGGGCCAGGCCATTTATCCAGGGGTTAGGTTTATCCTACTGGAAGCACAAAGCTTTAGCTATGATGAGAAGCTTTAATGTCAGCCACTGTCCCACAAAACAGTAGTCTAAATAACTATGCTAGAAGCATCACGGAACCACAGAATCACAGAATTGCTGAGGCTGGAGGCACCTCTAGAGACCTTTCAGTCCCAACCCTCTTCTCAAAGCAAGGTCAGCTGGAGCAGGTTGTCCAGGACCACGGCCAGGTGGGTTTTCCATATCTCCGATGATGGAGACTCCACAACCTCTTTGGGTAACCTGTTGCAGTATTTGATCACACTCACAGTAAGAAAAGTATTTTCTTGTTTTAAGTGGAATTTTCTGTCTTTCAGTTTGTGCCCATTTCCTTTTTTCCTGTCATTGGATGGCAGAGACAATAGTCTGGCTATGTCTTCTTTACACCCTCCTGTTGGGCATGGATACACGTTGATAAGAAACCCTCGAGACCTCTTCTTCAGGCTGAACGTCCTCAGGTCTTTCAGCCTCTCCAGCCCCTTAATCATCTTGCATTGCTCTGGACTCACTCCAGGATATCTCTGTCTATTCTCCACTGAGTCCATCACTGGATTCAGCACTACAGAGATTTATCACCCGTGCTGAGCAGAGTGGGAGGATCACCTCCCTCAACTTGCTGGCAGCACTCTGCCTAATGCAGTCTGGGATGCCACTGGCTTTCTTTACTGCAAGGGCACAATTCTGGGCCATGTTCAACTTGTTTCTCATCAAGAAGCCCCACAACCCTTTCTGCAAATCCACCTTCTAGTCAGTCTCTCCAGCCCGAGCAAACACTATTACCTGGTTGGCAGAAGGAAGCAGAGGTCATCTCGAGCAGCTTTTACAGGTTACCAGACTCAACACAGCACTATCTACTCCAGTCCGGGCTGGCTTACCTTGGATCAGGGGCTGTATATATTTCTTTCATGTTAAAATAAACAGGTTTGGGGATTTGGGCCAACAGTTAATGTGCTAAACAATGAGTCAGCCCCATGGGCTCTGTGCATCAGGATCACCTTCTCCACAAGGCCATCCAGTGTGATAATGCATAGTTCAGTCTTAGCAGGGGCTAAACAGCAGTCTGCTAGCCCACCTGCTAATGCGGGAAGCAGGGATCCATCTTAGCTCAGCTCTAGCACTGCACCTTCACTGCCTGTCATTTGTGTCAAAAGTGAGGACAGTCTCTGCCAGCCTGTGCGGTGACTGGGGTCGGTGAGCTTGAGATGGGTCCATAAGGGAACATTGTTCAACGTTCTTCATTTACATTTTCCCTCCATTTGCAGTGCTGCCTGCCTTTTATTCCAGTTTAGTATTTTAGTATTCCTGAAATATTATGATTTATGCAACCAAATTTATTTGATCTTAAACAGCTCACAAAAGCTTTCAAGATGCTTTGCCTTTGCAGTCTGTGAGTGGGAGTTGCAGCAGACAAGTTCAGGGGATGGACGTGTATCTTTTAGCAATCTGTGACAGCAGGGTCTTTCACTGCAGTTATTATTGGGTAGGTTACTTGATTCCTCTGAATAAGAGCACTTAAACATAAGGCTTTCTGTCACTGGAAATGTGTGGCCCCTGGGAGGACCACAAACTGATTAAGCAGACCTGCAACATTTGAGTATTGCTCTCCAGAGGAATAGCAATTCTTCAAGGAGGAGCCATGTATGTTTAATGGACACCTCTGAAGAGCTATGGGGTCATTCCACGGAATAAGTCCAAACCTGAGAACAGAAGAATTAATTCACTGAGGAGGAAGTCAGAACCTTTTACTGCAAGAGAGAGAGCCTGCATTACCCCTAGAATGTTAATTAATCTGTTATAACTAACGTCAAAACAGTGGTGTTAGATGGATTTTCAAACCCAAGAGTGGGACAAGGTCAAACATCATGAGCCAGGTATTTTGCACCTGGTTTGCACAGAAGCTACAATGCAATAGCATTTGGCCATGTACTAATGGATTCATATGTGCCACGTGGCTGAGCTGGAGTTCACCATGACTATTCTGATCACAGTAAATGTAAATTCAGCACCAGGTCACCACATTTATTCCATATTTGAGTCTTAGTTTCGTAACATTTAAGAAAAAAAGAAATATCCAAGCAAGATCATCTGACCAATGAATTCTTCGTTTACTCTATGGCATGTTCAACTGTCACCTGTCCTCAATGGCTGTCAGCCAGCACTGAGGGGCGATCACAGACCTAACAGGCCAAGTTTAAGGTTATGTTGGAGGAAGATGAGATCTGATGTCTGCTTCCTTCAAGGTGTGTCCAGTTCAATGGAAGTTTTAATGTACAACCTCTGTTTCACTCAGGTTGCATTAGATCGTCCGTGGGAGTAAGGAATGTACTGGCCCATAACTTGCCATCTCAAAACTATGAGGCAGGTATCCACTGAACTATCTTGATGCGTTTTGCTTAAATCCTTTCAGTTCAAGGACATATCCTACTGGGTCCTTGCAGTGAACTTAGAGCTATACTTCATGGTACCTGCAGGGCAAATGTGAACGTCCAAAAAAAATTATAGCAAGAACAAGGAAACATTGAATATATTACTACTTTCTATGAACTGAACAACTGCAATGACAAAATGGACCTCCAGACTTCTGGGGTGACTAAAGGACAAAGCAACTTCTGTATGCAGTCACCAGTGTAGTTAGGAAAAGCATGTTCTACTGTGACACAGAATTCCTATTTTCTAAAAATCTATTAACAAAAGAAAAAATTTCAACAGAAGAGGTGTGAATCTGTCCTCACTACAGGACCTGTCCTAGACATTACATAACTGGTAATAGAAAGATCTCATATCAGACTTAATAACAAGTGTGGGGAATAATAATAACAATTCGTGTGGGGAAGGTATAACAAAGGAGATAAATATTATTTTAATGTTCATGTTAATGTTAACATTAATAGCTATATCAATAGCACTAGCAATAACAATAATAATAATGTGTACGAGAAGTCCTGAAGCTGAGATTGCCTTTGAGTCCAATATATTCTGATGTTCAGAGCCAGCAGGAATGAACACTGTGGCTCAAGCCCATTTGACTTAATGCTAATGAGGATTTGCTAGTTTCTTCCTTTTGGGGTGCTTTTTCAGCCTGGTACTCAAGAATGTGCTTAAATAGAAGCCAGCACTTTCTGAGCCAAACCCTACTTTTAAGAGAGAGCCTTTATGCTCTCTCCCTAGATTAGGACCACTGAATTTTGTGAAAAGTCCAGTCATTTGCAAAATTAGTCTATGGGATCTTAACAGAAAAATAAGATTGTGGACAATGAACAAGACTAAATGCAAAACATTCTAAAAACTAATAATCAAGTAATTCTGGGGCCTATTTTGCTGCAACAAAGCACTTCATCTGTCAAGATATGTTTTAGCAATAATGAGACTGAATATTAACAGAATATTGCACAGCTCAGAGAGAATTTGCATCCTAGGAATAAGACATGCTAAATATTCATTCAGTTCTATCTAACTACTGCTGACTATGATCTCTGTTTAAATCCTTGAAGTCTAATTTTAATTAATGGGAGTTATTGCTTAATATTGAACCTGAAATTTCACTGTGCTTCCATCTTTCCTTTTTGGAGGTGGTTGAATATTCATTGCCCTTCCTGAATTTGCATTAATCCAGGTTTTTCTCTTGAAATGAGGATGGATGTGTGCTATGAGTATCAGTAAGATAGTGGAGCTGCCTCAGGAAGTGTCCTCTATTTAATTCCTTTAGCAGCCCCAGAGCTCCTAGGCCATATTCTTGAATATCTCTGCATAGGATGTCTGCCACCACTGGCAAACAGATAGTGACAATCTGTAATAGAAGGTGAAGGAAAGAGACTGGGAGGGTTTCCATAGTGACTAGTCCATCATCAGAGTCTGTGGGTGAAAATGAAATATCTGACATTGTGTGAGTTTCCACCACTATGAATCTCATATAGTTATGCATGTGTTCAGGTAGCTCTAATATTGGGTGACAGAGGTAAAACTGCTGTGCAAAATAAGAGATCTTGTTTGCTCTGTCTCCTCATATTTGAGTTCAGTTCCACCTCCATAGAAAGGCAAAATTGCCAGTGAAACAAGAAATTCTCAGAAGACAGGTATTTTGATATGCAGGAAATGCATCTGAATGGATGAGGGATGTAGAAGGCTTTGAGGCATGGTCTAAGCTAAGTCCCCCTGTTAGAATAGGAAAAGCCTGATCAGGACTGACTGAAAAGAGTCATTATGACAAGTGGGAACATCTATTTAGTCTCCTCAGAAGAGGAAGGGCTCAGGAAAGGCAATCATGTAGGACCTACAATAACTGAAGTCACCAGACCCGATCACAACAGGACTCCCTCCACTTGGCTTCCTGCCCCAACAGGGGCCGATGACAGATGAGGAACCCCATGGACGGTAATTACCAAAAAAGTGCCTGGGGAAAATGTTCTCTTTGAACTGCATCAGTTATTGGTAGTTGGCTCGTGCTCCGAAAGATAACAGATTATGACCCAGAAATCTTTCCTGTGTGTATGCACAAGCAAAGTGTGAAGTGGAGCTTACATAAGGTTCCCAAAGTGGTGTATAAATAGGTATATGAACGGGCACACACCATATTTGAAAAGCATATGTATGTAATGGAATGCAGGCTGCTGGACTAACAAATGTCACTCAGGTTTTCTTAATTGCTGTTTTAATAATAGTGTGCAAATGTGCAGGAGTTTGAATGTGCATGACTTTTCCTTTTTAATTCCTGAGCCTTTTCAGCTCTCTGTTACCTTGCGTTAGGTGGTTTGTATGGAAATTGTCCACAGAATAATTTCCTTGGAAAGTCTTTTATCTTGGCTATCCTAATAAAAATGCATCATCCACAAGTGCTGTCATGAGTCAGTGAGGGGGGGGGGGCGGCTCGGCTGGGGCAGGGCAGCTGCACCTGGTAGTGTCCTACCCAGGAGTGAGGATGAGCTCTCTCCGCATGAAATCTCAGCGCAGACATTTCCAGCCAGGGTAGGTGATAGAAGTCTGTATTGACAGCCTGTCTCATGAAACATGATTTGCTATTCCTTCTAGTTCTGTAAACCTCGATAGCTACTGCACCTTGGTCAATAAACCTTGATGTTTACCTCAATAATTGTCAATATTTATGCTGTTATAGCATGATTCAGAGGTCAATAATCCCAGGTTCTTCTGCAGCAGGAAACTTAAAGTCTAAAATCAAGCAGGTCTTTCATGATAGATTTGTGCAGTACTGAACTCTGCAGGAGCCTCAGTAAAGTAATACAGATAACAGCATCCTCTCTTTTGCAAATCTTTTTGTAGTCGTAAAATATTGTGGTTTATTTTATTTTATTGCCTTTAATTCTAAGTTCACATCTGACTTGAACTTAGAGTTTGTGTTGCTTCAGGGAGAGACAAGCACAACATTTCCAAACATTTTTCTCAGAAGCAAGTAATAAGCTTTCATTGCTTGAAAAATCCTTGAGGGAAACTGAATGTGCATGGGCCCTTTGCAGAGTCAGAGGAGAGAGATGGACCACCACGACCTCCATCCCTGTTAGTGCTGACTGGCAGTGACAGCCTGGAGGGAACAAGTCCTGCATTACCTACAAGCAGACTCTTGTACTTCCTTTGATCCTGGAAATACAGAGGGGACTGAACAAATCAGTGAATGGGCAGGTAATGGCATGTTAAATGGTCTCAATCATATCATATCTTAGTTGGTCATGGTGACTGAAGAGAGGCACGGCAGACCCTGATCTCAGCATCCTGCAGGAAGACATGTCATGCCAGAACTCACTTCTCTGGCCTTTGTAAAACTGGGTGTAAGCAAAGAAGCAAGGTGGGACTATGAATAGCGATGACATATTTTCCTCTTTAAAATGTTTTCTTATGGCCAATTTCAATTTTCTAACAAAAAAGGGATATTTAAATTTTTGTCCAGACAACAGCTTTCAAGCAAAAGTCTCTCATTTTCAGCTTTTCAACAGGAATCCACATTTCCTATTATCTGCCCCTCTTGCTTCCCCCATTTCTCAGCAGCAGCAGCCCAGTCATAGCAAGCTGGGACCAGCACACAGCACACAGACCTGCCACCAGAGTGGTGACACTGTGTTCCTCTGTGGACCAGGGGAGGTGGGAGTTCTGCATTTTTCTGGGACCGTTCATGTAGCTACTTGTTGATGCATGACATCCCATATAGAGATATGAAGGATCCTTTACATACTGCTGCTTCCTCCTTATCCCTGCAGGTGTGACACAGGGTGTCACCTTCAAGACATCTCTTTTTTCCTTATCTTTGGAAATACTCCAGAATTTCCAAAGAACCTACAGAACCTACAGAACCTACAGAAAATCAGGAATGTGAACAGTATTTTTGTGCCCTCAGCAACCCCTGAGATATCCCAAAGTTCCCACTGTCTGTCCCTTTCTGGTGGACCCTTGTAGTTTTGCTGGTTTTGTTTTTTTGGTGGTTTTTTTTTTTTTTTAAATATATCTTCTTTCATCTCCTGGCTAATGAGACCATGTTCACCACAGCAGGTAAGGTCACTGTCACAAGACTTTGCAAGGATCTTTAAGCCAACATGCAGGATGCTGTCGTAGCTCAGTTTTGCTTCACAGTTTTCTAGGACGCTGCATAGCTGATAAGGTCACATAGCATAAGCCCAGTCTGTGGGTAGCCAAGCATGGAACAGCAGGTTTCAGGGATATAACCTGTTTATTTCTTATCTCTTGTTATTCTCCCCTTGTTCCTTCTCTGTCTGTTTTGACCCAAGAGGACACAGGAATGAACTTTAACTAAACTTCAGTACAACATGTTTAGTTCACTCTTAAATGCATCTATCTGTGGGTTTTTTTCAGATCTTGGGTTTGGGGGGGGAAGGTAGAAGGAAAGAAAAAAAGACAAACATTTCCTTTGGGATTGACCCAAACAAACCATTTTTCAGTTCAGTCAGCAAACTAGATCACCAATTATTCAGTGTGCTTCACATCAGCATGAGGGCCCCAGTGCTGTTCTGGGTGTGGGAGGCCAGCAAGGTAACTGGGGTGAGAAGATGACACTGAGAGGTGTGAACCTACTCTGCACTGAAGCCAGGTGGTCTTGCACAGCTTTTGCAATGGGACTATTTTTAACTGCTCCTCTCTTAATCTGGGCCAGGTAGCAGGTGAAAGAGATAAAGCGGGTGTGAGGTTCACAGCACTTCTGTTTGTCCTGTGACATTGGTTTGCTGCTCAAGGAGAAATTAATCCTGCAGCTGGCCTTGATACTGGAATAGGTTGAAGTCTCCATCTGCTAAACTGACTAGTCAGTTACCTACACATGGAGGCATTTTAAATGCTTGATTGGGAGTTGAGACTCTCACTTTTTGTTCATGAGGAAGTAATTAAGGAAGGACTCATTAGCAGATCCTTTAGGACAGAACATGGTGAGTACTGAAGCTCTGAGGATGTGCTACTCTCATCTATGCTGCTTCTTGAAGGCTGGCCAGACTCCAGCAAGTCCTCTCCAAGCAGGAGCCTTCAAACTATTGTCTGGGCAGCTGCCAATTAACAAATCATGAGTTACAGATGAAACCCCTTCCTGCACCCTCTTCTCTTCATGCCACATGGCTACTTGCTGGCTCTATGTCACTGGAGACTGCTTATAAAGAGTCCTGAGCCAAATGCCCTACTGCTCTCCTAATATGTCCTGGAGCTTCTGGAGCTGGGGAGCACCCAAGTTATCACCCATTTCTGGGCATAAGAGAAATCAACAAATATCTTTATTCAGAGCTTATTTGAGCTCCTCATTTCATGTTGTGTAGGTATATCATAGGCACATTCCCATTCCCACCATCAGCACTTCACCCTGACAAGTATAAAAACCTAAACCCAACTCTCTAGACCATGACATCCTTGGGGACCATGAGCTCTGATTCCTGAAGGTGCTGCCAAGGGCCAGGAAGTTGCCCAGGAGGCCACTTGCCCTGTGTGTTGCTGAAGTAGTTAGTCTCTGTGAATGCCGACTACTGCCTCCCAGAGAGAGTCCGAGAGGGGCTGTGTCTGCCACACTTACTCTGTTCATAATTTTTAAGACTTGGTCCTTGGTGACCTTCAAGATGGGAAATTTTATGATGAGTGGAAGATACTGCAGGTAACTGCATCCTGAGCGCCTGTGAGACCCCTGCAATGAAATATCTCACATCTGGCTGGTACAGTGCCTGTAAGATCCAGAATACATCACACACTAGGCACTAATGTGAAAGGTCTCTGGACCCTGCTTCTGTTGGGGAGCAGGATCACATAACAGATCTATGGCCATTATGATCCCTACTTCCAAAAGATTTTGCTGTTTGTTCCCTCTGATTCTACCTCAATACCCGGCAAGGGCTGAAATTCCCTTGGGAAATTGTAGAACAGGAACAGATTTTGTCTGTGCTCAATATTGGCCCCAGAATTCATATAGAGCATCAGACAATCCAGGAGCAATGAGCAGGTTATTGCCTGTACGGTTAATATCACAGATCCTCGATCATGGAGAGATGCACCTCGCAGCTATGCAGAGTCAACAAACTGAGCAACTCCGTCTCTGCTGGAGGCTCAGGGTCCTTGGCTGGGAGACAGTATGTATGTTTAAACCCCAACTTTCCTTGTTTCTCGGGTTATTGATCTCAAAAACTCCCTTTGCTTTGGTGATTTTAGTGATATTTTTAAGAAATGAACTTATGTGTCCTTGTTACATCACATGAAAAATATTTCTTAAAAAATATGAAGTCGGAGGGCAAATTTTATATCCATTTTTAACTTGACAGAATTATCTGGATCTGATTGGCCAAGATGTCCAAGCCAAAATACTCTCTTATGGGGAAAGTAGGTTGAAAGAGATTTTTTTTTTCTTGAAGAAGTTGTTTTCCTTCAGGAAAAAACAAAAACAAAACAAAAACCTAAACCAAACAACAACAAAAACAAAATAGAAAAAACAAACATAGAAACAATTGAAATCCAAATAATTTTCAATAATACTTTCTTCCAATTTCTGAAAAACTTTGCTGGTGAAAATTCAATTTTCCCTCCACATAAAGTTATTCTGGAAATGTATTGACCATCTGCCACTGTGACACCTTTACATGTCACCATCTATCATTTACATTTCAGCTCTGCAATCTGGAAATTAAATCAGAGACTGAGCACATTATATCCCTCTCACTCCAAGCCAATGGTTGCTTTGAGGGTCCATACTCAATATCAAGAATGATTCATGTGTTTTATCAGATGCTTTTAAGTATTCTAGGGGAACAAAAATGCAATTACTGGTAAAAATTTAGCTATCCTAGACTGAAAAAAAATTACAGTTCCACTCATTGCTTGTGGGAGTTTTTACCATTAAGTATGCATCAGAAAGCCAAGGGGTGGTGGATACTCCACTGTAGCTCGTTCAGTGGGTGACACTTCATAAATCTCATGGCGAGAGTTCTAATAACAGGAGTCGTTGCGTTTTTAGAATAGCCTGACATAGGAATAAAGAGAGCTTATGTATGCAGAAGAGTCAAAGCTGTTCCAACAAACATATTATTAACAACCTTGGGCACTCAGCTGATCTCATTTAGGCAGGGCACACTGCAGATTTTTATGCAAACAGACCTCAGGAGGGGGCAGGATCCGATGCTTGCCCTGTACAGAAGCCGGACCCTTGTTCCTGCATGGAGGGGAATATGTGCCATGTGGCACCCCCAGAGAGGAGGCAGCCTGGCACCTCCACTGATGAGTGAGAGGAGGATGTGAAGGCGGGTGTGTGGGAAGCTGCTTGGCTCTATATCCCATGTACAGGCGTGTGCCCGTGGGAGTGTGGTCTCGCAGAGCACTAGGGAAGATGCTGAAAGTCCCGTGGGCTTTGCTTTGGGATGCCCAGGCACAGGTCACCTGGCAGCAGGGGCGGTGGCCAGGCTCCTGGTTCCACAGAAGGCCAGTGAGGCCATCACCAAAGCAGAGGTGGGAAATGACAGCTCTCAGCATTGGCCTCTCTGTCACCTGGCTACCGCTTTCCACTTCTCACAATGGAAGAACCTGCTTCATTAGTACAGAAATCAGACAGGTTTTTTAAAACTGGAGAATATGCAATATGAAGAGCTAAAAAATATCTCCAAATTGTCAAGATTCCCCACTTTGCCACATCTAACTAGGCTTTTTTTTTTTTTTTTCCCAACTCAATGGCTTAAGAAGTCAAGAGGATTTTATATTTTTTGGGGTTTTGGTCCCAAGTTAAAAAAAAACAAAACAAAACAAAACAAAACAACCAAACAACATCAGGCTTTTTAAAAAGTCCTAGCTCTCTACAAGGGAACCAAGCACACACCGACATCGTGTTGATCTGGGAAGAGGCAGTCTGGGAATCCAATTGAACTGATACTTCTCAAGCATTTTAAAGCAAGTTATGTTTATAAAAATATGTTCACAGAATCTCTTCCATATGAAGCAGGAGCCAAAACATTTCATAGCACCTTGGACTCCATGGATACTGCCAGTGCAAAATGAATTGAGGACAACTTGCTTTTCCCCACTGGCTTTGGTAGATCCCCGGAGTTACCTAAGTCTTTGGGCCACTGGAACAGGTGATGGAAACATCACCTTTGCAGATTGTCAGGGAGAGCTGCAGCAGACTCTGCCACTTTGCTGGGGTGAAGACTCCCTCTAGCCACAGCATTGGCAGGACAGAAAGAACAGAATTAAGCAAGAAGCACCTTCCCATCCCATAAATTACCGTGAATAGTCTTCCAACCAAATAGAAAAGAAACCCAAAATTTACTAGATGAATGTGAATCAGACAGTCTTTTTCTCATTACAGGTTTGGGGTCTTTTTAATTTTTTTTTTTTCCCAGTTTCATTAAAATCCAGATATTGAGCTTTTAAAAATAGACAAGATCATTTGCCCATAAGAAACAATGCACAACCTACCAGATTTTGCCAGGGTTTTTCAGAAATGTAAACCCACCCCCCTCTTCTCCTCCATTTCTCCATTTTTCTTGCTCTACTATTAGAGAAAACGTATTAAAATGTCACCTGTCCCAGAAACCTTTGCATCCTCTTAACAGGGCCGACAAGAGGAGTGGACCGGGAAGACTCCCCAGTGCTGGGAAGAGGACTGAGACAGTGCCAAGACTCACACCAGTATCTCCTGGGTTTGGGTGTTTTAACCAGAATAGTGTCCTGGAACACAGCTCACATTATCTTACATTCAGCAGGAGCACTCCACCACAGCCGCTGGTGGGGGCAGGACTGACGGGTACCAGGCTCTCACCCAGGTTTGGTGCAGGAAGAAATTGCCAGTTCCAGGATAGTGAATATAACCGTTGTTTTCAGATCTCTGAAGAGAAATGTCTCTTGTTTGGGGCAGTTTTCCTCTGTTATCACCACTAATCCTGTTAATAGAAATTGCATCAATAAACCCAGCTCCTTTTGATGTCTTCCTCCCTAATCTTCATGGTGGATTACTGCAGTAGGTCACCTTGTATCCTCCCTATCCCTGCTAGAGCATCCTCCTTTGAAATCTGTAATTATCTCTCTGAGATAATTGCCAAAATCATTTGCAGTCCTGGAGAGATCTTCAAAACCTACTTGTTTATGAAAGCAAATAATTCAGGTTAATCAAATGTTGTAAGATTTCCACTTTGCCTGTCTAGGTGTTTGTATATTTAAATCTGCACTTTGGCTGTTACACAACCGGACTGAAAGGCAACCATCCCTGCAAGAGAGAGACAGACAGCTGTTACAGGAGGGCAACTCGACCACTTCAGTGCAAATCTGTTTCAGGAAAAAGATCATCACTACTGGACACCTCCCAGTGAAAGGAGGGGTGTTGCTAGAAGAGGAATTGAGATAGGCTGGGTGAAGGAATGCTGAGTATTTCCAGTGCTCACGGTGCAGTAGTATTGCTGTGTGGTCGGTGGCTGTTTTCAGCATCACTCGACATTGATAGACTGAAGGAGTCTTGTCAAACGGGTCTGTCTCAAGTGATAGGGAAGCAGTTGACGCAAGGAAAGAAACCACAGGCATGTCCAGGCTGCTTCCCTGCAGAGGAACACTTCTTAGCAGGAGAAAATCCCTGCCACCACCTCAGAGCAGCTGAATTTCAGGTGTGCCAAGGGAAGACAGACTCCAGAAAAGGACACTAGATATCTGCACAGGGGTGTGGAGGGAAGTGCATCATCCCCTTGATGCTCTGTCTGTTTAGAGCAGTGCTGCACACTGCAGGGTTGGCCCTGGCCCTTGTCTGGACGATCATGTTTCTTGTATCCTCTCCCTGTGTGGTCCAAGTAAGCCATCCTGACCCAGACTTCCCAGGGCAGCACAGTTTGTCTGCAGGGGGAATCTCTGTGGCTGTATCAGATAGCCACCAGCTCACGCCCAGCATCTGCTGCCCTCCAGATGTGTGACCTAACCTTCAGCATCAGGGCAAGCAAAGAAGTTGGTCTGGGACCCCCACTAATGAACCTTTCCAAACACATAGAACCTGACTTTCATGACAAAATGGGCTGAAATGAGTAAACCTGATCACTGTCCAGCTCCAAATTCTGCAACAGATGACATTTCTGGGACTACTGGCACATAGAGGAAAGGTCAGGACTCTCTTCAGCACCAGATTGTCAGTCCAGTCACATCCTGGATCATGCCCATTCACCTGTTTGTCTCCTGGGGAAAAAAAAAAAAAAAAAAAAAAAAATCCCAGTCTGACCTCTGCAAGCCAGGAGCAGCAGGTGTGGATTGCTCTGCAAGTGTCTGAGCCTGCAGGGGAAGAGAAATTGCTGCTGTTCATGAAAATTACCTACTTCCCAGAACCTTCTCCCATTTTTTTTTCCCTATCTACAAATTTAGTGAATAATCCTAGCTTGCTGCCTGCAGTTAAAATATTTGTTCTGGACAAACATTCAAACTATCTGAATTCCCTGGAATAGCTGAAACAGCGTCTTCTCTCTTCTTATATACTTGGTTGTTCTGAATTATACTGGAGTCATTGCATTAAAACAAATGCTTGTCTATTAGTGTGCCACAGATACATCTTTCCATCTGACCCCTCACACCACTGTTTTCTACTATAACAAAATATTATCTACATGTAACTGTAGGGCTAGAACTAGAAATACTATTTTTTTAGGAAGTGGCAAATAATTTCCAGCAGAATTTAGCAGAGTTTTGCAAGGATCTATAATGTTTTGGTTCAAATTACAGATAAATCACGCCATTTACTTATTATATCTTGTTAATTTTTAACAGTTTAGTGATACTGTTCAATGATTTGAAAATTCCTCTCCCATCATTTGCTAGAGGTGGTGAATAAGGGTTTCTTGAAGCAGTAACTATTTAAGACAAAATATAGTTTTGACAAATCTGAATCACACATTTAAACAATCTTAAATCATTTAAATGTCTCTTCATATATTGAAAAAAAATTTGGGGAGGGTGTTTTCATTCTAAATGACGTTTGTTTCAAAATCTCACTTATAGTCATAACATAAGAGAAAGAAATATCTTCAAAGATTGAATGTGAAATAGCAATGTTGCAAGATCTGTCCCAAATTTCTGTTATCAGTTAGAGTGAATATTTAAAAATATATTTTCTCTTCTATTTTAAGAAATAAAAAAAACATCAAAATCTTAGCATTTCTCATCTAATCTTCACTCCAAAATTCACTCTTCTGTCTCATCTTTTCTCAAAGTAAACAAAATTGACAAAAAAAAGCAGTTCTCTAAGTTTTATTGAGTACTAGTAAGAGCAGTGATTCCAGCCGGGCTGTCCCATCTACAGAAAACCAACAATTTACATAAATACACAGCAGCACTGGAAGTGCTGCTCTAATTAAGATGCCATAACATAAAGTCTATTTTTATAAGGCCTATAAAATTCATTCTGGGAGTGGACTTGGCATCAGCATGGGACCAATCTGCTGCTGTTTGTTTATTTTTTTATTGATTTGTCAAGAAAGTAATATACATCATGTTCTAATTCTGCAATACTGTTGCTGTATAATTGAAGGAAGCACTTCTGCTCTAAGTCCCTATTTGCAAGCAATTATATGTTGTTTTAAAAAATATGTCTTGTGAAATTGATTTTTCATGTCTCTCATGAGTGATGAAATATAAGTTTCAATAAAAAAAGTGTAATGGCCAGTTCTGAGACTACCTAGTTAAAATATTTTCTCTGCTTTTAAGTAATACCAGTTTGCTATTGCCAGGTACAGGGAGTGCATCACTGCCTATTGCAGTCAAAAATCTCAGTAGTTCAATAAAAAAAATTAATGATATTGAATCCAATGATTCTACCCAGTGAAATGCAACATTATTTCCTGCTGCTTTTTAATACTCTATCTTCTAGACTCTATCTACTCCCTGAGTAACCCAGCTTTATTAGAATAGAAGTTTTCAGTCCTGCTGGCTGAAGAGAGAAGATTAACATACAATATATGGAAATTCATCAGATTTACACAATAAAAAAGAAACAACCAACAACATTTTATGAGTTTTGGGGAACAACTTTTTGATGTCTTAACGCTGGGATAACTGACAACAGAAAGATACAATAATTTATTTCCTGCTCCCTGCATTTCTTCTGCTCTGGCATTCTACCCTGCACCAGCCCTACAGACTGGACTCCTAACTTGGAGAGTTTTAATCACCATCCCTCCCAGCAGTCTAATACAAAGTCCAGAATCAAGCTTGCCATTACACGTGTTAGGAAAAAAAGGGACAGAAGTGACGTGACTTTTCCTGTGCTACTCAGGACACCTCATCGGGCAAGTGAAGCTTAGCTCACCCAGTATTGCGTCCAAGCCAATATAATTCCACTTGCTATTGGGCAGATTGTAATTCCATTGTGACAACATGTAAACCACCCTAATCACAGGGGGATTGGGCAGATTGTAATTAAAGCTTTTTTGCAGTCCAAAGTGATGAAGATGAAATGTGAATCAGGCAGTGAAGACACACTGGTTAGAACATGGCATGGCTCATTTTCTTCTAGTGATTGGGACTTTCAGCCCCCTATCTCTAAGCACTTTGGGGACAGGGTGTCTGTAGATGCACACTTTAGACTCCTCTCAGTCCACCGAAGTCCATAGCACAATCTGTGCAGTAAACATGGTTTGTATTATACCTGCAGCAAAATAGCTCTATATAATTCACACGTATTACTCTAAATCCACCTCCTGTCTCTTAATGCTTGGGAGCTAAGGTGCTCACAGAAAGATCCCTCTGCCCCATGCACAGCCCTGGGGAAGCCTGTTCCTCCCACTGTCACAAGGCCCTGTTGTATCTCCAGGGGTACCAGCACATAGTGCAATACAGGTCATAAATAATATGAGAATCTGCCTCCCTGATGCTTAGCGTAGCTATTCAGCTTCAGACTCTTTAATCTGGTACACAAAACCAGAGCAGTACCAGTCTATAACCCCAGAGCCTGTGTGACTGGTGTGTGCCATTCCTGGGAAGAAAGTTATCCATAAGGGTTTCTCAGCACAGTGCTACTGTATTTCCTTGGTACAAATCTCTGCTCCATCATGTCTTAGTTCTGTGACTTGCTTCTTTCTCCATGAAGCTTTGCTTTTCTTTCATTGATGCACACATTGGCTCTGGGTCACCACGTATTTGTTCCTATCTCTAGAAACCTCTTCCGACGCATCATGTCTTGAATATGCTATATAATTTGAAAGAAACCATTACTAAGTCCATCAGCCTGACAGTTCTTTTTTACTCGCAGTCCAGGACAAGGTTTTCTCCCAGATGAAGAAGACAAATGCATCACAGACAACTGGGTTTTAGTATTATACCGTCCAGATCCATTTCTCCTGGGTATTTCTATAGCCTTTGACAAGATCCCGACCTTTGTGCCATTGACAGAAACAACAAGGAGTTGAAAAGGTAGGGTGATTTTCTGAAACGTGGATTAAAACTAAGTCTCAAGGAATGTCAAGTGACCTGTTCTGATGAAACATGAAACCCTTCTGCTCCAAAGGCCCACCAGATTTCTGAAATACTTTATAAATTAGAGCACTGGCTGTGGCCAGAGTGAATCCTGATGGTAACTCTGTCACTTGGATCTTTCCTGAATAAATCTGATTGCACTCTTTGTTTGCAGTAGAGTTGCACTAGGCCACGCAAGCGCAGACAGATCAGCAGAGGCTCATCTGGGACTGTTTATATCTTTGTGAGGAGCTCAGTTCACTTCTTAGATTTTCCTTCTCCCTGTCCCATTTGCTTCCTTGTCAGTAGCATACACCTTGATATTTCTCCATTGCTTCAATAAAAAATTCCAGAGTAAGACTTCACCGTGAATACTGTTTTTTCCATGTACTCTACTCCCTGCACAGACATTTTCCCCTCTGGTCACCAGTCCCTAGCTCACTTGTGAAGGGCATTTTTTTGCTATTTTTTCAAACCGGTGTTTTTGAATATGCATCAATGACCACCTTTACAGACCAAGAGGCACAAACTCACCTCATCCCTCAGAGGGAAGTTTCTTCCAAGCACTGTCTTTTAGATCATTTTCTTGCACTTTTGGTGATATCTCTGCAGTTTTGTGTGACACTAGAGCCTCCCTTACTTCAGTTCAGTTTGAGCTGAAAGATTGTTTTTAAAGCTAATTAACAGTTTTTCCTCTCCTCTCTCTACAATGATCTTTACCTTGTGGTTTTCCTGCCCTGTCCCAGTACTCCCAGCACCACAGATGCCTCCTGTTGCCATGGGAGAGCAGATTAGAGTTTGTCCTGTCTCATATGTCAGTAATAACTGTCAGGGGAATCCTTGTTCCCATTGCAAGGAAAGCCATATGTTTGGCTTCCAAGCCAGAACAGCAATAAAATGCTGCTGATAGAAGTAATGTTTGACTGAATGTATTTAATTCCTTTAGTTTTGTGAATAGGTACCCCTAGATAATCCTTTGTACTTGGGCTGCATGTACTCACAGTCACTCCAGTCTTAAAGAACTTGCAGATCAAAGGGGGCAAAGACAGAGTGATGGTGGAACTGGAAATCACGATTTAGAGAGGAGCAAACTTAGTTGTATGTTAAATACAGTGTGGTCCTGCAGGGCTAAGACTCAGGGTTTGATTAACTAAAGTGAAGAGGTTCTTCATGCAGTCACGAGCAAGGTGAGCCCCACTTCTGCCACGGTAGCTTAGCTTCATCTGCACACCATCGTATTCACTCCTGCCTCCAATTCAGTATTGCACCTGCAGTTCTGTCCTAATTGGGACACACGTGCAGTACCACACACCACATTTTTCACTTTTCTCAATCTGATTTCTTTTAACTCTCCCCTGCTCCCCATCACCAATTCACATGTGGGAACCTTTGCCACTCTCAGAATCTCTTCTTGATGCATATCATCATGATCTTGTTCGAGTGGTGCAGATTAAATTATATATGAATATATAAGTTAAAGACATAGAACTAGCAAACTGGCCTGCCACTGATGATGAACAGATTTTTTGGTCTGTAGCCACAGTTAGGGGCAAAATATTAACTGAATATTTGCAACTGAAGCTGGGTGAATCAGTTCAAGGAAAGCAAAGGTGGTTAAAACTAGTAAAGGTTACAACAGGAGTGCATGATAGAAATTTTTTGAAAGGGAAACAGACCCAGCAGATAGAAGGGAAGATTTGTATAGAAGGGTTTGGGTTTGACTTCTGCTCTATACAGTTTTTTACTTATGCTAAATCAAGTTAGCAAGACGGCATGCATAATACGATAGAGCATGCAAAATCAGGGAGCCTTGCAGTGACTGCGTATAAGGAAGCGTGTTTTGTTCCTTGTCTCTAATGAAGCGTTAGTCTTGGCACAGCAGCAAGCAGTAAATCAATTAGCAATGCTACAATCGTTTGTGAGCATGCCTATCAAATTCAGCAAATTGCCCAGCATTTGGAGAATTAGATAGATGGGGCTATTCCACATTGTGCTACAAAGATTTTGAGACCTTGGGAATGTGACGGTGAGAATGTGGCAGCAAAACAGTCCCTATAGTACAGTACCGTACAACCCAGTTCTTCATTTAGCTTAGGGGGGATATATCTGCAGCCTGCATACTACTAGATGAGCCTGCCCACACCTCCCAGTTTAAAAGCAGATGTTTCTGCCCCCTCCAAGAAACCTGAGATTTAAAGGTTCACCCACTGATAGCTTTTTCGGAGTGGAACGTTTGAGCTAGAAGATTTTTTTTTCCTTGATCAGCAGGAGCAGGATTATGCCCTACAATGTGCAGTACCTGTAGTAACAGCTTAATCAGTCACTCCAAGGGCATAGAAGGATCTCGCTTATCCCAGAGGAGTGAGGCGCTGAGATGACAGGGTCCTTGAGAATTGGCTGTCAGTGAGGCACATGTCTCCAGCAGAGCTCAGTGCTGGGGTCAGGAGGGTCTGGGGATTGTAGGAAGTGTAGGCAGGATAGAGAGGGGTTTAGGATAGAACTGAGGTGAATAGGAAAAAAAGGAAAAGGAAGAAACACTTTTGTCTGCCAATGAGGTAAGTTCAGACTGACTACATCTATCTTCACAGTGAATTTATTAAGTTTATTCTGTCTGGGATTAAAAAAGAAGGTGTAGGGTTTTTTAATTTCGGAACAAGAGGAGCGATTTCCCTTGATATCTTCAGAATTAAGTGTCTTGATTTTCAAAATTTAATTTGGCTGTTTTGATGTAAAGAAAATGAAAACAAGAATCTCTGAAGCGAAGGCATTTTGTCTGTCAATAATTGTACCTTACTTTCCAGTTTGACCAGTGAACTGAAATGACACAGCTGTATTTCTTACCGCTGTAGACTTGTGGGACCATGACCAACTACAACCATTGTATTGTGCCTTAAAGCACTGGTCATCCTGGCCATCTTCTATGGCTGTTAGAAACAGTTTGTTTCTTTCCTTTTTGTACTTGTATGGGAGGCAATGGAAAAAGACCAGGCTTAGGTTCAATTTGTGGTTTATTTTCTAGCACTATTTGAGTGTGAAAAATTCTTTCTATGTCCCCTGGTGAGTAACCAAAGACCACCAATGCTCCAATCTTCTTGGGTTTATATCAAACTGACTTTCTCACAAGTCCTTCAACACTTTTATGCTTTTTATGTTTTTATGGCTTAGGTTTTTTCCTAACTGGGAAATCTAGAAATTAACACTTCAGTTTTTTTTAACTGAAAGACAAGATCAGAGATAAAAGCTGTAATCATTGCCTTCTAAGAAGAGAGACTTTTAGCACACTAGATGTAGCGAACCTCTCAATCACATTCCAAGACAGCAGAGAAAGCAGAGGGCAGATGACAGGACAGGAGGGGACTGGAGGATGTTCACTGCTTCCCTTCACTACAGCCTGCAGCTGCGTTTTCTCCTCTCTGTGAGGTGTCTGTTGGGTGGGAGCACTGCCTGTGTTTGTGTGGGAAGGAGCTCTGCTTCCACCAAAACTACTGGGAGTCAAGAGCCCTGTCCTTAAGGCCCAGTATGAACAAGCTTTAAGAGACATTGACAGCAGAGATGTGCAGTTTGTTACACAAATGTAACCATGTGGTGACTCCATAAATCCAAGTATGTTTGCCTCATGAAGAAGGACACACCTGTCTTTTTTGCACAAATGACCCAATTTACTAAACATTTGTTTGAATTCTGCAGGGCTGGAGTTATTTCCCTCCAAAGATGGAAACTCCATGAATAATGCAAGTGGATATACACACATGTATCCAGAAGTAAAAAGGAAGGTTCAGGGTGGAATTGCAGGAACATTGTAGTCTTTGCAATGATGAGAGCTTCACGAATTATACTGTCTATTCTCTTTCTTAAATGAATTGACTGACTAAAAATATTGTGCAGAAATAAACACAAAGTACTGAAAGAGAAGCACCAAGCCTGAATTTCTTATGGCAGCGTCCATCTCCAGTGGCTTTGAACCCAGCACTGCTCTCCCCTTGGGTTTGTACACAGCCTCCACATGTTGGTTAAAAACTTCCCTGTGGTTCTAGGCAGCTGGATGTATCTGAAAGCACCAAATCCCTCAAGACTGCCCTTCTCCATAGGAACATGTCTTGTTTTTCATGTCTAACAAAATGAGTGATGGGATGTGTCCTAAGGGACCAGTGGGGCAGAAATCCACGGAGTGAGTGGCAGCTGCTGGCCATGCAGCAATTCAGAGCAGGACCATCCTGTGCCTTCACTGCCATACCATAACAAATGCCTTTGGCTTCTTTCTAAAACTTGGAAAGATCTCTGCAGGACACAGCTGCTGTGTTTACCTGTACCTGTGGGGCCTGGTGGGGTCAGTTCCCCCGGTAGCAAAAACTGCTCATCTGGCTTTCTGACACACGAATCAGTGAGGAGTACCACAGTACTGCAGCAGGACTACAGCTGCTGGGGGAGCAAGACACAACCTTAACAGCTGATGTCAGCAACCTTCAGGTCCTCAACATTTCCAGGTGAACGTACCTCTGCTATGCGGGGTGGTGGCTGCAGCGCACCCTCTCTCTCACACAGGCACAGTCTATTAGACTACACAAAACAAGGAATACCAAACCCTCCGTTCTACTTTTAGGACTAAGAGAATGCGATAGGCAGAATAGAAATGACACGTATCTAGATAAGTTCAGAACAGGATTAGGATCAGGACTATCCAGTCCTGCTGGCACAAGGACTGGAGACAGAGTGAGCAGCAGCAGCAGAGGAGCTATGAAGCCCACAGTTTACACTGAGATCTATATCTCTGAGTGCATGCTGCAAAAACAATAACGTGTCTTCTATTCACGCTGGCCTGTTCAGTGGTAACGTAGACCTTGTAATGTGAAAGAAATCAGCAGAGCAGGAGTGATGTTATCCTAACTGTGATGTGTTACACTCATGAATAAAATGATTTCTGGGACAAAGCTTGTCATTAACAACATGGCAGTAATTTTCTCTTTCTGCAGTCTCAGCTCAGGCACTGAAATCTGGTTTCCAGAAAATAGCTGTTATCCAAGAACTTTAGTGAGAGACCGCTGTGCTCTCACAACCCTCACACAATACTCTTCCAGATTCATGTCCTCTAAAATAAATCCTTCTTGTTCCACAGTGTGTCTTCCCATGACTGACCTTTTCTTAATCTTTATTAGAAAGAGCTGGAAAACTGTGAAACACCTGCTGTACCTCTTTAACTGGGATCACCCCATTAACGTGCAAATCTGCATCACACTGAATTGACAGGATGTCTTCTAGAGTTTGATGGACTCTGGACCAGACTCTCAGCTGAACAAATGAAGCAAATACTCCCCTTTTCCAAAATACACTCTAAAAAATGACTGCATCCCTAATGTTAAACTGTGAAGCTCAGACCAGTATTTATGGCTGGGAATCTTCCTATATATAATCATACTTTATTGTTTTCTAATGAAATGCCCGATCTAGTTAAATGAACATGAATGGAAGCAACAGTGCCGTAGACAAGAAAGCAGGAGTGATATATAATTAATGTGATCACTGGAAAAAAGCTGTGTGATATCATTCCATCAATTATCAGCCTCTAATATTTCTGTCACCAAGCAAATGAAAGCATTTTATCAATTAGTGGCAATCGTTTCCCCATAGAGAACACTGAATACTGCTGAAAGCCAAATCATAACTGCAGCAATATAGAAAGAAAAGGAGAGAAACACAGGAGGAGTCTGAAGACATCCACCCTCTGTATTGCGAAATTAGTCACTTAACAAGGCTCCATTGAAGGCAGTGAAAAGATTTGCAGCACGAAGTCTTGGAATAAAGAGGATTTTGGGGAGTAATCTCATGATTTGGGTTCAGAAGACCAAACTTCATTTCCTCATGGCAGAGGTCTCTAGGTTGGCTGTATTATGGTCTGGCCTGGACCATTCAGTTCCATTAGGGCACCTGTACTGTGGGAAATGGCACTAAACTGCCTTAGTGGGACAGCCATGTTCTCTATCTTTGTGAGGTCAGTGACCTCTTTAAAACCAATCACATAAATAGCATTTCAGATGTGTGAAACCATGCAGCTTGTAGTAACAGTGAGAGGAGGATTATTCTCTTTCTAAATGACGATGGCACAGAAATTTGACCTGCCCGTCTAGGCTTCTTCTGAGTAGGTAGAAACAAACACTTCCCTGAGGAGGTTTATATGCTCTACAAGTGATGCTTTTTGCTTCCTCTGTTGTCCACAACTAGCTTGATGCAATATCTGAATTGTAATGTCTCATTTTGAACAGATGCTCATCATGGTGAATTTCACACTTGCAGAGAGAAGCCTTTGGGACCTTTTGCTCCAACTACTCCAGCCTTGCAGCAAGGTCACAGAGAACAAGGTCAGCTTGGCCACAGAGGTCTGTGCATCTCACGGGAGAAGAGGACTGTGCAGGGGTCCTGAGAAGAGGCACTGACTGGAAGTAAGATTTGGGAATCCATAATTGCATATCCAGTAGACTTTAGATCCCATAGCAGGCATGGAGGGTCTGCATCTGTTATTCTCTGATATAGCCTGAAGTCATGGTTAAGGAAGAACTGGAGAGATGTTTTAACCTGCTGGTGTGACTGCTGCCCCTGCAGAGACTTTAAGCCCTTCATGGAGATGTTTGTGAGCACTCAGCAAGAAGCTGCCTATTCAGAGGGATTTTCTTTCCTCCACTTGGGATGGGAGGCTGGTATTTGACTTCATTATCTCCTAACTTAAAGTTCAGGCCATCTGGCATCCCAGTGTGCAAACAATCTTGTAAATTAAAAGGAAAAATATGGTCATGATTCCCTTATGGCTACAGACATGCAAGCTATTAAATAACTGGCGATGTGCAGAATGTACTTGGAAAGAAGGAAAGTTGGTTCCCAACATCCCACCCCCAGCAGGTAAAGCAGCATTTTATGAATGAAGGCTACTTGAAATATTGCCGACCTTCTTCCTTTATGGTGTTTTCCTTCACTGACTTATTGTATGGACTACTGATCCTCCTCAAGCTGGATACAGTGCTGGTTGACTCAGCATCAAACAACTGTAGTACTGTACTTAAGGTTTTACATCAGCCTTCCGAGACCATTTCCAACAGGTTCAATCTTCCCCTTAGCCCAGGAGCTAATTTTGCTCTCTGCTGAATCCACAAAACTTTTTCCACTTCATTTTCTTTAACTAGTCTGGAAAACTTTCTTCATGAAAGCTTTTAAATTATGTTCCTCTTCATTACTTTCTTCGAAGTCCTACCTAGTATATTTGGTGCCATGCTGCATTTTTCACAATACTCCTATTTTATTTAAGGAGCATTAGCAATTTCAAAAGATATATAAAGATGAAAGATCCCTGCAAGTTTTAATGAACCTCAAAATGAGCTTTAGAACAATTTGATTAGAAAGCTCTCAAAACCTCAAGCACTCCCTTGGGACTGAGCCATAATGAAGGTAATAATTAGCAAGATCAAATTTTAAAATTACTTATTCCATAAATATATGTTTTACTCCTGGTAGTTGGAGCCAGAGCCAAATAGGTAAAGGTCTGGATAAGTAGAACAAAGCTAAGAACATACAAAAGAATGAAAGTACAGATGCCTTGCCTCCACAGGAAAAAAAATAAAATAAGGTGTTTTGAAAGAAAAAAATAGCTCTGTGCCTACTAGCAAAGCAAACCTGAGACTGGGAGGAGTGGAGGGTCCCACCTTGACCATGTGCTGACGTTACAAATATAAGTTGTGACTTGGCATCCCCATGGCTTAGGAGAAGCAGGGGGATTACCGTGCTTTCTTTCTCTGTTCTGATTCATCAGGAAGAACAGACACAGCATTTACAACAATGCAATATTGCATGGGTTTGTGCCTTCTTGTCAGTACCTTCTTGCTGAACACTGTTAACATTACAGTGATTGGTCTCACCAGGTGATCCCTTAGATGACGTAAGTATTTACAGTGAGATGCCACCGTAATTCAACATTAGCTTGCCAACAGAGACTGTTCTGATGGAGCAAATTACCTGGTGAGGGCCTTACAGTAAAACTCTCAAAGCAGAAGCCACTATTTCCAAACTCTCACTGTGCCTCCCAGCTCTCTGCCTTACAGCAGGGTGGACTGTAGGAGTCCCTGTTCTTTGCACAGTCCCTGCAGCTATCCTGGATCATTGCAGCTCCTCCTGTCAACTCAGCAGCGGAGCATCCTTTGTCACCCTGTGGGACTGGCTGGAAACAGTACGAGTGCACAAGGAGAATAACCTAAGCAGAACGCTTCATAAATAGAGGCTAGGCTGTACAGGACAGTGATGAGTTCGTCAGAGCCTAGAGGGTCTCAAACCCGTTGTTCGGCCATTGTGTTCTATGCTTAGCATGCAGATTCAGAAAATTCTCCCGAACCTTTGTTCTACATCAGTCTGAGTTTTGACCCAGGACCTCTTTCCGCATTAGGCTGGTGTGATAAGTATCAAGAGCTGTGACACTGCTGTGACACTGTCATAAACAAGTGGCCTTAAGGCTGGAGGAGCTGTACAGGACAAGCTCCAGTGTAACCCACTGGACCGCTCAAGAAACCTCCAGCACATGCCTTGGACTTCAGTATGCCCGGAGGTGCTCCCCTCTCTGCTCCATGGATGGCCCCGCAGCTCTGTGCTGAGCCTGGCTGCATTCACCTCCTTCATCTCCCCGAACCATCCTTTCACGTGCCCAGCACCCAGACAGCATGGAGATCCGTGGCCTACCCTGCTTAGGAGGACTCAACACTGCTTGACTCAAGGACTTTGGGGACTTGTAGGCAGCTAGGATCCAGGCTGAGCCCAGGCTTTCTCCATCGGTGATCCCTCCAAGAGCAAAGCACGTGCAGGTTTATGGGCAGCAGAAGGACAGCACCTTGAGAAGATGTTCTGGCAGCACTGCTTGCACAGCTGGAGCAGGGAGAGGCAGTGCAGCACAAGAAGCAAGCTGCATGTGGGAATTTCACTTGCTCTCCGTAAGATGAGTTGTTCTCTAAGTGTTAAAATATCTTTCTACTAAACTATTGAATTCTAACTAGGATTCTAATAAAGAGATGCCTCGGTGGAAGTGCAGTTTCCCCTCTGCTTCCCATTGAAACCTCTCGTGCTTTAGAAATTCAGATCTGCAGCCATTGTGCTAAGATGCAGTGGCTCTGACACTGCCTGACCAGCACAAAATCATGGAAGATCTCCATCCCCTGGGCCTGAGACTGCATCTCCATTGCTGGTCTGCAGTGTTGTCCATATCCCTTACAAAGTGTTCTGCATGGATTGCTGTCGCGCTACCCTGGCTGCATACAAACCACCCTCCTGATAAACAGCAGCCAAACCTGACACTTCTGCTGGTGACTTGGGAGATAAAGCCCACCAGAGTGTATGTTTGTTTCATAGTTGCTTGATGCTCTGATAGAGATTAATCAATCATGCCAACTCTTCAGCTCGCTCTGTAATTTAACCACTTGCAGTGGTCTGAGCTACTGCTATTTTCTGCCCAGTTAAATAATCTTCTGCAGTCCAGGTCACCTGTAGCTTAATGCACTGCCTGAGCTTTGTGGCATCAATTAGTAATACTTTTAAGTAACTTTTCAGTGGTTTGCTGCCTTGCTCTCCAGCTAACGGCGCCGGATAGCCTGTTAATGACTTGCATGACTCTATACTGGAATGATCAGCCCATGTTTCCAGCTCTTCAGCAATTCATGTGTAGCTCCAGGCTGGGGTTATGTCCTATGTCCTGTGGTCAGCATCAAGGTCTTTCTGATATGGGAGTTTCTAGGCGTTGTGAGTCCCCAGCCACAGGAGGGAGGGACCCTGTGGGCTGTACAAAAATCAGTCTCACTTGTCAGCCTCGCTCCACACAGGTGCAGGTCTGTCCTGCAATGGAAGCCCTGGTCATAGCTCAGCTGTGAATTATTCACAGACCTTCTTCTCCATGGAGGTGGAGGTGCTCATGTGGCAGTTCCCAGCTGTATGTATCTGTTATGCAGCCCCTAGAGTTGGGTGAACTCATCGCTCTGGATCCTGGAAGGGTCCTGAACACAGCGTTCAAGGGAGGGGATTGTCCAGTAAATACTTCCACTATTATTTTATTTGCTTATTATGCATTCTTTGATTTTATGCTTATTGCCTTGTTACTGTATGAAGCTAAGCTTGGAGACAAATATGAAAGTGTATCCCCTCATCTTATCCTACTCTGACAGTTTTCTGTCTGTCTTATCACTGTCCTTCTAGGCAGCTCCTACCCTTGCTTCTGGCAGGTGACAGTGGAAGACCTCTCTGCTTGCAGATTACATAGCCCTTTATGTGTGCCTTGTTATTAAGCATGCTGGATGGAATTCTGGCCAGCAATAATTTCCTCTGTTCCACACAAAGTCAAGATGAACTTTAGACAGAAATTTTTCCCTCCCAATTAGCAACTGAACTTTGGGGCTTTGTAAAGCCACCTAGAGAAAATGGAAGGGCAGCAGGACAAATGGCAGTCAGGAGCTGAGCCAATCGGGGAGACTGGGAAAGACACAAGGGGCCAGCTAAGCCTCAGAGATGAGTAAAGGATATTTCCTAGGAATTAGGTGGAGTTTGTGCAGTCCTGGAACTGACTGAACACATAGGTCTGGCTATTGCTGTTCCTAGTGCATAACAAATGACCTTCTTGAAGCCTTCCAACCAGGGCTATGACATTTGCCTCTTCCCAGTGATTGACCTCAACAAAGAAATAATTACTTTTGCTCCCTGGGGCCTTAGGGAATTTCTTCTTAGTAGCATTGAGTTGTGTTTTCAGCACCAAATTCTCAGTTTCTTTCCCTATTGACTACCCTGCACCTGCACATGCATAGCACAGATTTGTGAGAAAAATGTCAAAGAGAATAGATCAGCTTCAGTCCTCTCTCACTGGGACTGCTTCATGTAGACAAGAAAGAGGCACTCTTTCAAAAAAAAAAGATGATCAATTTTTGACATAAAAAGGCACCCAGCTCCATCTTGGGTTGTGCATAAAATTAACTTTTTTGTTTTCGCTACCCCTCCTCCTCATCAGAAAAATCTCACCCCAGGCTATTTTGAAGCTCCAATGTGTTGCTTTTCATTCATATTTTTCAATGTACTACTGAAACATGTGCACTTCTGAAATTTTATGTCTGAAATGTGTGAACTGCTTTTCACTGAAAGGAAGGACTGAATTTCCAAGGATCATTTCCATTTGTCCTGTTTTCAGGTAAAGTAGTAAGGAGAATGCCGAAGGCATTCACAAAACAGAGGAAATATCACAGAATTAAGCAGCATTCATGAATATGTGACGATGAGCTCTCTGAACTGCCTTATGACTTCCCCTAAGGGGAGTGGGCATGAATTTGTTAATCTGACACGAACAGGGGAAGAAAATATGAATGTGTATTTTTTGTTCCTTGGGGTGCCACAGCACACAGGACATGGCAGGGGCTGCAGGCCCTGCAAAGGGGCAGGCTCTCGATGGTATTGCTTTGGAGACAACCATGAGATTATAAGAGTATGCTTCCAGAGAGCATCAAGGGTTTGAGCAGACAGTCACATCACAGCCACTGTGCAAGCTGGCTCATTTATGTGGACTCTGATCCCTCATGTCCAAGAGGTGCCCTCTGACTTGGAGCTCTGCAGGGCAGCTGAAGAGCAGGATGACATCAGCCCTTCTGAGGACTAAGATCTTAAATGGGGATTTGAAGACAAGAGGGAAAAGGGAAAAGCCTCCTGCTGTTGAACACCAAACCTCCACCAAGAGCAGCATGGAAGAGCACTGAAGATTTGAGTGTGAGACAGATCAAAACTGAGGAGGGAAATGTTGAAAAGCTTTGATGAGGAGGCAAAAATGAGATGGAGGAAGGAGCTGCCATGCAGAAAAACTGCCAGATGCCAGCATCAAAGATTCCAGTGACCAAAGTCTTATTTCTGAAACTGGAGAGCTTGGACAAGGATTCAGCATCTCCCTGTGTGTTTCTCCCTGCCAGCTGTGTGTTTGGACTATGTGCTCTGCAGGACAGGGCATGTCTTTGTGCTGTGTATGGCCAGCGCCCAGCTCAGTCCCAGGTGGGGCCCCTCAGTGTTATAGCGACTGTAGCAATTTCCCTACACACATCTCCTCTGGGCTCAGCCAACTGAGCATCTTTGGAGGGAACCCACATGGGATTTCTCCTGATCTGTGCTTGTTTAATGAGGCATTCCAGTTTCATAGCAGTTTTTCTTTTGCTGAGGTCACAACAATATAAAGAGGAACACAATGCTTCTGTTAGCAGGGGTTGAAATTTCAGCCTGCTGCTTTCCAAGTCACAGAAATATTTGGAGGACATTTCTATACAGCATGCAAAAAAAGCCAGGTGTGTGCTTGTCCCCAGCACCAACTGATTCCCTTAAACAGCATCACTCTCCACCTTATATATTGAAAATACTTTTTTTTTTTTTTTTTTTCCAGTTATTTAAAAGGAATGGTCTAAAATACAGGATTATTTATGTTACAGTAACCATGGTTTAGAATGAGCAGTGTTGCAGAGAGATTGCATACATTATAAGGCATATAATCATCTTTAACCTTTCCTGCCTGTTAAATTGGTCCATTTCCTCTCATTCATGTATCTGAATTGCTTTCATGTAAATATATACTTTTCTTGGCTTCTTTTCATGCTTTTTTTTTTTGTTTAAAAACAAAAGCAACTATTAAAGAATGATAAAGACATTACTAACTAGATCATATGATGGTTTCCTTTTCAAAAGGAATGTGTTATCACTTTGTGATTCAAGGGACTTCATCTACAGTAACTCAGAAAGTGCATTAAATGTTTTGTAAGTTACTTGTATTAAATTTCCTCAATCTCTTATTAAATCCCCAGCATTTCAGCTTCAGGAATGGGAGGAGTGTGAGTACTGCACAAGGCAAGAGAAAGTAAGTTCAGCCCAGGTCTGTGTGATCATGCCTGTGTTTGTAGCAGAGAGAGTCCCTGGGAGTGACAAAGCAGCCAATGTGAAGGCAGGGTTTCAATAAAAAAGCAAGAATCTGGGGACCCTCCTTATTTCCAGTAGCAGCCCTCAGGGGATGGAGCAATTTGAAAAATGTTTTGGCTCAGGAAGGAAAAACCCAAAGAAGGAAAAGCAGTCCCTCAGTTCAGATGTGGGAGAGTGTGAGGCTGCTAAAAATACCTGGTGACATGGCCAGAAATAAGCACTGGAGGGGCCTTGTGTCCATATCCAGCACATGGCAATAGTGCAAAGTGTTAGAAAGGACCGGAGGGGACAAGGAGCTGGGATGCCCTCTCCCCTCCCTGGGACCTCATGATGGTTTGATTGATGCCAGCACTTCAAGACTAATGGTGCTGTTTGGTACAAGCTCCAAAAAACATTTCCTCAGATTTGTCCCTCTCAGAGGGCCTCCAGGACCTGCTGTCTGGCACCAGCTTTGGCTGTGACCTCCAATGGCTGCTGCAGCCAGCAGCCAGTGCCTGCAGTGGTTGTGCTGGCTGCATGCTAAACCGGGTGCTCTGGTCATCTCCACCGCAGGCTGGAAACTGCAGCCAGGGCTGCTTTCACCTTCTTCCCAGACACAAATCAGCTGCCTTTTACCATTACTGGTGACCTTCAGCTAACCAAGGTTTCACCAGAAAATCCTGCCTATGCTACTGCTTTTCCTTGCTTTGAAGAGGAACCATTTCCTAACACAAATACAAAAGTCTTCTTTTAGCTTTGAGGATTCAGAACTAGGTAAGTAAAAGCCGACACTTTCCTTGCCTTTCCCTCTGGCTGTCATCAGAGTTTTGGGCAGCTGCTACCCCTGTGGGTGAACCCTGGGATTCCTTGTAGGGCCATGCTGCACAGGCATAGCTGAGAAAGCTCAGTGCTGCTTAGAGCTCTGGGCATGTGTGTCACGAGTGCCATATGTACACTGACAGCTACATCTGCTGCTTTCTAGCCACGCGTTCTTCCTCTTTTCCCCACCTATGTCTTCAGTACCTCTTGGGCTAAATGAATCCCCTGGAACACCCTAACAATGTGATCAGAGATGCCCAGCTCACTTCATTGTTTTTCTGGAGTTGGAGTGTCCCAGCCCACTGAGGCTCCCAATTAAAAATGTCTGTCTGTGCTGGTTTTGTCTGGGATTGAGTTAATTTTCTTCACAGTAGCTAGTATGGGGCTATGTTTTGGATTTGTGCTGAAAACACTGTTGAAATGTGGGGATGTTTTCATTATTGCCGACCAGAGATTAAACAGTCATGGCTTTTTCTGCCTCTCACTCCACCCCACCAGCAAGTGCCTGGGGGTGCACAAGAGGTTGGGTGGGGACACAGCCAGGACAGCTGACCCCGACTGATAAAAGAGATACTCCATAACATATGTCATTATGCTTAGCATATAAAGCTGTGGGAAGAAGAAGGGGGGGAGGAGGGGGGGATGTTTGGAGTGATGGTGTTTGTCTTCCCAAATAACCATTACACATGCTGGAGCCCTGCTTTCCTGGAGATGGCTGAGCCAATGGGAAGGGGAGAATGAATTCCTTGTTTTGCTTTGCTTTTGCTTTACCTATTAAACTGTTTTTATCTCAGCCCATGAGTTTTCTCACTTTTACCCTTCTGATTCTCTCCCCCATGCCACTGGGGGGCGGTGAGTGAGGAGCTGTGTGGTGCTTAGTTGCTGGCTGCAGTTAAACCACCACAACGCTGGTGCTGTGGGTACTAGGACACATACACAGTGTCTCCTTCCTGTGGCAGAAACATTTTACTTTGCCTAAGCTTTTGGAAATTTTCAAATGTTTCTCTTGTGAATGCAGCCCCTGTTCCCCAGATCTAGAGGAACTTGTTGGGATGCTGCTCTGTCAAGCAATGTGCTAAGGTACCCCTATGCTAGACATAGAGGAAGGAGGAAAATGTGAAGAGGAGGGTAAAGAGGATTTCCCCTTAACTGTCTAGAAATAGTGTCTGCAGAGACAGCAGCTGGGCACTGCTAATTGTTCACCTGAGTTCTTCAAGCAATGTTCCTTACTGACATAATGGAATGGTGTCTGAGGATGAGGCAGAGAAACAAATAAGGCTTTACACTGTTTCTCAAACCTTCTCTCTCCTGAACACTCATTTGTCACTGGCTGCTTGTCAGTCCAGGATGAACCTGATGAATCCTGCTCTATCCATAGAGTGGCCAGGGAGACAGGGAGCAGTGTTGACCCTGAAATTTCAGAAGTATCTCAGGAAGTATTCTGTGATGGGTGGTGTTAAACTTCATCTCCCACTTTCCTAGTACCTGCAGTCTTCTTTCTGGTCTCGTCCACAGCTGGGACTGATCCAGCACCCTCCCTCCTTTGGACTGCAAGAGGACCCAGAGCTGTTGCCTTAGCCAAGTCTTTGACTTCTTTACACCAGTGAGGTTGACAGGTCCTAGTGTCTGCAGCATCCCTTAAAGACTTCCACTGCCAGACAAAGAGTCATCAGTGTGGGCAGGGCAGAACTATTTAGAATTCTAATTAAAGACCCTGTTCATTGCTGATGGCTGCCCAGAGCCTATTCTGTGCAGATACACCATTAGAAAAGCTAAGCGTGCATCCTGAGAGTAAGCCCTAACACTTATTCCTGAGAGGTATCAGGAAGGGTTTGGTGAAAGAATCCACCCTGTGCTGACCAGATACCCAGGTCAGCAGGACCCGTCCTTATTACGTGCCACTATAATAAGGAGGGCTTGCATTAAATCACTGAAGATGCTCAGATAGGAAGCTGGTGATCAGCCCTGAACACAGTTACCAGGATGTATTCATGCCCAATAGAGAGTGCTTCACAAACTTGGTGCTGGAGCTACCAGGCTACATAGCACAGCACTACACTGGGTTGCTATCAGTGTTTCAGATATATTTCAGTCCCCCATTATTTTAAGGCACAGCTCCTTTCTCTCTGTAGTCCATAGTTCTGTTTTCTGACTCACTGTTGTCATTAGCTGATAACAGATGTTCTTCAGCTCCAGCGTTATGTCAATGCTGATTTATGGGTTTGGTTGGGAAGCTACATTGCAAGAAGTTCTCTGCATGGGCTCACCCTGGGGAAGCAGCAGTGCAGGGTCTCTAAAATTGTGCATGTCAAAGGAAGAGGTGAAGACAGATTATTCACACTTTGTCAAAATGAGAGGCGACCCGTGGAAATTATCATTTCAGCAAATTTAAAGAAAACAGAAGGAAGCATTTCTTCATTCAGTGTCTAACTAAACTGTGGAACTCATTGCCACAGGAAGGAAAAATAAAAAGAAAAAAAAGCAGGAAATTCAATAGCAGATTAGACAGGCAAATAACCACATGACAGTCCAGATACAATATCAGGTATAGAAATGCCTTATTGGGAGTTATAGGATCAGTGTAGAGACAGGGGAAGGATAATTCTGTGCTTTCATTAGTCTTACACTTCTTTTCTAAGCCTCTCCTGTCAAAGAGGAGATATGGGGCTTGAGGAGAGATGGGACTGGATATGTCTAGTAGATTTCTGTAGTAGTAGATTTCTGACCAAGGATAACCACTCCTGTGGCACTGGGAAGCAGGGCGTACAGTGAGGTTACAAAACCAGAAATGCTTTCTGTAATATCTCAGGAAAACTCAGGTCTCTGGGTGGGTGGTTTGTGCTGACAGCCACAGATCTAAATTTGATGATAATTTCTATATAGAAATCACAGACCTGAAATTACCTTATGCTCATATTCTGACATATATATGATCGACATTACAGTCAGAAGACAGTCAACTTATTGTAGTTTGTAGAAATAGTATCATGATGGTTGTGTCTTGACATCCACTTACAGGTTGAAGTGAAGGCTTTTAGAGCTAAAGAAAGCCTGTGTGAGCAGGGCCCATGATGAGCAGTAACCCTCATGTACTGAGTGCACATGGGGGACTGAAAACACTGATGAGAGACAGTAGCTCTACAAAAGCAGCACCTCCCTCAACCACCCTCATTTACTCCACTGGTACCAGTAAGCAGGTGGACAAAGAGCCATTTAGACGTTGTTATCTGACCAGTGTTTCATTTTGGTCACTAAGACATCTCATTCAACAATAGAGTCTTTCTGGGTGCTCAGGTCTCCTAGCCAGTTAGGAATTTGCAAAGACAAAATACACTCAACTATAATATAGGAAAGTTCGATATTATTCCAGAAATTGTAATGTGGAAATGGTTGATGGGGGCATTGCATAGTGCTCCTTTTCCACACAAACACTTCCTCTACCCTTGGTTTACACTGTTCTTCCACGCCCTCTAAAGCCCCCATCATGTCACAACCTACCCGCCAGCCCTGCCAGCTCCCCTCATCCCCCACACTTGGCTTTCACACTCTCAGGATAGAGGAAAATTAGAGACATAATTCTGCTCTTTCACATAGTAGTTTGCTGTATAATATGAATTATGCCTGTCATTGCATATGATATTAGCAATAAACAATTTTTGCTACTCTTCAATAGTTAAGCCAAAACTACCTAATCAATATCTCTGGCTGGGACTTGCTTAATAGCTCATCAAGCCATGTGTCATTATTGTTGTACAAGCCAATGAGGACAGTGTCATTTTGATAACAATAATCATAGAATACGTATGAAATCCAGTGAAGCACCCCAGTAATGAATGGCTCCAGGTTGGAAAGTAAATCACAGAGCAGAGAGACAGACAAGTGGATATTTAAAATGGTCCCAAAAGTACTTAACAGTGTCTGAGCACGGAAAGAGCTGTTGAATGAATGATTATATATAAAAAAAAAAAAGAAGTAATTAGGGGCTGTCATGATGGGCTGAAAAAACAAGAGCAGGTTCCTCCAGAGGCTGGCCTGTCCTGTGTTGGAGAGATTCAGATTTTAATTGATTTTGCACACATTGGTACAGATTCACTTTTCTGATCACTGAGATGCTTCCAGTTTGGGACTCTGCCTATCAATACCTGCACAGACAGTAGTGTGTGCTGAGAAACCAGTTACACTCCAAGGCTGGACTTCATCTACCCAAACACCAAACCACTGCCAGCAGCTTGCACAGTGAAAGAGAGATGCTTTCTGTTCAATTTGTCATTGTCCATCTGTATTTCTGACAGTCAGTGCTGGGATGACAGGGAATGGGTGGAAAGCCAAATTTCTGAATAACAGAGCTGAAGTCTATTTCCATTTCCACCTGCTTTAGAGGAAACTGTCAGGGAGCTGCGCTGGGCAGAGAGAGGGAAGGAGCAAATCCCTGTGGGTGTAGGAACTCAGCAGTGACAGGGGCAAGTACAGGAGATGGAACCAGACTCCGCTCATCAGTTCTCAGTGGAAGGACAAGAAAAAAATGAATATACAACTGAAATACATTTAAACATTACTTAAACACAAGAAAAGTTTTTCTTCTTGTCATATCCCAAACCCAGCTGGACACAGCCCTAGGGAATCTGTACTAGGTGAACCTGCAGTGAGCTATGAGGTAAGACTGGGTAAGTCTCCAGAGGTGCCTCTAATCCCAGTGATTCTGTGATGCTGTGGCTCACAGAAGGGAGGTAGCTATTAACAAATAATAGTTATCCTGGGGTGATGCTGTGTTCATCTTGAGTTTCTGCCAGAAAAGCCATGTTCTCCTCTCCCATTACAGGTGACAGAGACACTCACATTGGTCGTTGAGGCTGGATGGGGATCAAACTCTGCCTTCCCCGGTCCCTCTTATCTCCCACTTCTTTAAGGTCATTTACTCCATTTTTCATCTGACAGCTGAGATTCAGGATTTCTGAGTGCAATATCTCACAGCACTGATGTCAGATAACAGAGCTGTGGAATTTTCCTAGCAGTCTGAAGACCTACTTGATGGCCCTTGGGGAGGCAATCCAGACAAACTCCCCATGCTCTGGGTTGCTCTGTGCCTGGGTTCTGTGCTAGCTCTATGAAAAAAGAAAAAAGAAAGAAAGGGGGAAAAAAAAAAAAAAGCCCAGAAGGACATGGAGGTGGGGCTATGGAAACTTCACATGCTTACCAACCTCAGCCCTTGCTTAGATGCAGAGACTCTAACCTAAATTAATAGATCCTCTGGGGTCTGCAAAACTGGGCTAATATTTTGCAAGAATAGCTCTCCCCTGCTTCTTGCCCTCCAGTATGATGAAGACAAAATGCCTTCATTATTGCAGCATTTAACAGTGTGCAGTGTTTATGAAGAGGCTGGAGGATGCGAAGGAATCCAAACCAATTACATTAATCTCACAGCAAATAAAGCTTCAAATATTTACCTTCACTATACTGCTTTATCTTATTGGACAAGCTCTTGAATTAATCTAAATCCTGTCCTTTAACCTTGTTAGATGGACTGTTCTCTCTGACATCAGGAGGTCACCTAGACTTTACAGTTGGTCTCCACAGGCAGACACCAGCTCATCTGTAAACTGCACTTAGGGCATATAAACCTTATTTAAATCTCCTTCATCTATTGCAGTCCTCATAAGAGAAGCTTTCCCTGTCTCCATCTAGTTGCTTGGAGTTTCAGCATGATATTGCAGTGCACAAGGCATGCAGAACAACCAGATCAAATGATTAACAAACAATACAGCAATGTTCAGATTTTTTGCAAGACTTTATTCACCACTACAAAACCTTTTCTCACAGGAATCCATTGATATAGGCAAAACTCTTCTTAAAACAATATGCCTCAGGAAAGTCTCTATTCTACTACAAAAAAAAAAATGGTCTGGAAAGCTCCAGATTATTGTTTTTTTCCTCACATCACACCAAATACAGTGCTTTGGGGGGTGGCTTCAACAAATATAATGAAGCAACAAGCACTAGATGGTGTGAGTAGCAAATAAACTTGTGGGGCCCATGCCTACACCTCTCTGTTCCCTTTTCCATGACAATCCCTTCTCTAACTGCAGCTCCTTCACCTTACCAATGCGCATAACCCCAGTTCTCTGAACTCATTTTATCCTGCAGTGGCGTTCTATTCTGCCCCAAACATGGTGCCAGGTGTGTTCAGTCCTAGCAGTGCTTGACAGAACACGTATCATTAGATAAAGCTCTGCAGAAAGGCAGCTACATAGATTTGGAGCCCACCTACAACTAATATTAAGGAAAGGAGTTCTCTTATCTAGTAGAGTTATTTCTATCAGTCTTTCCTAACTGGAGGACTAGTAAATGTAATTTTTCCCATTACCAGTGAAAGTATCCAGGCTTTCTTTTGACCTTACAGCAAGGAGTCTTAGGACTGCTCTGGATTTGCCTTTGCTTGAACTGGTTTTGGCTTATTCTAGCTGTTATAACAGTGCAATGACTATGGTTTAATTTACCCTGGGTTAGCTCTGCTCAGTGACCAGTCTGTGATAATAGCCTGATAAAGCCAGGTAGCCCCTGGTGACAAAAAACAGCCCTTTGCATTATTGGACCCTAGAGATGCTCCTGGGCAACTGTCAGGCTTTAGCAGGGGGATGATGATGAGGAAGCAGGTTGTCATACTGAAGTGTATAAAAATACCAGAAGCAGACCCAAAACAAGGAGGGAGAAACTGCCACCATCGAGACTGATCTCATCCCAGAGAAGGACTAAGGATGCTAATGACTTCTTGTAACCTCTCCTACTCCCTTTCCTGAGGAAAATGGAAACTGCTTGTTGATTTTAGGACCCAGAAGGACATGGGAAAGATGAGCACAACCCTAGAGGACAGACGTACATACCAGGGAGCTTCTATATATAACAGTTTTAACTGTTTTATTAATTAAGTTTTTTGCTACTATTTAGACATTTTGGACAATTAGACTGCTGAAACATCAATTGAAACAATTAATTCTGAGTTCCATGTATATATAGCAAGCTCTTCTTGCCCATAAATAATGTTTGAGTGCAATACTGCTCTGTCTGTGATTTCAGACCCCACAGATGTGTGCAGGTGTGTGTAGCAATCCTTAGGATGGCCTTTGGTGATACATACTGGGGTGCATTCACAGGACAGGCCTCAGCATACCATTGCCTAAACCCCACAAACACAAGTTGTTCTGAAAGGTGTTACCTGAAGGTTCGGGAATATAAGAGTTTACTTAAGTTCAGCTCTCTGTCATGCTGTGTATGTCATCCTACAACCCCTTCAGGGCTTTTTAGTTATTCTGTGCAAACACTTCCAATCTACAGCTCCAGGAAACTGGTAGTTTATTTAACTCCCACTCCCTACACCTTGGAAGAGCAGTTTGCTTACAGAAGTCCCAAAACAGAGAAGGGAATAATCTGTAACTCTCCCATGTCTGCACTGAGGAAATATGTACTCACTGTTTTGAGAGCAGTGACACATGGTATAACCAGCCATGACACACGAAGTGCCCCATGGCCTGCTGAGCTCTTCTCAAACTGCCTGCTTCGCACCGTGCACGCCAGCTGGACTGTGATTTAAGTAGGTGGGAGGTAGGTACCTGAACACACAGTGTGAGATACATACACGGAGGTCTCTACAATAAATAAAGAAGGAATATTTGTGTTTCCAGAAGAAGGTGTTGATTGAATTTAGAGTCTTCCTTCATGGGCTCATGCTGGGGAGAGGGTATTTGGTCTCAAGTCAACCAAATATGAACTCAGCTCTTCCACAAGTCCTAGGTGTTTAAAAGGTGCTATATAACACCTCATTCCTTTCTATTTAGGCAAATTATAGTGAAACTAGATAGTTTTAAGTAAACAAATCAATTCTCTTGACATTTTATATCCCATACTGGTTTATTCCCCTCATAAATAACACTTACATACAAGAAATTACACAAATCCTGTGAGTTTTATTGATGGCAGAAGAGTCATGTGAGAGTGAAAGAAAAACTTCTTGAAATGCCAAGATCCAGATGTAAAATGAGTTGGAAGAAAACCAGTAATCTCCTGCTCAGTAATCATCCTACTCTATTCCTTCCTTGGCAAAAGGCCCTGGGCAGCACACCCCAATGCATACCAGTCTCTTGGTGTGGATAGTACTGAATGAGACCTGGACAGTGCACACAGTGCTGCCACCTGCTCTAGGAGCACACCACAGCCTGGAGGACACACTTCTAGTGAAAAATGTGAGCTAAATTACTGAATTTATTAAAGCAGAAGAATTGCTCTGAGTCAAATATAGACTGCAGACAACTACACAGGGAGGAGAGCTCGGTAGTGGGGAAGTGCCTTTGTCAAGTAGAAAAAAGTTACACAGAATCATCTAGGTTGGAAAGGACCCTGGAGATCATCTAGTCCAGCCATTCCCACCTACAGCATATCCTTAAGCTAAAAATCGACCCAACTCTTGAACACCCCCAGGGATGGGGACTCCACCACCTCCCTGGGCAGCCCATTCCAACGCCCAACAACCCCTTCTGCAAAGAAATGCTTCCTAATATCTAGTCTGAACTTTCCCTGGCACAACTTGAGGCCATTGCCTCTTGTCCTGTCGCTGTCTACTAGGCTAAAGAGGCTCAAACCCAGCTCTCTGCAGCTTCCTTTCAGGGAGTTGTAGAGGGTGATAAGGTCTCCCCTCAGCCTCCTCTTCTCCAGACTAAACAACCCCAGTTCCCTCAGCCACTCCTCACAGGACATGTGTTCCAGACCCTGCACCAGCTTTGTAGCCCTTCTCTGGACACGTTCGAGTAACTCTATGTCCTTTCTGTAGTGAGGGGCCCCAAACTGAACACAATAATCGAGGTGCGGCCTCACCAGTGCCAAGTACAGGGGCAAGATCCCTTCCCTGTCCCTGCTGACCACACTAATCCTGACACAAGCCAGGATGCCACTGGCCTTCTTGGCCACCTGGGCACACTGCTGGCTCATATTCAGCCAGCTGTCAATCAACACAGAAGCCAGTAGTTGGAACTGAAACCAGACATGTTTCTACAAGTATGGTGCAAACGTACACAAGTGAAGGAGACTCACCACTTGGATAAATCATCTGGGCATGTTGTTGAGTTTCTATCAGATGAAGCCTTTAAATCAGAACCAGTTCACAAATTCTCACAAAACACTGTTCTTACAATAAATCCAACAAAACTACAGCAGTATTGCAGATATTATAAGGAGAGATTTCTCTGGTTTGTATGCAAGATTTCAGACTCAGTGGTTAGTGTGGTCCCTCTGGCCTGGCCTTCTGGCAGGCAGTGCTTGGAAATGCTGATCAAGCACAACTCCAGCTGAAGTCGAAGAGGGTCAGGAAGAGTCAGTTCCCAGCACAGCACACCCAGCCCTGGATGCTCGAGGACAGACTGACAGCATGCTGCTGCTGAGGTTTTTGGAAGGAGCACAGAGAGCTCTGAAGTATTTGATTTAATATTTTTTTTTTACTTCCCTGAGGCACTGGGTGCAGACTCTGAGCTAAACAGCAATCACCCTTTCTCAGAGGTTTCAGTGCAAGGTGTCTTCACAGACTTCACTTAGTCTACTGAGATCTATAAAAGCAGTTAGTTCTCCATCCCAAGGTGACTGCATCCTATTACCTTGCCCGAAGATCCAGGGATCCCAATCATCCCAGATGACAGTATGTCTCGCAAGATACTGCAATGTGTCCTTTTTAGAAGGAGGTTTCCTCTGGTCTACAGGTAACTATTAAATACTATATTCTGAGTACCAACACCAACACATGAAGATGCTAAACTGCTTTCTGCTGCAGCCAGAGAGTTTTAATTCCTACTCTGCTCATGAGTACCTTCCAGGAGGCCTTTAACTCCTGTGTGTTTGCCTGGATAGCTGTCCCTTCATTACATCATTTGAAGGAGAAGCTGGTAGGGCTGCAGGCTGAAGCCTGGGCTGTTGACTGGGGCTGTGGGTTACACTAGCTGAACATGATTCAAAAAACAGCTGGACATCACATGAGAAATAACTGGGTGTGTTGGATTACTGGGTGAGACATGACAGAATTTACAGACAGTCCTGTGAAGGATGTTTGGATTTCATGAATGGTTAAGGGGGATTGGTATGAGAAATGGCCAGACTTTGTCAGAAACCTGAGAGGAGTCTTGGGGAGCTTTTGCGTAGCACAGCTATGCAAGGCCAACAGCATCTGTATAACTATATTTGAAACAGTATATAAAGCCAAAACTACCTAGGTACAGTATCAGAAATAGCAGATTTTAGTGCATGTGTAGCAAAACTGGTACAAATGGCAAAATAGTAAATGGGGCAAAGCTTTTTATTTGGGAGGAGACTGGGATGGAGGTACAGAGGTACAAGGGTGCCAAAAAAGAGAAAAAAAAAAATAATATATGCAATTGATATACTTGACCCTGCCCAAGGGTACCTGTTGAGTAATCCTGTACTTGATCACCACTGCTGGAACTAAACAAACACCACCCCTCCTTGGTCGGGCTATATCACGTGTCTGTGGTCAGGAGTGGGGTGGGAGCAGGGGAGGGTGCTTCACCTGGCCATCAAGCAAGCACCTGCATGGTGCATGGAGCACCTTGGTAGCATCATGTTGGTGCCTGTTCCCATAATGATGGCACTGGCAGCTACGTACCTCTTCATGACACAAGTGAGATGGGATACTGCATGAGCAAAATTCCTTTGACACACTTGATTTTTCTCCATCATTTTAGAACTACTCTTGCACTTAATGTCCTCCCTCTTGCAGATGATCAAATAATATAAAGAATGAGAAACAGCTTTTCAAAAATCACTCCCTGGATTTGTTTCCAATCTTACTGACTTTAAGGATTGCACAAGTGTACCTCACTGCTAAGGAGATATTCCGGATTTATACTACTACAACAGCAATACTCGTCCCTGTGCCAGGGAAATGCATAGTCAGGGGAACCACCGACCATGCCTCCCACATCTGCTTTATCTTATAATTCTCTGCTGAACTACCACGTGGATACAGCTCAAAATGAAAGGGCACTCTTATCCTGCATGTGCACCCAGGCAGGTGGCATAGCCACTGCTCCCTACACTACAGCAGAGCTGAAAAGCTCACCTCTGTGACTAACAACTCACCAAGAAGGAGCTCTGAGAGATGGCAAAGGACCTGGAGTTATGGAGCTGTGGAGCAGAAGGGCAGAAGGGCAGAGGGAGGAAATGTGTTTGGAATTTAAAAAGACCTAGGAAATATCTTTGTTAAATGCAGTGGAGCTGGTATAGTCCTGAATATTTGCAGCATTTTGCAAGTACTTAAATATTTTTTTGGGAAAAAAAAAAAAAAAAAAAAAGGCAGAATCAGAAATACTTTATTAACTCATCTTAGTTTTGCTGAACTATCTGTTTAAGGAAAAAGAAAAGCAAACAAGCAATTCCCTCCACTCCAGACGAAATGTGTCATTTTGATGTCTTTCAAGGGAAATAATTTATATTTTCTTTCAGAACTAGCTCATTATGAAACAACTTTCAATTGTCATTTACAGAAAAATCTTGAATTTGAATCAAAACACATTGTTAAACATGAAACAATAGATTGCCAACTGAAAGTGAGTTGCTGATTTCCTACCAGCAGGCAGGAGCCCCACCTCAGCACACTGCTCCTCATTCTGCGACCACATCCGAGGAAACTCCGATTCAGAGGCAGCACCTGCAGTGCTGGCAGCCCAGGGAAGAACCACAATGCACGTCCTGTTTAAACATGCAGACTTTAAGGCTGCATCAGTATCGAAGAAGAGATTAAATACAACAGGGAAATTGCACATAGCAATAACAAAGGCGGGACAGTGTAATAAGCCTGAGTTCTGGGTCATTAATTCCTTGTTATCTGGCTTCATTCAAATGCTCTGCAGATACACTCTGCTGCGCTTTATTTCACTGAACCCAAACCTTACCCTGAAGTTCCCTTTTGCTGTTCACTTCAAAAGACATTTTGGTCCCATATTCCCAGTGAACTCCACATTTGGTGGGGTTCCTTGTACGTTACATATATATTTTATGAGAATAACACATGGGGTCAACTATATTGCCATGCCGAGCACCGAACTGAGGTGTCTGCGAAGGGCTGTGCCCAAACGCTTCAGCCTGCAAGAGACACAAACCCAGGCAGGATCCCAAGACCAGGAGCCATACTAACAGCCTGGTAGCACTAAGCTAGAGTATTTCATCCCCAGGAATAAGACTATAAAGCACAAATTCTACAGTATTCCATTTTAAAGAGCCTGTTGCACTTCAGGAGGTAAAGATAATCAAGTACTGAAAGTCTGGACAGTCTGTCTCATCGTACTTCGGAAGGGTGACCACTGATCATGATCATAAGGTGTCCTGGGAAGGATTTGGGAACCAAAAGTGATACTGATCGAGCCACAGTGATTCCCACAGCTCCTACAAGGTTCCTTTTCTCGAGCTGGGCTCTCAAATGCAAATTACCCACACACTTTCTAGCAAGATACTCAGGTGCCTGTGCCCTTATTCCTCTGTCTGTCACTTTGCAAAAGCTGAGCAAAGTTTTCAACCGCATCCCCATTAGCTGTGTCAAAAGCTGCAGTTCTCAGGTGGGCTGGGTAGCATGTACTGGTGTGAGATCTGCTCCTGGTAACGTGCCTCCATCTACTCATTAAGACCTGCTCTCACAGCAACGGGGGAAGAGAAATGCAATTGCAACACTTCTGCCAAGGCTTAAACAGAAGCTAATGAGTGACTGATTATGCTGAGCACTGAGATCGGCTGCTTTCCCCACCTAGATCAGAGAAGACACATTTTCTTTAATTTTAATTGCTGCATAAAAAGCTGATCGAAATTTCACCTGCTTCTTTAAAGATACTGATGCCCATTTCTGAGTATGCTCTTTGCTGCTCTGGAAACTCTTAATTCACAAATTTAAAAAAGAGGAAAAAAAGAAAAAAAAAAGAAAAGTAACTTCTTTTTTAAAATTACTTTTACTTTTCAATTGTCCAATATCTGTATTTTATGTACTAAAAAATGCAATTCATTCAACCATAATAAATATCCACCAGAGTCCTGAGAGACTCCATACATTTGGATTTGGCCAGATCTAGACAATGAATTTCAGTTTTATAATGCAGGCTTATTTGTTTTGCTATTGATCCTAGCAAGGACAATTGATCAATTGTTTTAATTTTAAATCAGAGAGCTAATATCTGACTTTGGCTTCCCTTGTGGTCTTTCAGTTACTGCCTCTGAGCTGCAAAGATCACTTCTGATTATTCTTTTCTCTAGTGAATTCAGCTACCCCGTATGAAGAACATCAGCTGCCTTTTCCCCATTAGTTTGGAGATGATGCAATTTTCTTATTCATTCCAAAATATCCTAGAGAATAATATGTAATCCAATAGTCTGCAAAGTCTGAGGGTAAGCAGAGTCCTGCAAGGTCTGAGAACTGGCAGACTGCAAAGCCCCTGTTTCCCAGTTGGTAAGCTTCTGAGGTTTTGAGATCTTTACACAGCCATTGGCTTGTACTCCCCTTTTGTCAGAGTACAGAGGCAATGACTATACTAGCATAGACTTTGGAATAAAGGTGACCTAACGCACTGCCAGAATTCTGGAAACATCTGCTACTTTCTCTCTTCCCCTAGAATTTTTCCAATTTCCACGAGTTTCTCTTGCTGGTTGTATTGCAGCTCAGCACTTCTCCATCTCAGGGTTGTTGGAGATCATTGGAGCTCCCTCCACTTCCTTTCTTCTTCCTTCTGCTCGTTTTTCTCATCTAAATCTTTTAGAAACCAACCCTCTCTGAATTCAGGTCCAGGTTCAGCCCTGAATCTTGTGCTTTTTGCTAGCTCCTCTATAGATATGAAATCAGGGTCTTGGCTGAGGGTCGCCTCCCCCCCCCCCCCCCCCCC